>NC_090371.1:216050271-216372379 GCF_036365525.1 Heterodontus francisci | reverse complement strand
AATGTCACTTGCTACTTTTCTACCTCCTGTTACCAGCTTTACTTCCTTCCATTTTGAGCTACCCCTCAGGTTCCCATCCCCCTGACAAGCTAGTTTAAACCATTCCCAACAGCACGAGCAAATCTCCCTGCGAGAATATTAATTCCGGTCCTGTTAAGGTGTAGCTCGTCCATCTTGTACAGATCCTATCTGCCCCAGAACTGGTCCCAGTGCCTCAGAAATCTGACGCCCTCCCTCCTGCACCAATTTTCCAGCTCCGTGTTCAATCGATCAATCCTCCTATTCCTATGTTCACTAACACGTGGCACTGAGAATAATCCTGAGATTGCTGCTCTTGAGGTCCTACTTTTTAACTTCCTTCCTAACTCCCTAAAATCTGCTTTCAGGGCCTAATTCCTCTTCCGACCTATGTCATTGGTACCAATATGGGCTACGACCTCTGGCTGTTCACTCACCCCCAGAAGGTTGTCCCGCGGCTGCTCTGTGACATCCTTGACCCTGGCACCAGCTAGGCAACACACCATCCTGGAGTCATGTTTACTGCCGCAGAAACAGCTGTCTGATCCCTTGACTAACAAATCCCCTATCAGTATTGCTCTTCCACTCTCCTTCCTCCCCTCCTGTGCAGCTGAGCCACCCGTGGTGCCACAGACTTTGCTCTGTTCCCCAGTGGAACCATGACACTCACCAGTATCCAAAATGGAAAACTGATTAGCAATCCAGATATACTCAGGGGACTCCTGCACTGCCTGCCTGGTCCTCTTAGACTGCCTGGCAGTCACCCATTCCCTCTCTGCCTGCTTGCTCCTAACCTGTGGTGTGACCACACAGTGGATGCACAACAGTGACTCCAGTCACCGCTTGAGTTCCTAGCAGAGGTGCTCTTGCAGCAAACCTACATGAACACAATGGGTGAAATGGCCTCCCTCTGTGCTGTAATCATTCTATGATTCTATTATTAACCTAGTACATTATTTGGCCTTCTGTTACATTTTTTACATTCATTTTTCTTCATTTCTGATTTCTTGTCCGGTTTTTACTTACTTTATTCCACATAACATTATGAAATTCCATCAGTCTTCGGCTACAATGAAGATCGCACAAATGCTGCTGCCTGCTTCCTGCAACAGTACATTAGGGTGAGCCGCAGAATGTTGAAAACATTCTTTGCTATATATTCTGTGTTGGCCATTTTTAGAACATTTTATTCTGAATTCACCACAGAAATCACCTAGTGATTCCAACCTTCAGCATATAAAGCACTGGTTCATTCCCACCTTCATCGCAGAAATCACCGGCTGATTCCAAACCTCACCGCAGAAATCCCCTGCTCATTCTAGACTTTCACACAGAAATCAACTGCTGATTTGAGACTTCACCACAAAAATCACCTGCAAATTCCAATCCTCCCCTCAGAAATCAGCTGCAGATTCCTGTCTTCATCACAGAAATCACTGCTGATTCCAGTTTTCCCACAGAAATCACCTGCTGATTCCAATTTTCATCACAAAAACTGCCTGCAAATTCCAACCTTCCCACAGAAACCAGAATCAGATTCCTGTCATCACCGCAGAAAACACCTTCTGATTCCAGGTTTCACCTGAGAAATCACCTGCTGATTCCAATTAGCAAGTAACATTCACACCACACAAGTGCCAGGCAATGACCATCTCCAACAAGAGATAATCTAACCATCTCCCCTTGACATTCAACGACATTACTGTCACTAAATCCCCCACTATATCAACATCCTGGGGTTACCATTGACCACAAACTTAACAGCACCAGCCACATAAATACTGTGGCTACAAGAGCAGAGCAGAGGCCATGAATTCTGCAGCAAGTAACTCACCTACTGACTCCCCGAAGCCTGTCCACCTCAAGTCACAGGTCAGGAGTGTGTTGGAATGTTCCTGGATACCTGCCTGGATCAGTGCGGCTCCAACAACACTCAAGAAGCTCGATACCATCCAGGACAAAGCAGCCCACTTGATCACCCCATCCACCACCTGAAAGCTTCACACCACTGCAGCACAATCACAGCAGTGTGTACCATATACAAGATACACTGCAGCAACACACCAAGCCACCTTCCAAACCTGCAACTTCTACCACCTAGAAGGACAACTGCAGCAGACGTATGGGAAAAACACCACTTGCAAGTTCCCCTCCAAGCTGCACACCATCCTTATTTGGAATGATATCACCATTCCTTCACTGTCACTGAGTCCAAAATCTGGAACTCCCTTCCAAACGGCAAAATGGAATGCTGCAGTTGAAGGAGGCTCACTTCCATCTTCTCAAGGGCAATTAGGGATGGGCAACAAATGATGGCCTTGCCAGCAACACTCACATCCCATGAAAGAATTAAAAAAAACAGAGATCACCAGCTGATTCCTACCTTCATAACGGAAAATGCTGGCTTATTCCTGCTATCACCACAGAAATCACCACTGATTCTAATCTGCACCAGAGAAATCACTTGCTGATTCCAATCCTCACCACGGAAATCACCTGCTGATTCCTGTTATCCAAAAGAAATCATCGGCTAATTCCTACCTTCACCACAGAATTTTTTTTATTTGTTCATGAGATGTGGGCTTCTCTGGCTAGGCCAGCATTTATTGCCCATCCCTAATTGCCCTTGTGAAGGTGGTGGTGAGCTGCCACGTACGGATATGAATCTTCACCACAGAAATCAGCTGCTTATTCTAGATTTCACCACAAAAATCGCTTGCCGATTGCAATCTTCCCCACAGCAATCAGTTGCAGTTACCAGTCTTCAGCACAGAAATCCCCTGCTGATTCTAGTCATCACCACATTAATCACCCTGCAGATCCAATCTTCACCACAGACATCACTGGCTGATTCCAATCTTACCCACAAAAATCATCACTGATTGCAGTATTCACCACACAAATCACCTGCTGATTCCTGTCCACCACAGAAATCCCCTGCTGGTATTAGTCTTCACATGTTTTTTGCTTGTCTGTCTACATTTAACCAACTACTTACAGTGAAGTTGCCTTTAATATGTTATTTTTAATTGTTAGCACCAATTATTTAATTGCTTTGTTATTAAGTATTTGATTGATTGGTTTTTAATCTTTTATGACAAATCTTGTAAATGTGTTGGGGAGCTCTGTATCACATTTTATTCGTATATGATTCTATTCTTAATTCGCTCGTACTTTGAAGATAATTTGTGTACCTTCCCAGTTATTTGACGAGTGTTGTTCTTTCAGGTTGGGTGATGTTTTGTTCCAGTCCCACGGGCCCTGTTTGATTGTTGTCTTGTGGCTTATAATATTTTGATCTGTTTCTTTGTTATTTTCTGTCTCCTGTCTACATGTTTTTTGTTTATTTTCCATAATTATATCCACATTGGATTTTTCAGTTTCTGCTTTTTGGTTTTGTGTTTCTATTGATATTTTCCACTATTAATGCCAATGGAGGTTTTCATTAAAGGAGACTATAAACCAGGAAAACAGCATTAATACTATCAGCTGGCAATTTTAGTGCTATTCTGAGCTTGCCACCTTGCGAAAAAAAGTAGCTTATTAGTATTACTGCCCTGCTCTTATTTTCATGCTTTAAAATGTAAAATTTAATTGCTTACTTATGTTAATTAAGGATTTGTTCTCAACTTTAAATGTCAATTCGTTTTCCATTTGGTGTAATAAATTCTCCACAAGAACCTATTTCTTACAACCTGAGTTTGACATATTGGAGAAAATTTTTGTCTGGATTCAGAACAGAAAGCTCATTAACTTCACCAGGAGTGGTTCTCCCACAACTGGATAGGAAATTTCAGGATTTTGGCCCAGCAATAATAAAAGCTGGAATGTTATATGCCTTAAAAGGGAACTTAGAGGTGATGCTCTTCCCATGCACCTGATGCCCTTTTCCTTCTTGGTGGTAGAGGGTGTGTGTTTGTGAGGTGCTTCTGAATGTTCATTGGTCTCACTAAGAGTCATAGTTATTACAATGCAGTAATGAAGTGTTCCCTCCTATCCACAGTCTTTAATGTCTTCGTCCAGTTTCCCATGGTCACCCATTATATTCCTCCTTTGCACAGAACCACCTCCTTCCGGGTACAGCATCTGAAGATTCTGTATTCACAATGACCTGGGATTGCATTGTGATTCATGTGCTTCAGTTTATTTCATACCACCAATGTTAACTACTCAATACCCCATTTTGCTTCTGTTGTGGAAGAGGTGCTTAACAAAAAGGAGAGGACAAGAACTGGACAAGGATCAGCCAAGCTGCATCCACTCTTCATTTTTGAGGAGCAGTCGCTCCAAATACTGAAGACGTAGCAAGGGAGACTTAGTCCATGCTTGGCCTTTGTATCATACTTATCCTTCCTTTACTTTCTGTCCTATTGATCACACACTTGTTGGTAATACTGTTTGTCATTCTGTTTCAGTAGGCGTAGCAGAAGAAACTATCAAGAGGCACTTACTCACAGACACCCTGCTCACTAATGCTCAGTTTGGGTTCTGTCAGGTGCACTCAGCTCCAGCCCTCATTACAGCCTTGATCCAAATATGAATAAAAGCGCAGAATTCCAGAGGTGAGGTGAGAATGACTGCCCTGGACATCAAGGCAGCATTTGACCGAGTGTGGCATCAAGGAGCCATAGCAAAATTGAAGTCAATGGGAATCAGGGGGAACACTTTCCATTAGTTGGAGTCATGCCTAGCACAAAGGGAGATGGTTGTGGTTGTTGGAAGCCAATCATCTCAGTCCCAGGACATTGTTGCAGGAGTTCCTCAAGGTAGTGTCCTAGACCCAACCATCTTCAACTGTTTCATTAATGACCTTCCCCTCAGTAAAAGGGATCTGGTGGCCCCTGTGTCCCTGAGAATCACTATGGGCTTGCTTGCCTCACTCAAGGGATATGGGGTTACTTTCCCTTCAAATGCAAAACCCTGATAACCTTTAGGAATCCTATTAACTTTTCCTGCACTGGCTGTAGTAAGCTTCCTGGGTTGCATTCTTACTGCAGCTAAAGCCATAGCTTGTTCTGTGTTTTCCATCAGTGTCCCATCTGTATTGAACGGGTGTGCCCTGATTAACCCTACCGGTTTCCCTTTTAGTTTCCAGCAGTCAGCTTTTAAATGCCCTGCTTTATTCCAATGGAAGCACTTGTATCTTTGCGAACAATATCCTGTCAGAATCTACTTCTAACACTGCTTCTGCTTCTTCGGATTTAATGGAAAAATGGTTGCCCACTAGCCTTAGGAGTTCAGACTTCCTAGCCTTGCCATGTACAGTGATCCCACACTGCTCATCCATTTTTCTCAACTCCTCCATAGATAATGCTTTTAACTTATCCCAAGTTACTTCACCCCGGCTTGGAGAGCTACTCGCTTCAGTTGCAGACATATTATTATTCAATCACACACAACCACAAGAAAACCTGTATTGAAATTTTGCTCTTTTTGATTGGAAACAATTTGGCTTCCCACTTCCAATTTCACTCGTTTGTCTGTGGGTAAAATCCCAGATGCTAGCACCCAAATTGCTGTTACAACCAGGTGAGAAAGGTATCTAAGGGTCCTTTACTGTCTTCACCTGGTTTTATTGTAACAGGGTCTAATTTTAAACACACTCTGCTTTGAGCTCCCCCTTTGTGAATCCTTGTTCACAGCTTTCCAATTATAAGGCAAAGAAATGAGCACACCAGGTTTTCTTTAGGTTTAAAGAAGAAAAGTGAAATTTATTAAACCTTAAACTTAAACTCTAATATAGTCAACGCCTACAAATATACGATGTGCCCATGCTAGCATGCACACGCGAGACACACATGCAAATAGGGACAGAAAAGAACAGAAGAAAAATAAAATGGAGAGGTTTGAGGCAGTCTCTAAAGGGGATTTCTTGTTACTGTTTCTGTGTTTCCAGCTCACCGTAGAGTCCTTGATTGTAGACAGCTCTTACTTTTCGTTGGGGCCCAATATTCTTCTTAAACCTTGTTTACAGTAGGAGACTTTTCTCTCTTGTGTTCATATGTCTTCAATGGTTCCTGAAGCTGGTGAGAGGAGGTGAGAGCAGACAGGAAAGAGGTGTTCTCAGTCCAGGAGCTAACAGCCTTCTGATTTCAAATTTCCTGTTGGAAGCTTAAATTCAAAAACTCCAACGGTCAGTCAGTCATGTGACCAAACTGGCCCAACCACGTCTGTTCGTTTGTTCTGCCATCTTAGTAGTTAACCTGGAATGCAGTTTAAAATCAATGTTCATGTGGGGACATTCATTTTCCTCATTCTTGGCAGGTGGGGGCTTGCCTGACAATGGTCATTAGGTACATGCACCTAACCCCTTTACCAAGATGGTGTCCTCTGCACTTCCTGCCAGAAGTGTGCATGTACATCCTGGATCCCATTTTTGTGTGTTAGGATACCATGTAGCACCTGAAAAAGACACTACAGAGCCCACTTTCTCCCTCATTAGGGCTCATTTCTTTAATCAAAAATAAACTATGAAGTGATGCTGATTTCACTGAATCCCATTGTGCACTATGTGTACGACAATTTCTGATAAGCAGTGCAAAATAAATTGTACAAATATGCAGTCCAATATACATTGATAGCTTATTGCCAGAGAAGATTGACCCTAGATCTGTTTGCATTGCAAGAGTGCCATGTTACGTTTGCTCTTGCTGCCTTTGTGTTACTATGGTGTTGAGAAACAAACTTGTGTGATTGAGATATTTGTTTATCCTAAGAGTGCAGTGGTTGAAGGGCTGGCGTCATTGTTTGTGATGACATGCCAGTGCATGCATGTGTCAGTCGGTGCAGAGCAAGACTTTACCACTTGAAAAGTCACGCCAATTAAACAATAAAGAACTGCTAGTAAACAACTGGGTTCAAGCCAACTTGTGTGGTATAGTTCAAGTTTCTTCCTCCCAATTTACAAAAAATAAAGTGTCTTTTCTTTTAGCAGGTCTTCCAGCGAACACATTCTATCCCTCAGCTGACAGAAGGCAAAGGTTGCAAAATTCAGTTGCGTAGCACCCCATCATCTGGGCACGGCCCTTGCCACCAAGTATACAGTGGGCAGCTGAGGAAGAGGCGGAGGAGCATTTCTATATGCATACCCATCAGCCTTTCATTGTATGCCGCTCCATCAAAGGCATCATCTGAGACCTCTGCAGCAGAACTCATGTGCGGCGTCACTCTCTGGCAAGCTGGCACCTGTGTTACCCTTTCCCCCTGCCCTGGCTGCAGACCACTGTGCCTGGTATCTCACCATGTGTAGATCCTGCCTCTAAGTTAGTCTCTAATGTACTCACAGTGTCAGTATATGAGCAGGTGGCTGCGACTGAGAGAATGATTGATCATGTTGCATCTTAATCACTGTCTTCTTGCATTTCCATCCCTTTCTCTTTCACCACTGCCTGACCAAGTGATAGTGCTTGGGTATCTGAGAGGAGAAATGCATAAGCGTAGAGTTGTAGTGAGTGGAGCAGGGGAAAGAAAGAGTTGCATATTTAGACTGACTGCAGTTTCTTTATTAGATGAATGGAAGGTTGTATGAGCATACCATCATCTTTGATGGTTTCAGCTCCTCAGGTGGCAATGGCCTCAGTCACAGCCACTCCAATGATGGAGAGAACCATCTCTTCCATCGGAGTAAAGATGTGCAGCCGTGCCTATCCACAGCTGGTTAGCTCCTGCTTTCTGCGGTTGTGTGTCATCTTATCCTACAAGCGAGAGGAAAGTGTGTCAGCGAGTGTGGTGCAATGTGTTTAGATGATGTGGCTATCATGGTTGAATAGCTAGCAGTTTGTGCAAACTATGAGATGCGGGTGTGAGACTTGCAGCAGTGCTAATTGTGTGAAGGTGAGGTGAAGCTATAATTGTGATGTATGAATCATGATTGATGGAGATCTTTTGGGAGGTGAGTGATGGGATGTGGTATGTTGAGCAGTGTGTGAGGCTAGTGGTACAGTTGGTGGTATATGGCATTTGAAGATGCATTCACTGACTTTGACCACTCATGCGAGGTCACTGAACGTCTTGTGGCACTGTATCCAGGTTCTTGGGGCTACATTGTTGGTATTGACTGTGACAGCTATCTGCTCCCACTGCTTTTGCAGTATCTGTCTGGCTGGCCTACAGATCCCCTGTGGATAGGATACGTCTCTTTACCTCCTCCTCTTCACCTCCTGCGCCATGGCTTTCAGTGCTGCATCCGAGAACCTCGGAGCCTGCGCTCTCCCCTGTTCCGCCAGAGTCTCTCTTCTTGCCACTTCCAGCATCTGCTCCAGTCAAAATGAACCACCCCTTTAAGAAGTGAAGTCTGGTCTTAAGTAGTGCAGGCTAGCTTGGACTCATGCTAGCCTTTCATGATTTTTTGACCCTTGCTCAGGTCAAGCCACACACCATTCTGACTTGGAACTATATATCCTTTCCTTCACTGTGGCTGGATCAAAATCCTGGAATTCCCTTCCTAACAGCACTGTGGGTGTACCTACACCACATGCACTGCAGCGATTAAAGAAGGCAGCTCATCACCACTTTCTCAACGACAATTAGGGATGGGCAACAAATGCTGGTCTTGCCAGCGATACCCACATCCCTTGAAAGGATTTTAAAAAATTCAACAGTGTGCTTAGCACTGGCCGCATGCTGCTATCATGTAAATCAGCAGGCACCATTATAGTTTTGGTGCAGCCTGCATCAGAAGCAACAGGCCTGGGTTAATCACACACTGCAGCGCCCCTGCCCATTTTTAGGTCTTATTGAATTTCACAGCCAAAGTCTCTGCAATACCATTCTAGAGTCTATCACTAAGAAACCTATATAATGGCCCATGGTAATTATTTCTCAATTCTACCTTGTATGGAGGCTCTTCGTGTCCACTCAACAATTTGTTTTTTTAGTGCTTTCCACTATTGGGAATGGTCTTCTATGGAGGATAATTGGAAGATGGTGCTAAAGGTACTGTTGTAGAGAAAAGCTTTGAGGAGATTTCTGGAAGTAGTGAGGGAGGTAACAAAGCAGAGATAATTAGATAGGGAATTCCAGAGGAAAGGGTATATTGGCTAAATAATAGACTATTGATGCTGACATTTGGGATGATGCCAGGGAGCGGAATAGGACAATCACCCTCACAACCATTTCATGAAACACCACCTTCTCTCCAACAGTCATCAAACAGGCAGTTGGATCTGCACTATTCCATCATTTGCTTGCTTCTTGATTTCCGAGGTTTTAATTTTTGTCTGTCTCTTCTTAATCACTTTTCCTTCAGGCTGGTTCTCCTTTTGGCTCCCTGCCCAATTTAGTGTGGGATAGCAGGAAAATGGGGCAGAAAGGACCACCACTGCCATTCTATCCCGAGCTAAAATTCCCTCTATCCCACACTAAATTTAGCATTTACCCTTTCTCATTGCACAATACTATTTCCAAAATAGCCTGTTCCCCCATTGGTTCCCCAACATGCTAATCTAGAAATCTATCTTGGATACATTCCATGAACTCCACAGTATTACCACAAATTTGGTTTGCCCAGTTTTTATGAAGATTAAAGTCCCCTATGATTACTGTGTTTACCCCTGTTACATGTACCTCTAATTTCCTGATCTAGTCTCTACCCTACAACTGCAGTTGGCGGTGGGGGTCTATAAACAACTCTCACCAGTGTTTCCTGTCCTTTATTGCTTCTTAACTCCATCCAAACTGGCTCTACTTCTTGGTTTTCTGAGCTAAGATCCTTTCTCTCTACTATCTTTATCCCATCTTTCATTATCAGAGCTACCTTTTCCTTTTCCCTTTTGCCCAACTCTTCGAAAAGTTAAGTTACCTGGAATATTTAGTTTCAACTTTGGTCACTTTGCAACCACATCTTCATAATGGCTATTAGTTCAAATCTATTAATTCATCTAATTTGTTGTGAATGCTTCAAACATTTGGATATCGTGCATTTAGCTTTGATTTTTTTTTCTAATTTTCTCTTGCATTATCTTAGTCACTATTCCTTTGTTATTACCTTTGTCAATCTCACTCTCCCTTCCTGACCCATTCTGCTTATTTTTACCCAAAATGCTACTCTGCTGTAGAGCCTTGACATTTCCATTGCTGCTTTTGAATTAACTCTTTCCTGAATCCTCCCAACCACCCCCATCCCCACTTATTTAGCCCTAGTTATTGAATTCACCAGGACACTGATCCCAGCTTAGTTTAAGTGAAGTCTGTCCCAATGGAGCAGTCCTCTGTTTCCCCTGTACTGGTGCCAGTGGCCCATGAAATGAAACTCCTGCCTCCCACACCACTTTTTCAGTCATGCATTTAACATTTTAATCTGTTTATCCTTTTGCCAATTGTTACATGGATCAGGTAACAATCCAGAGATTATTATTTTTTAATTTGGACCTTAACTCCTCAAACTCTCCCAGCAGAACATCATTCCTAGTTCTACCTATGTCATTGGTTTCCATGTGGGCCACAACAAAGTGACCCTCCCCCTCACACTCTAAGTTCTTCTCTAGCCATGTGGGGAGAGGGTGGCACAGTCACTGAACTGGTAATCCAGAGGCCCAGGCTAATACCTGGGGGACAGAGGTTCAAATCCCACCATGGCAGGTGCTGGAATTTAAATTCAATTAATTAAGAAAAATCTAGAATTGAAAGCTAGTCTCAGTAATGGTGTCATGAAACTATCATTGATTGCTGTAAAAAAAACAATCTAGTTCATTAATTTCCTTTTGGGAAGGAAATCTGCCATCCTTACCTGGTCTGGTCTACATGTGACTCCAGACCCACAGAATGTGATTGATTCTTAACTGCCATCTGAAATGGCCTAGCAAGCCATTTAATTGTCCAGGGCAATTAGAGTTGGGCAACAAATACTGGCCTTACCAGTGATGCCCAGATCCCACGAAAGAATAAAAAATAGATATCTTTAACCCTGGCACCGGGCAGGCAACACAACCTTCGGAACTCCCGGTCGCAGCTACTGAGAATAGTATCTATCCCCCTGACTATACTGTCCCCTATCGCTACATTCCTTTTCACTCCCCCCTAATTGAATGGCATTATGGTGCTATGGTCAGTTTGCTCATCTATCCTGCAATCTTTGTTCTCATCCACACAGGTAGCAAGTACCTCATACCTGTTGATCAAAGTCAAATGTCGAGGCTCCTCCATCACTACATCCTGGATCCCCACACCTACGTGACTCACCTTCACACACTCCTGTCCCTGACCATTGACAAACTTTAAAGTTCTACTTAAGCTAAGGGGCGTGACTGCCTCCTGGATCAAAGTGTCCAGGTAACTCTTCCCCTCCCTGATGCCTGATAATGTCTGCAGCTCAGACTCTAGCTCAACAACTCTGAGCCCAAATTCATTGAGCTGCAGACTCTTAACAGAGGTATGGTTGTCCAGGATTACAAAGCACTCCACAAACTCCCACATGCCGCAGTTTTGCCACACCACCTGTCCTGCCACGTCTATTTAGTCTTATTTATTTATTTGATTAGTTAATTAATTTTAATTGAATCACTTATTTTAGTTTTACCAATTAATTGTTTATCTAGTTTGTTACTAATTTAGTAAAGTTTAGTAAAGTTTCAGTTTTACTTAGAGACAAAAGAAAAATGTTCACCAACTACTGAAGGCAAAAAGAAATTAATGAGTAGCACCTCCTGCCCCCTCTGTGCCAAATTCCCACTTGTATCAAATTCACGGCTTTAGCACTCTGTTTACGAAGCACTATATCAGGCCACTCTGTGCTCCACATTCGGCGGTAGATAGAGGGAAACTATTTCCACTGGTTGGTGAGTCTAGGGTTAAGTGGTATAGTCTAAAAATTAAAGCCAGTCCTTTCAGGAGTGCAGCTAGAAAATACATCTATCTACAATGGGTGGCAGTTGATACCATGGCAATTTTAAATTTTAAATCTGAGATTGATAGATTTTTGTCCGGTAAAGATCTTAATATAAATGAGGCAAAGGCTGGTATGTGAAATTAGGTTACAGATCAGCCTTGTTAAGAGGAAGAACAGGCTCAAAGGGCTAAATGAACTATCCTGTTCCTATGCTCTACAAGTGCTACCTTGCTTCAATTGGCGCAAGTTATGTTCCTGGCAGGCTTGGTGGTACTTAAACTCAGGAACCTGTGCCTCCTGCAGTGAATCTCCTCAAGGAAGCCTTGGATTTCTGCCTGTATGAAGATTTGTGTTCTCTAGGATGGGACCCTGTCATGCTGCTCTTCTAGGCACAGTCAGTGTTTGAGTGATCATTATTCTGTACAAGTTTAATAAATACATTGATAAGACAAGCAATGAAGCTATTTGAGAGTGAAGAGAAAGAGCCAAACCCTGTTCCTCTCTTGTTTCCCCCAGCCTACTGCTTGAAGAATGCAGGCCACACTGTCTCTGTAAAGGCTGCACAGTAGTTCAGTTCCTTACATCTGTTTTACACAGTCGTTACACCAATGACTGCAGCAATGGGAGCTCATAAGTAGATTCAGGATACCCATCTTTAATTCCCTTTGTCAGCCTATAGCAGATGCAAATTTTTCTTTAAAGATGCAACAGCTGTGTAATGCATTTTGAAGAAATCCTCGGCCTTTAACTGAGAAAAGAGGGCATGCTCTTTGATAGCAATTATTTACAACGGTAATCAAAACAGAAAATGCTGGAAATACTAAGCAGGGCTGGCAGAATCTGTGGAGAAGGAAACAGAGTTAATAGACCAAATTTTCAAAGCCCGTTGTAAATGTAAGAAGGTGTGTGCGCAATTTGAAGATCACATTCCCAAAGGTTGGCACCAGGTCCCACCACTTCCGGAATGTAAAGCTATTTTTAAAAGTGACACCGGGAGGGAGGGAATGGGAAACCTGAAAACCTCCAATTAATCACCTTTTGAGCTCATTGTGGAACTCATTCATAGGCTTGTCAGCAGCAGTTTGTGATTTTAAATGGAAGGGCACAGGGACCATCTGCAGACCTAAGTGGGATCTCACAGTCAGCAGCTCATCATGCCATGAGGCAGGACATGGATGCCATATTCAGGAGGGCGGGAGACTATATGCACTTTGACACAGATTGCCCATTGCAGGCTTTGCTGTCATCAATGGATTCTCGCAGGTCCAAGGCGTCATTGATTGCAACTATTGCCATCAAGGCACCAGCACACCAGCCAGCCAGATTCTGGAACAGAAAGGCATTGAATGTCCAGCTGGTCTGTGACCACAGGAAGTGAATTTTGCAGGTTTGTGCCCAGCTCCCAGGCAGCTGTTATGCCTCCTTTATCTTGCGAGAGTCCCAGGTACCCCATCTCTTCAGGCCCACATCCAGATTCCATGGGTGGCTGCTGGGGGATAAGGGTTATCCCCTCAAAAGGTGGCTTTTGACACTCGTCTGAAACCCAGACATGGATGGAGAGAGGGTCTACAACCAGAGCCATCTCCTGACATAGATCTGCATTGAACAGATCATTGGCCTCTTGAAGATGCATTTTCATTGCCTTGACCCATTGGGTGGTGCGCTCCAGTTTGAGCCAGCCAGAGTGTCCCATATCATAGTCGTCTGCTGCGCCCTGCACAACATGATACTGCAAAGAGGGCTAGAGATGGTTGAAGCTGAGGAGCTGAATGTCATTCCAGCTCAGAGGAGGACTGGGAGGAGAAAGAAGAGGAAGAGGAGGAAGGGATTTCTCAAGAAGTGACCAGCACCCAGGCAATGGAGGACGACTGTCAATACCATCCCAGACCTCAGGGTGAACTGCAGGCTGGCATGGCAGCAAGGGACACAGTGATTCAGCAGCACTTCACCTGACTATCCCTGAGCCTTTGCGGCTGAAGACCTCTAAACTCACCTCCCAGCATAGAGAACTATCATACTGCGAGGTTCCATTGTCCACCATGACATGCAGATTGATTGTTCCTCTGCCGACATTGTCCAACATTACAAGGCATGGGCACATAACATTCAAAGGGCCCCATGTCCTCCCCACCTGCCCCCCAGTGCTGCATCCGACTTCTGAAATGAGACATCAACAACACAGAGTAATGACATAAAGAAGTTATATTGTGATGCAAACGAGATAACAGACAGATGTAGACAATGGCACCCAGGTGACCCATTAAGTGAATTCAACTGCATGGTGCCTTCCTCTCCCTACTTTGACAGGGTGCTCCCCCTGTGGCAGAGGATGAGTAGAAGCAGCCTACTCCCTACTCTCTGCCTCTGGCTGAGATTCCCATGGCTTCCATCCTCATCTTGGAAGTGCCCATGGGGGATCCTCCACAGGCTGCCATCCCTGTGACATTGCAGGGGCTGCCTCTGTCACAGGGCCTTGGCACACAGATGGCTCCTGAGTCAAAGTAGGCAAAAGGGCTAAAGAATGATGCCAGTGCCCCCTGAGGGGTGTTCCCTTTGTCTGCCGCTGCAACTGTCTCAGCCCTTTCCTGGCTCCCTTGGATGCTGGATGAGGCCACTGACTGGGACACAGCTGGCATCCACTCTGAGCATCTCTGTGCCATCAGCAACACTGAGCGGACAACGCTACAAAGACTTTCACTCTTTTTGTGCATATCAGCGCACTGCTCCTGCACCAACTCTGAGTGGTGCAGCATATGGCTCTCCAAGAGGCTGCGCCATCTCACAATGGAGGAGCTCATGTGATCAAATCTCTGAGTCATGACAGAGCACATGCGCTGCATGGACTCTTCCTTTGCCTTCCCATGGCTCCTCAAAGCCTCAGGGAACTTAAAATGCTTTTGATTCAGGAGGAAGGCCCTCCTTGTTTATGACACCCAAGGCCCTGCATCTTCGCCCATTGAAGCATCACTATGTCTGCTCTCTGTCCTCCAAGGGGGACTATCCACAGCTGACTCTGCTCACATGTGAGGTTCACCCAGCGCTCCGCTTCCTGTGCTATGTGGCCCAACCGAGGTGAGTATGTCTTGTTACGACCAAGGCGGAAAGAGTGCATTGCTTTAGTAGTTCCACTTCTCCAAAGGTCACAACATATGTTTAAATTTTTTCCCAGTTACTGATACGGTCAATCATAGACTCTATTTTTATCCCAAACATAAAATACACCAACCAGGTTTCTTTGATAAACAGCAAAATTATCAGTTTATTATAAAACAAGTCTTAACCAGTAACAACGCAAAGCATTAACACACAGATTGAAATATAAAAGTTCCCTTTTTACCTTAGCCCCTCACATACACACACACATACACCAATTAACTGAAATAAAATAGAGATTTACTCTATTACAAAAAAAAGCAGACAAAATGAATACTTTGGCCAAATACTTGCTAATTCTTGAAGAAAAAAGAGAAGATATGGAAAGATGTCAGAAGTTCTTTGTTTTGGTTTGGTGTCCTAAATACACAGAGACAGCTGTCATTGGGATCTTCCTAGAACAATTTTCTTCAGGCGACATTGAAGGCCAATTTGGGCAGGCTTTCCAGGAGAAATGCAGCAACAGGGGTTTCAGGCAGGCCTTGCAGAAGGAGTACAGCATCAATTTCTATATTTCTTCAGCAAGCTTCCAAGAGCTTCGCAAAGAGATGGAAAAACTGGAAGGCTTTTCAAAGAGATAGAAAAGGCTGAGTTGGGGTGTGTCCTTGGCAAGTTGATTCTTCAACTCCTTTTCAGAACACTGTCCAGATACCAACTGCCTGTCTAAAACAAAACCAATAACATCTCAAGAGTCAAGTCTCCTGACCCCTATAAATCTTTACTTGTCACTTCTCTGTAAATATCTTCCCTAAGTCAAAAAAGCCCCCGCTGGGTTTTTATCTGAAAACAGGTTCTTTCCAGAAACTGTTGTTTACAAGCCAATTCCAAAATACCTTCTGATGACCTCTTTAAAAAACACAAAGTTCCATCATCTCTGGAATCTTTTTTCAGTTTTAAAACACAAATCCTCATAATTTAATTTTTAAAAATGGAAGCACCTGTGACACCTCCACCCTTGGAGGAATGGAATGCCATTTTACATGCATTTCATGACAAAGTAGAAGATAGAAAATTGATGAAAAATTTGAAAACACATTTACACACTCATACTCATTCATTCTTTACCTGTAGTTAATACAATTCTGTTTGTACCATCTTTGCACTCAGATAACTCAAAACAAAGTTAGATTCTAGATAAAGCATTCGCAATTACATTATTTTCCCCACAATGTGGATAATCTTTAAGTGATAAGGTTGCAATAGTAAACACCATCAGAATAGTCTGCAATTCCAGTTTTTGAACTTTTCCACAAAGGCTAGGGGGTTATGATCGGTATAGACCAGTGTTTCTCTGTAGTCGTGGTGGACATAGACCTCAAAATGCTCATGAGGCAGAGTTTCTTTTTCCACTGTTGAATATCTTTTTTGGTGTTGATTTAGCTTTTTGGAAAAGTACCCCACTGGCCTTTCTAAACCTGATTCATCGTTTTGTAAACGGACTGCTCCGACCCCCAGGTCACTAGCATCAATTGCTGCTTTGAAGGGATTAGTGAAATTTGAAGCAGCCAACACTGCTTCATTAATCAAAATGGCTTTCGGCCCTTCAAAAGATGCTTGGCACTCCCCTGACCACACTACCTTGATTTTCTTCTTTTTGTAGCAAATCCATCAGTGGAGCAGCTATAAGTACTAAAATTTGGTACAAACATTCGGTAGAAACCACACAACCCCAAAAAACTCATGATTTCTCATTTAGTCTTAGGCATAGAGAACTCCTCCGATGCTTGTACTTTCGCTGTTCTTGGCAACACTGTCCTTGCCCTATTATATGCCCGAGGTAGGTCACTCTCGCTTTTGCACATTCATTTTTGACAAGGTTTATTACTAAATCAGCTGATTGTAATTTTCTAAACAGAGCTTCTAGTTGTTTCAAGCAGTTCTTCCAAGAGTCATCGTATACCAGCACATCATCAAGGTAAACTACACAGTTAGGAACACTGGCTACCACTTGGTTCATTAATCTCTGAAAAGTTGCTGGGACTTTTTTTTAGCCCTAATGACATCACTCAGCATTGGAAAAGACCATCTGGTGTGACAAAAGCCAATATTTCTTTAGCTCAGGCTGTTAAAGGAACCTGCCTGTATCCCTTTAACAAATCTATTTTTGTAAGAAATGTGGCACTGCCCACTCTGTCAATACAGTCTTCCAAGTAAGGAATTGAGTAGGAGTCTGCGATTGCTACTGTATTAACCTTTCTATGGTCTATGCAGAATCTAGTTGAACCATCAGGTTTAGGCAAAAACTGGGGAACTCCAGCTGCTTTGACTGGGTTCAGTAAGGTGGTTTTCCAACATGTATTGGATTTCTGCTTTTACCTGGGCCTGTTTCTCTGGACCTAAGCAATAAGGATGCTGTTTTAAAGGAAAGGATTCCCCTACATCCACATCATGTGTGGCCAAGGGTGTACCTGGCTTGTCCCTACAGACTCTTTTAAATGCCGTGAGTAGCTTTATTAGGTCTTCTCATCGTTCTGCATCTAAATATGAAAGCATAGTGTTATGAGCAGCTGAGAAAGAGGTCTAGGGGTCTCTTTCAGCCTTCATCTGGTCTTACTGTAACAGGGTTTAATTTTTAACACACCGTATTTTTAGCCGCCCCCCCCCCCCCCCCCCCCCACTGCTTTCCAATTATAAGGCAAAGAAACAAGCACAAACAGGCTATCCTAGATTTAAATAAGAAAGTTGAAATTTTATTAAACTTAAACTCTAACTTGGTTGATGCCTCTAGATACACGACGTGTCCACACTAGTATAAATACATGATACGCACATGCAAATAGAGACAGAAAAGAGCAGAAGAAAAATAAGCGGAAAGGTTTGAGGCAATATCTGAAGAGTTTTTGTTACGGGTCTTCGAGCTCATTGTCTAGTTCTTGTTTGCAGGTAGATCTTGCTTTTCATTGGGGCCCAGTATTCTTCTTAAACCTTGTTCACTGTAGGAGACTTCTCTCTCTTGGGGTCCATGTGTCTTCAATTGGTTTTTGGAGTTCCGTGAGAAAGAGATGGGAGCAGACAGACGGGCAGGAGTCTTCTTCAGTCCAGGAGCATTCTGCTTTCTGCTAATTCAAACACTCTCTCTACAATTTAAAACTTCCCAGGTTGGTCAGCAGGATAGTCACGTGACCAACTGGTTTGACCAGGTCTGTTCTCTGTATTGTATTGTATTGGAGCAGGGGATAGCTCCTTTGTTTCAACCCTGTCTGCTAATATGCAAAAATGTCTTTCCAGCCAGGGGCCTGGCTTGTATCAGACCTTCTCTTCTTCCCAGTAACAATTTGAAATTTAATGTCCATGTGGTGAAATTAATATGCCTCATACTTGGCAGGTGGGGGCCTGCATGACAATAGTGTCCAATCTCCCTAACAATTCAGTATTAGCTAACCCGATAGTAGGAGGTTCAATTTGAGAATTGTCTAAGTCTCCTTCTGCCTCATCCTCACTATCCCTGTCATCCTTCCCTGTCCTTACTACCTGACATACCTGTGCTTGCTTATCCTCCTCCCAATGATAATATTGTTTCAATATATTGATATGAAACAGCTGAATCTTTTATGGCAATCTGGGGTGTCATCAAATAATTTACTTTACCAATTCTCTTGACCACTTTATATGGACCACTGAACAGTGCTTTCACCCTGTAATAATACTAATGCCTCATCCCCTGGTTGAAATGTTAGGGTCTTGAAATTTCAGATATTCGTCTATCTGTCTGTAGTGCCAATTTGACTTCTGACAATGGAACATGTTTAGCCATTGCTCAAGTCACTACACATGAAGAAAAAATTCCCGGAACCTTTTCCTGCAACTGTTCTGTCTCCTTAATTTCACTTGGTTTTTCTGTGACTACTGGAGAAATTATTACTTTTGCTCCAGTTAAATCATTCTCCAGGAGTAGGTCAACTCTATCTACTGGAAAACTATGGACAACTACTACAGTTACCATTCCAGACATTACATCACGCTCTAGGTGCACCTGATACAAAGGTACGGCTATATACTCTCCTCCAATACCATTCACTAAAACCTTGGCATTCATTGCGCTCTTTGGTGGAAAAGTTATGCCTTTCCCCAGCAAAAGAATTTGTATCCCTAGGTATAACTATAGGTTTACCTGCCTCATTTGAGGGATAAGAAGTTGCTTTTCCTTTTGATAAGAATTTCCTATATCTCTCAGGTATCTTATTCATGTCCCCTGCATTCACAGTGGTTTTTGTATTTGCCTTACAGCTGCAATCAGAGCTACAGCCTGATCAGTTGTACTCTCAGTCAGGGCCCCTTTTTCTGCATTGGTCTTGTGTACCCCAATAAGCCCCATGGGTTTACCCCGCAACTTCCAGCATTCTGCACAAAGGTGTCCCACCTTGTGACAATACTATTACTTAGGCTTGCGGACCTCACTTCCACCCTCAGCATCTTCCTTACTGTCCTAGGGAGGAGATCCTGGGGCATTCCCAGCTGTCCTTTCTTGTCCCCAGCTACTTGCCTTCCTTTCACCCTCCCACCTTCTATCCTTCTCTGGTTTGTGGGGCTAATGGACAAAGGGTTTGGGCTTGTAAACAAGTCATAATCATCAGTAATTTCCACTGCCTGTCTAGCTGTTGAAGCCTCTGGTTCTCTACATGGGTTCTTACCAACGGAGGAAGTGAATTTTAAAATTCTTCCAGGAGAATTGGATCGCTAAGTTTCTCTTACATGGCCTCTACCTTTAGTGCCTGCATCCAACAATCAAAATTAGTTTGCTTTACCGTCTCAAATTCTATCTAAGTCTGCCCAGACAATCTTCGGAGGTTCTGAAATTTCTGCCGGTAAGCTTCAGGGACCAACTCATATGCAGCAATAATAGCCTTTTTTGCCATCTCATAATCTGCAGACGCCTCCTCAGAAAGCATGGTACAAACTTCATGAGCTCTGCCCATCAACCTGTTTTGCATTAGCAATGTCCATCTTTCCTTTGGCCACTTCATCTGTCTGGCTATCTTTTCAAAAGAAATGAAAAATGCATCGATGTCTCTTTCCTCAAACTTAGGGAGGGCTTGTACAAATTCAAAAAGCTCTTCACTGGGTCCTGGGCTGGCATCAGTTCTTTCCCCACCAAAATTTTCACTGGAGTCAAGACCACCCCTTTTACTTAGTTCCATCTTTTTTAATTCAAATCTCTTCCATCTCTTTCACTTTCTCTTTGAAATTCTAGTTCAGGTTTATACATTGTCAATTCTTTTTCCTGCTCAAGTTTTCTCATTTCTATTTCTTTATCTTTTTCTTTGTCAAGTTCAAGCTGCCTTATCTGCAATTGAATTTTAGTTAATTCAACTGAACTACCTTCTGGTTTACCTTCTTCTTCTTCCAATTTCAAATGCTATGCTATTACTCCCCAAGTCAAAAAAGTCCCCTGCTGTATATTTACCTGAAAACATGTGTCTTCCAGTAACTGTTGTTTACAAGCCAAGTCCAAAAGATCTTCTAATGACCTCTTTTTAAAAGAAAAACACAACGTTCCAGCATCTACGGAATTTTTTCAGGTTTAAAAGGCAAAACCTCGTAATTTAACAAAAAAAAGGAAGCACTCGTAACAGTCTGCAGTGGTGAAAGGTGCCAAAGTATGATGCGATGGTGCAAGTTTGATGGAGTACAACCACCCTATCTACCCCCCACCAAGGATGGCGGTGCCAATTCACAAGGTCCAGTTTTGTCCCCCTCTGCAACTGGCCCTTTGCAAAACACAAGAAAATGGAAATGATGGCTTCTCCTACTCAACAAGTGCCCCTCAGAAGACACTGGTCTTAGATCCATTGCACATATTGGGCGGGAGTCTTCTCCATGCCCTTCACCTCAAGAAGGAGCAATCCAATGAACATGTTGCCCATGGCCTCTGGGCGCCCTGGCTGGCTGGGTACCCTGGCGACCTCCAGCATTGCCTCCTCCATTGGTGTCAGAAGATGGAGCTGGGCCACTCCGCTTCCCATTCTGGCCATCTCTTGTCTGTTATGGGCTCTCTTCCCCTGCAGAATGTGACGAGAATGTTTCATATGTAGGCTGCTCTCCCCTATCTCTTCCAGAATGACATATATGTAGGCTGACCTTTACCTCAGTGATCTCCCCATCTGAATGTCGCCCCGTTTGTGAGGGTGGCTGCATCTCAGTGTTGCAACCATTCATTTACTCTGACAATTGACAATGTTAGCAAGAACATTCTGTGAGGTCAGCTTGCTTGCATTCTGGTGTAGAAAGAGCTGTTGCCTGATGAACAAGGTGCCACTGGCTACCCACCATATCAAGAGGTCATTGATCCTTTTCCTACACTGGACCCAGGTCCTTTACATGGGTCCCTGGCTGTTAACATCCATGGCCACTTACATCCATGTCTGGGGGTGGCACAGTGGCACACTGGTTAGCATCACAACTCCAGTGTCCCGGGTTCGGTTCTGGGGACTGCCTGTGCGGAGTTTGCAAGTTCTCCCTGTGACCGCGTGGGTTTCCGCCAGGTGCTCTGGTTTCCTCCCACAGCCAAATACTTGCAGGTTGATAGGTAAATTGACCTTTGTAAATTGCCCCTAGTGGTAGGTAGGTGGTAGGAGAATAGTGGGGGTGTGGTAGGGAATATGGGATTAATGTAGGATTCATATAAATGGGTGGTTGTTGGTCAGCACAGACTCAGTGGGCCAAAGGGCCTGTTTCAATGTTGTATCTCTCTATGTCCTCCTGGTCTCACTGGACAGATCACTTATTCCTGAGGCTGGAAAAAACAGCTCACTCCTCTGTGAGGCTGCATCAGTCAGCACCTCCAAAGAGAAATCAGAGAAATGTGGTGCTACCTGGGGACACATGCACATGCCTGCACAGTCCCTCCAATCTCCCTGTTGCTGCATTTCTGAAGGCAATTGCAAGCCAAGTCATGGTCATTGTTTGCCTTTTAAAATAGCCCTCTGTAACACATTCCTGCCTCCAGGACGTTTATGGTGCCTCCAATTGGGCGCCAGACTCACCCCTGAGCCAATTACTTACTCTGAATTTGAAAATTGTGTCGTTGCATGGATGCTGATGCGACACAAGGTCAGGACCCAGAAATGTTCCGGTCGTTGGGTTCCTGACCCCATAACAAAAATTCCAGTCAACATTTCAGGTTGATTATGTTTCATCAGAACTGGGAAAAGTTAGAGATGTAATAGGTAGTTAGCAAGTGAAAGTGGGAAGGGTGGAAAAAGAAGAAAAGGGAAAGTCTGTGATAGGATGGAAGGCAGGAGACATTAAATGACAAAAAAATTGGTGGTGTAAATTCAAAAGGAGTAGTCATGGGAGAAGTAAAGAAACAAAAGATGTGTCAAGAGGAGGTGTGAATAGCAGAATCATGAACAGCTGCCATCTGAAAGAAAAAAAGAGAAAGATCAAAGCCAGCAAAGAAAAAGGAAACAAAGTGGTGGCAGAGGTTACAATCTGAAATTGTTGAACTCAATGCTGAGTCTGGAAGGCTGTAAGGTGCCTAATCAAAAGGTAAGGTGCTGACCTTGAGTTTACGTTGAGCTTCATTGGAACACTACGGGAGATCGAGGACAGGGAGGTAAGTGTGAGAGAAAGGTGAAGAATTAAATTGGCAAGCAACTGGAAGTTCAGGGTTCTGCAAAGTGGTCACCTAGTTTGTGTATGGTCACCCCAGTGTAGTGGAGACTGCATCATGAACAGCAAATACAGGAGAAATGCCCCTCTACGTTGCTTTCATTGATCTCACCAAAGCCTTTGACCTCGTCAGCAGAAGTGGTCTCTTCAGACTACTAGAAAAGATCGGATGTCTACCAAAGCTACTAAGTATCATCACCTCATTCCATGACAATATGAAAGGCACAATTCAGCATAGCGGCGCCTCATCAGACCAGTTTCCTACCCTGAGTGGCGTGAACCAGGGCTGCGTTCTTGCACCTACACTGTTTGGGATCTTCTTCTCCCTGCTGCTCTCACATGCATTCAAGTCTTCAGAAGAAGGAATTTTCCTCCACACAAGATCAGGTGGCAGGTTGTTCAACCTTGCCCATCTAAGAGCGAAGACCAAAGTACGGAAAGTCCTCATTGGGGAACTTGTCTTTGCTGACAATGCTGCATTAACATCTCACACAGACGAGTGTCTGCAGAGACTCATCGACAGGATTGCGGCTGCCTGCAATGAATTTGGCCTAACCATCAGCCTCAAGAAAACGAACATCATGGGACAGGACGTCAGAAATGCTCCATCCATCAAAATCGGTTACCACGCTCTGGAAGTGGTTCAAGAGTTCACCTGCCTAGGCTTAACTATCACCAGTAACCTGTCTCTCGATGCAGAAATCAACAAGCGCATGGGAAAGGCTTCCACTGCTATGTCCAGACTGGCCAAGAGAGTGTGGGAAAATGGCGCACTGACACGGAACACAAAAGTCCGAGCGTATCAAGCCTGTGTCCTCAGTACCTTGCTCTACGGCAGTGAGGCCTGGACAACATATGTCAGCCAAGAGCGACATCTCAATTCATTCCATCTTCGCTGCCTCCGGAGAATCCTTGGCATCAGGTGGCAGGACCATATCTCCAACACAGAAGTCCTCGAGGCGGCCAACATCCCTAGCATATACACCCTACTGAGCCAGCGGCGCTTGAGATGGCTTGGCCATGTGAGCCGCATGGAAGATGGCAGGATCCCCAAGGACACATTGTACAGCGAGCTCGTCACTGGTATCAGACCCACCGGCCGTCCATGTCTCCACGTTAAAGATGTCTGCAAACGCGACATGAAGTCCTGTGACATTGATCACAAGTCGTGGGAGTCAGTTGCCAGTGATCGCCAGAGCTGGTGGGCAGCCATAAAGGTGGGGCTGAAGTGTGGCGTATCAAAGAGACTGTTGGCAGGAAAAAAGACAGAAGCGCAAGGGGAGAGCCAACTGTGTAAGAGCCCCAACAACCAATTTTATCTGCAGCACCTGTGGAAGATTCTATCACTCTAGAATTGGCCTTAATAGCCACACCAGGCGCTGCTTCACAAACCACTGACCACCTCCAGGTGCTTGCCCATTGTCTCTCGAGACAAGGAGGCCAAAGAAGAGGAGAAGAAGAAGAAGAAGAAATTGAAAGAAGTACAAATAAATCAGTGTTGCACCTGGAAGGTGTGCTTGGGGCCTTGGATGGTGAGAAGGGAGGAAGTAAACAGGCAAGTGTTGTGCTTGCATGGGATGATGCTGTGAGAAGGGGGATGGGTATTGGGGTTGATTGAGGAATGGACCAGGATACTGCAGAGGGAATAGTCCCTTTAGAATTCTGAAAGGGGAAGGGAAAATGTGTTTGATGGTGGCATCATGCTGGAGGTGGTAGTAATTGTGGAGGATGATCTGTTGACTACAAAGGTTGGTGTGGTAGTAGGGGAGGACAAGAGGAACACTATCATGGTTCTGGGAGGAAGGGGATGGGATGAGAGCAGAACCACATGAGATGGAGTGAACATGTTTGAGGGCTCTAACAACTGCCTTGGGAAAACCTTGGTTGAGGAAAAAGGAAGACATATCCAAAGCACAAATATGGATAGTTGCATCATCCGAACAGAGACAAAGAAACTGGGAGAATGGAATTGAGCTACAAAGGTAGATTGGAGGAGTGGAAATCTCATAATTCCTTTTACTATGCATATATATAATAGATATAAATAGTTAGGGCCACAGGATTCTTTAAATGGTAAATGCACTCATAAAGAACTTTATTGAATGCACCGAATCACTCCACAAAGAATCTACATGTTTGTTTTATCGAGATGATTTAGTACAGTTTTGCTCGTTACAGGAGGGGAAAACATTTCCATTAAGTGGTTTCTACTGCATACAATTTTAATTGAAATCTCTATTCTCTCAAGTTTTATTTATTTTCCCAGAAAGAACTGACTATTATTCGTATATTAATAGTGTTCTGCAAATAAACTAAATTCTATATTTGTGGCAAATTTGGAAAGTTTGCAAAACTGCAACCATAAACCTTAAAAGGTAAAAATTTTGTTCACAGATTCTGAGTTAAACTACACAAAGGGTGTTTCAATGCCAGGTAACAATTAATTTCAAAATATCAGCCTCAGAAATTATAATGTCATACATAAATAGTGTGCCAATAGTTTTAGATTACCCAAAGTTACATGGAGAAGTCCAGTGTGCATACAGAAAGAGATAATCCCAAAGAAAGATTTTTGATCTGCGCAAAAACTACTCGTGAAAAATATAAAGGCCAACGCAGAGTTGTTGAGCTGGTTTTGAAACAATTCAAAATGTCAAACTCTTTCACTCTTGAGAGGATTCTTGAGCTAATTTTGTTCTTGGGACGGAAAATCAAATGATTTGATACTACATATAAACATGAATGAACCATGATCTGATGTCACTGACCATGATGGAGGATGAATGGAAACTAAAGCTCTGACAGAAGTTTTTATAATTACTGGCCATATTTTAGAAACAACAAAAATCTCTTAGAAACATAGCAAATTTATAGCACAGAAGAAGGCCATTTGGCCCACCTTGTCCATGCCAGCCAAAAATGAGCTATCAAACCACATCCCACTTTCCAGCTCTTCATCCGCAGCCCTGTAAGTTATAAAACTTCAAGTGCATATCGAAGTATTATTTAAATGTGATGAGGATTGCTGCCTCTACCACACTTTCAGGCAGTGAGTTCCAGAATCCCACACCTTTTGGGTGAAAAATTTTCCCGACAATTTAACATGATGTTACCTGTGTAAATATCCTCTGGCTTCAGGAATATGTCAGTACAATGGAGCATGATCCACTGAAATTTCTCCAGCTAATTTACTCTAAAACAACAGCAAGCAACAATGTTCGTAACCTCCGTAACTTGCTACATGGTGAAAACCAGCACTAATCGTGACAGAAAGCTAGCCGATCAAGTCTCTGTGGCTTGACATTTCAGAGGAATGGGAGTATGGTTTGGTGGTCTCAGTGAAGCCATATGAGCAATTGGACACTCCAAGAGCGCTGATCAGGTCATTGCAGGCCCAAAGTGTGGAAGTGGGATTCGGCTAGATAGCTTTTCTTTGGCTGGCACAAAAACAATAGACCAAATGGTCTCCTTCTGTGCCATAAATGTTCAATATTTCACGGGCTGTAATTTTTCATCAGGTGGGAGACCACGTCCACTGATGAAAAGTCAGTGGCGAGCCCACCTCCGCTGGGCCTGGGGAGCCAGACTGGGATTTTTTGCTCCCCAGGCCTTTAATTAATCTTGGGCGGGACTTCCTTGAGACAGGAAGTTCCGCCTAATGGAGCTGCCAGCCAATCAGCAGGCCGGCAGTTCTTCGTCCCAGCAGTGCCACCGGGAGTGGTGGCCACTGCTGGGATTACATCCAGCTTCAGGAGCAAGAGGAAGGACGACCCCTGGAAAGGAGGTAAGTTTCTGGGGCCTTATCGGGGACAATTGGTCAGGCCCCATCG
The DNA here is from genome assembly GCF_036365525.1 of Heterodontus francisci. NCBI lineage: Eukaryota > Metazoa > Chordata > Chondrichthyes > Heterodontiformes > Heterodontidae > Heterodontus > Heterodontus francisci. The sequence goes on along the minus strand of NC_090371.1, from coordinate 216,345,943 downwards.
AGGCAAGGGAGGTTGGTTAGTGTTGTGCTTTGGGGCAGTTGGTGCTTTGGGGGTAGCTCTCCATGGGGCACAGGGTGCCTGATCAGGAAGGCCTCCCCACCAGCCCGCAAGAAGGCTGCCTGGTTTCACTAGGCAGGGTTTTTGAGGCTTCTGTCATCCGGCTGCCAAGGATAAAACATCGGTGGAGGCGGGCGGAGGCCCTTAAATGCCAGTTAATTAGTTCACTAACATGGTATCTAATCATTCATTCAAGCTATTTTGTTCATTGATTTGAATGGTTGGAAAATCAAGGGGTGAGGGTCCACAATGTCAAGAAGAAGAAAAATTTCTCAGGGCATTGCCCTCAATAAAAATGGATATCTAACCAAAGAAGGTAATCCAAAGACAAAATATTTTAACTGCTGGGAATCTGAAATAAAAACAGAAAATACTGGAAATGCTCAGCAGGTCAGACAGCATCTGTGGAGAGAGAAAAAGAGTCAATGGGGGAATTTTAAACTGCCGGGTGGGTGGGTTTCAAAGTGTATGAGAGGTCAAAACATCAAAACATGCCAGTGTGTCGGGAATATAAACAAAAAGTGCTGGAAATACTCAGCAGGTCTGGCAGGATCTGTGAAGAGAGAAGCAAAGTTCATTTTTCAGGTCTGTGACCTTTTATCAGAATTGGCAAAGGTTAGAAAAGAATTAGGTTTTAAACAAGTGAAGGGGAGGGGGCTGGGGGAGAGAACAAAGGGGAAGGTGTGTGATAGGGCAGAGGGCAGGAGAGATTAAATAACAAAGCAGTCCTGGAACAAAGGCAAAACATGTGTTAATGCTTGTGGTGAAAGACAAAGCATTAATCCAGAGTGAGTGTGAGTAGCAGAATAATGAGCAGCGCTGACTACATGAAAAACAGGGTTAAAAAATAAAATATCAAAAAAGGCCAGTCATGCTCTAAAGTTATTGAACTCAATGTTCAGTCCGCAAAGCTGTAGAGTGCCTAATCGAAAGATCAGATACTGCTCCTCGAGCCTGCATTGATGTTCACTGGAACACTGGAGCAGGCCAAAGACAGAAATGTGGACATGAGAGCAGGGCGTTGTATTGAAACGGTAAGTAACTGGAAGTCGGGGTCATGCTTTCGGACTGAGCCGAGGGGTTCAGCAAAGCGATCACCCGATCTGTGTTTGGTCTCCCCAATGTGGAGGAGACAGCATTGTGAGAAATGAATACAGTATACTAAATTGAAACAAGTACAAGTAAATTGCTGCTTTACCTTAAAGGAGTATTTGGGGCCTTGGATAGTGAGGAGAGAGGAGGTAAAAGGGCAAGTATTACATCTCCTGCGATTACATGGGAAGGTGCCGTGGGAAGGGGACGAGGTGTCGGGGGTAAGGGAGGAGTGGACCAGGGTGTCATGGAGGGAACAATCCCTTCAGAATGCTGACAGGAGAGGGGAGGGGAAGATGCATTTGGTGGTGGCATCACACTGGAGGTGGCAGAAATGGCAGAGGATGATCCTCTGAATATCGAGGCTGTTGGGGTGGAAAGTGAGAACAAGGGGAACCTTGTCATGGTTCTGTAGTGTGTCGGGAAGCTGGCAGGAACCTGCCAACTTTCTGCATTTAACTCAAGGGTGCTCGTGAACACACGGGAAACTGCCGGGAAGGTGGGTCTGCTAAAAGCCAATTGACTGCATCTTTAACCATGGATTCTGGCTTTAACTGCCAGTGCACGGGTTTCACGGGCTTCCAGGTTGAACAAGACAAGAGGACAGCAGCGATTGATGGGACTGAACAATTGATAGGCTGGAAGAAAGCCTTTAAATACAGAGATAATACAGCTGCTTCCTTGTGTAGGTGAAAGGCTTTTGCTCACAGGACTTGTTCTGTGACTGTGCTTTCACTGATTTGGAAGGTAGGCGGTGGCAGTAGTGGTATTATTACTGGACTAGTAACCCAGAGACCCAGGGAATTTCTCTGGGGACATGGGTTCGAATCCCACCACAGCAGAAGGTGGAATTTGAATTTAATTAATAAATCTGGAATTAAAAGCGAGTCTAATGACGGTTGTTGTAAAATCCCATCGGGTTCACTAATGACCTTCAGGGAAGGAAATCTGCTGTCCTTACTTGGTCTGGCCTACATGTGACTCCAGACCCACAGCAATGTGGTTAACTCTTACATGCCCTCTGAAATGGCCTAGCAAGCCACTCAGTTGTACCGAACCGCTACGAAGTCAATAAAAAAAAGGAATGAAACCGGACGGATCACCCAGCATCGACCTAGGCACCAGAAACGACAGTGGCAAACCCAGCCCTGTCGACCCTGCAAAGTCTTCCTTACTAACATCCGGGGGCTTGTGCCAAAGTTGGGAGAGCTGTCCCACAGACTAGTCAAAAAACAGCCTGACATAGTCATACTCACGGAATCATACCTTACAGACAATGTCCCAGACACTGCGATCACCATCCCCGGGTATGTCTTGTCCACCGGCAGGACAGAACCATCAGAGGTGGTGGCACAGTGGTATACAGTAGGAAGGGAGTTGCCCTGGGAGTTCTCAACATCAACTCCGGACCCCATGAAGTCTCATGGCATCAGGTCAAACATGGGCAAGGTAACCTCCTACTGATTACCACCTACCGCCCTCCCTCAGCTGATGAGTCAGTACTCCTCCATGTTGAGCACCACTTGAAGGAAGCACTGAGGGTGGCATGGGCACAAAATGTACTCTGGGTGGGGGACATCAATGTCCAATACCAAGAGTGGCTCGGTAGCACCACTACTGACCGAGCTGGCCAAGTCCTAAAGAACATAGCTGCTAGACTGGGTCTGCGGCAGGTGGTGGGGGAACCAACATGAGGGAAAAACATACTTGACCTCGTCCTCACCAATCTGCCTGCCGCAGCTGCTTCTGTCCATGACTGTATTGGTAGGAGTGACCACTGCACAGTCGTTGTGGAGACGATGTCCCGCCTTCATATTGAGGATACAGTCCATTGTGTTGTGTGGCACTATCACCGTGCTAAATGGGATAGATTTCGAGCAGATCTAGCAATGCAAAACTGGGCATCCATGAGGCGCTGTGGGCCATCAGCAGCAGCAGAATTGTACTTAACCACAATCTGTAACCTCGTGGCCCAGCATATCCCCCACTCTACCATTACCATCAAGCCAGGAGACCAACCCTGGTTCAACGAAGAGTGCAGGACGGCATGACAGGAGCAGTACTAGGCATACCTCAAAATGAGGTGTCAACCTGGTGAAGCTACAACACAGGACTATCTGCGTGCCAAACTGCATAAGCAGCATGCGATAGACAGAGCTAAGCGATCCCATAACCAACAGATCAGATCTAATCTCTGCGGTCCTGCCACATCCAGCCGTGAATGGTGGTGGACAATTAAACAACTAACTGGAGGAGGTGGCTCCACAAATATCCCCATACTCAATGATGGGGGAGCCCAGCACATCAGTGCGAAAGATAAGGCTGAAGCATTTGCAACAATCTTCAGCCAGAAGTGCCGAGTTGATGATCTATCTTGGCCTCCTCCTGAAGTCCCCAGCATCACAGATGCCAGACTTCAACCAATTCGATTCACTCCGCGTGATATCAAGAAATGACTGAAGGCACTGGATACTGCAAAAGCTATGGGCCCTGACAATATTCTGGCAATAGTACTGAAGACCTGTGCTCCAGAACGTGCCATGCCCCTAGCCAAGCTGTTCCAGTACAGCTACAACACTGGCATCTACCCTGCAACGTGGAAAATTGCCCAGGTATGTCCTTTACACAAAAAGCAGGAAAAGTCCAACGCAGCCACTTACCGCCCCATCAGCCTACTCTCGATCATCAGTAAAGTGATGGAAGGTGTCATCAACAGTGTCATCAAGCGGCATTTGCTTAGCAATGACCTGCTCAGTGACGCTCAGTTTTGGTTCTGCCAGGGCCACTCAGCTCCTGACCTCATTACAGCCTTGGTTCAAACATGGACAAAAGAGTTGAACTCAAGAGGTGATGTGAGAGTGACTGCCCTTGACATCAAGGCAGCATTTGACCGATGTTTGGCATCAAGGAGCCCTCGCAAAACTGAGGTCAGTGGGAATCAGGGGGAAAACCCTCTGCTCGCTGGAGTCATACCTAACACAAAGGAAGATGGTTGTGGTTGTTGGAGGTCAATCATCTGAGCTTCAGGACATCACTGCAGGAGTTCGTCAGGGTAATGTCCTGGGCCCAACCATCTTTAGCTGCTTCATCAATGACCTTCCTTCAATCATAAGGTCAGAAGTGGGGATGTTCGCTGATGATTGCACAATGTTCAGCGCCATTCGTGACTCCTCAGATACTGAAGCAGTCCGTGTAGAAATGCAGCAAGAGCTGGAAAATATCCAGGCTTGGGCTGAGAAATGGCAAGTAACATTCGCGCCACACAAGTGCCAGGCAAATCGCCAACAAGAGAGAATATAACCATCCCCCCTTGACATTCAACGGCATTACCATCGCTGAATCCCCCACTATCAACATCCTACGGGCTACCATTGACTAGAAACTGAACTGGAGTAGCCAGATAAATACCGTGGCTAAAACAGCAGGTCAGAGGCTAGGAATCCTGAGGTGAGTAACTCACCTCCTGACTCCCGAAAGCCTGTCCACCATCTACAAGGCACAAGTCAGGAGTGTGATGGAATACTCACCACTTGCCTGGATGGGTGCAGCTCCAACAACACTCAACAAGCTCAACACCATCCAGGACAAAGCAGCCCACTTGATTGGCACCCCATCTACAAACAATCACTCCCTCCATCACCGATGCACAGTGGCAGCAGTGTGTACCATATACAAGATGCACTGCAGCAATGCACCAAGGCTCCTCAGACAGCACCTTCCAAACCCACGACCTCTATCAACAAGAAGGACAAGGGCAGCAAATACATGGGAACACCACCACCTGCAAATTCCCCTCCAAGTCACACAGCATCCTGACTTGGAACTATATCACCGTTCCTTCACTGTCGCTGGGTCAAAATCCTGGAACTCCCTTCCTAACAGCACTGTGGGTATACCTACCCCAAATGGACTGCAGCGGTTCAAGAAGGCAGCTCACCAGCACCTTCTCAAGGGCAATTAGGGATGGGCAATAAATGCTGGCCTGGCCAGTGACGCCCACATCCCATGAATGAATAAAATAAAAGGTGACTTCCAAGACTTTGGAGGTCATCTCTGACACCTTGGAGTTTTGACTTTGATCTGTACTTGCCAGCTGTTAACCTTCACAGCAGCATGGGAAAAGCATATGCAGGTCTACCTTGGACCTCTGATAAGGAATAAGTGAAGCAGCACCAGTAAACCCACCAGCAGCAGGAACAGCACTAGTTGGAGCAGCAGCAGACTTCTCAACCACCTGTCGCTGCACAGGACGGAGGGGATGGACACAGAGCTCCAGCTTGCTGGAGGTGCTACCCCCAACACAGGGTTTACAGGCAGAGGATTAGCTTCCCAGACATGACTGAGCACCAGTGCCTCAGGAAGCACAAACTCTCATGCCAGGTGGTTGTTGATGTTTGCAGTCTCCTGGCCAGTGAGTCAGGTCACCACAGCCCTTAATTTCTTCGCATCTGGCCCCTTCTAGGGATATGCTGGTGACATCTGTAGGATTTTATAATCTTCTGCACACAAGTTCATCTCCCAGATAATGGATACCATGGTTTCCAGGGCCAGCACTTATGGGCATTTCATGACTGATGAAGGCAGTCAGAACAAGAAGGCCTGTGAATTGCTGCTCTGGCTGGATTCCCATAGGTCCAAGAAGTCATAGGCTTAAATTTAGTCTGCCGGCGGGGCTCCCAGCACCAGGCCAAAAAGGCAAGAAGAGCCCTGCCTCAGCCTTCCAGAGACCTCCCCCCAACACTGCCGCAATTCAATGGCACTCAGGCACTTAAGTGCCCAGCACTGGGATCCCCATCCCTTTAAAGACGGCAATAACACCTCCAAGAGTTGCCAGCTAATAAGAGGGCTGACAGTTCAGAAGTACTGCCAGTGCCACTGGGAGCGATGGCCACTGCTGGTACTGTAGGAGGCCTGGAAGCAGGCCCAGTGCTGGAGCCCAGGACCAGAGGTAAGTGATGCAGGCTCACTGGGGCCAGTCCAGCAGGCTCCGGTGATGAGGGAGGGGGGCGGGTGTTAACGGAGGGGCAGCCTTTGCTGCTGAGAGCCCTCCTTGGGCCACAGATTGCCTGTGGAGGAGCCCCCCTCCCACAAGCCCGCAGGGAGGCTGGCTGCCTTGTTTTACTGGTCAATATCCCCACGTGGTGGAGGCCCCCTCTGTTGCTGGTTTAATTCCAGCGCTGGTGGGAAGAGACCCTTAAGTGGTTACTCATTGACCACTTAACGGCCTCAAATTAAGGGCCTCAATTGGTCTCTGGGTGGAAAGGCCATCTTTGACCTTCCACCAAAGGGCCCACTGCTCCCTTTCTCCTGTCACAATGCTATGGGCCCCTCTTCCCCCACCTCCTAGCCCATCTCCAGGGAGTACATTAAATCCAGCCCATAGTGTGCACACATGTGGCAATCAAACTACCCTCAGATCAACCAGCAGTGTTAATCAATCAAAAGGGATTCCACTCCGTTAATGTTCAGTTGGCATGCAATCATTAAAAAATTATCATGCATGTGTGTGTAAGATAACCAGGAAACTGCCACGAAGCCTTCATTCTGTGCCAGTCAAGTTTCCTCCGTATATTCACACTTTCAAGCAGAGTGAGTGGTTGGCTCCTTGGAGACAAGTACTATCCTCTACAGACGAGGCTCGTGAAACCTTTGAGGAACCCTACCACTGACACTGGAAAGGTACAACATGTGGTTCCATGAACACAAGAATTGTCATTGAGCAAGACATCAGGATGCTGACAATGTGATTCATGCACCTGGACAGATCTGAGGGGGCACCTTTCAGTACGTACCAGCAAGAGTGTCCAGAATGGTCGTGGCCTGCTGCACCTTGACAACATAGTGCAGCAGAGAGGACTGGAGCTGTAGGAGGAGGAAGTTTTTCTTTATTTGTTCTTGGTGTCGCTGGTTAGGCCAGCATTTATTGCACGTCCCGAATTGCCCTTGAGAAGGTGGTGGTCAGCTGCCTTCTTGAACCGCTGCATGATCAGTGATGGTCGGTGATGATCACTCTGCCTCTTCGGAGGAGGAGAGCAGTAGGAGGAGAAGGATGAGCCTGCTGTGGCGAGGGTACCTGTAACCACTCACTTAGCTGCCAGAGATGCCTGAGACGGAGTCATTCAGGCACACTTCAGCTAATCTGAGGCAGTGCAACCATCTGTCACACAAATTCTAAAGCCATTGTGGCCACTTCCGATCCCAGCACAAAGCATTCCCAAAGTCAACAATTCATCCCTCTCACTGACACCCTGCTCTGACTGCTCAGATGCTTGTGGCAGACATGCTCTGGGTTTTGGGGCCTGTGAGGGCCTTGTCAAAGACTGCCCCACCAGCACCTGTGCAGGGGCAGACTCAGCCATCTAGACAGGAGGCAGCATGTGGGGAACTGTCTGCTGTGGGGGGTGCGGACAAGGGGAGAGGAGTGTGTTGAGCAGAGCCCCAATACATTTCCCCCATCTCCATCTACCCCCTCATGGCACACTCACACATCCCTGCCTGTCAAGAACTGAAGAGCACTTTCCTGCACTTCAGTGAGGCACTGAATGGCCAAGGCAAGGCTTCCCTCCATCATATTTAAAGTGGCAGATTAAAAGCTGAATTTAATGAGCCCGACCAACCGAAAATGAGCACCATTCCCATCCGTCACGTGAATGACCATCACCAACCCCATGATCACATGGCAGGTGGCCATTTTGCATAGTGGAGGCACGGGCCCCCTCAATCACAGGGGCGGTAGGCGAGCCACTGATTCTGGCATCAGATGACTCCAGAGCAGATGCTGGTAACATATTTAAAGGCCTTCTAGCCCTGCATTCACTCCTGCCTTAGAGTCACTGGCAGCTTTCATTTGACTGGTGAAAACGTTGTTGAACTGATTCATGGACCCTCCCAACCCCCCGAGAAGGACACCAAAGGATGGCTGAGGCATGACACAGGGTGGCCCCACGGTTTAGTGATACCGCCCTGCAGATTCTCCTCCAGGCTGCAAGAGAAAGGCCTGCAATGCCCAGAAGTGGTCCTCCTGCCTGACCAAGCAAGCCTGACTGGAAATCACAGAGGAGGTCAGCAGCCACGGGGTCAGCCACCGGAACTGGGTGCAGTGCCGAAAGAGGGTCAACGACCTCCTGTGTTCAGCCAAGGTGAGTGCGCCATAACTCTCCTTTTTGGAGATTACATGTGACTATGCGAGAGGTTGTGTGACATGGAGAGGGAGGCACTACCATGACAACGGCAGAGGGAGTAAGGCATCACCTCATCCTAACAGATGCATGCATCCAGCCACAGGCCACCTTCCTTCAAAGCTCACCCCCATTAACTCCCCTAGCAGCATGTGGCAGGATGAGATATATCAGATTCCCCAGTGAGGACGAGGGGCTGACATTAGCAGAGCTATCATATTGAGTTCTCTGACAATCTCGACTCTCTCCATCCTTCCTCTTGCAGGACACGAGGACCCACAACAAGAGGGAGACAGGCCGGACTGACGGGGGAGTTCCTGGTTTGTGTCGTCTCACCACCGCCAAGGAAGAGACCTTAGAACTGGCACGCAATTTCAGATGGGGTGACTGGAGTCCCTGTGCAAGAGAGTAAGGATTGGCTTCCATTGACATTCTCATTAATGTTGGAGACCCACATCATGCATTGTTGGCATTATGAGATCTGCTCAGCTTAACCCACACATGTTTGTGTTCTCTGATGCAGGTTAGCATGCGCAGGACACTGCAGCTACAGGGGGACATTCAGCTGCCTCTGAGGAGCAGGACCACTCAGAGGATGCACCATCCCATGACTCTCCTGCACCTCCCATCAGTGCAAATACTTTCACCTCGGTGGGTACATGCTTGGCTTTAGACTCAGGGTCACAAGCTGGCAACAGCACTGCACACACACCTGAGCAGCTAGCTGAGGCTGAGACAGTGAGGCCTCTGAAAGTCAGAGGATTGTGCGTGACCAAGCCCCAGGATAATGATGAGCCTCCAGGAATGTGGAGTTGCAGAGAGAGGTAAGGCAACATCTGATGAAGATGCCAGAGGTCATGCACAGCCATGAGCGGCTGATGGAGGAGTCCATTCATGCCATGAGGGCTGCCGTGTCTCAGGCATGTGAGCGCATGACTTCCTCCATCGACAGCTTGACGAATCTCATGGGGAGCCAGATCCCACCAAATGCGTGCAGACCTGCACACAATTAACCTTGGCCATGAGCTCAATGCAGCAGTGGCAAGGCAAGAGAATTAGCCTGGAGACTTCTCCTTCTCCTCGTCCTTATCTTGTGAGCAGGGAGGTTCAAGACAGCCTTCAAAGGGAGAAAGAGAAGCTGCTATCCACATCTGGGGGTTCCTCTCAGGGCACTCCAAGTGTGGCCACCGATTCCTCAGCCCCTCAGCCTATGAACCCAGCTCTAGAGGCTGCCACACCTGAGGAGAATCCTGCACCAGTGCTGACACCCTCAGGTATTTGGGCCTTCCAGGCCTCAGGGAGCCAGAGGATGGCCGCCAAGGTCATCACAGGCCAAGGGGCAGCCAGATTAGCAGCCTACCTCCAGCCCAGCTGCTGTCGCAGGAGCACCTGCAAAGGTATTAGGAAGAACACCTAGCCACACTTTGGGTCTCATGGGTGTAAACAATATGTTATGGACTGATTAATTAAAAGTGCTTTTGTGGAAATCATTAGCCATCACTGTCTAAAAGCCATGTTCTATTACGCCTTAATTGTGAGCTGCTGACTTCCCCCTTCTCTCCAAGTGCAATGCCAATGTGACCACAGACCTCATAAACATGCCAATGTGACCAAAGACCTCATTATCGTATGTTCACTTATAAGTACTAGCAGGCATTGTAGGTGGTCGGAAGTTAGGGAACACAAATGGAAAGGAGGCAGCAGACTACATGCCTGACGGTGAGTCTTTATTGGATTATCGATGAATGAGTGGCTGGAAACAGATAATTATGAGGTTGTCCCTTGCCTCCTTTATGTGCCGCTCAGCCTGTCTAGTCTCCGGTGCCGTGTCTTCATCATCCATTACTGCTTGCCCCTTTCCCTCCTCTGCGTTCTCATCATTGGTAGATGAGTGTCACTCAGGCAACTCATCGTCATATAAGACCTCCCCCCTCTGCAATACCAGATTGTGTAGAGCTCAGCAGACCACCATGATATGTGAGACCCTCACTGGGGTATACTGCAGGGCTCCACCAGATCAATCCAGGCAACGGAATCCCTTCTGCAGCAGCCCAATGACCTGCTAAATAGTTGCTCGGGTGGAGCCATGGAAAGTGTTGTATCTGTCCTCCGCTGCATGCAAGGATTCCTCACAGGCATCAGTAGCCAAGTCTTCAATGGGTAGCCTTTGTCCCCAGAATCCATCCCTGAAGACGAGTGGGGGAGCCTGAGAAGCTATCACACCTGGGACTGTCGAAGTATGTAGTCGCTGTGGCCGCTTCCTGGGAAGTGAGCACAAACCTGAAGGAAACACTTTCGGTGGTCACAGACTACTTGAACATTGATTAAATAGAAGCCTTTCCTATTGATGAAGGTGGTTGGCTGGTCCATGGGAGCCTTGATAGCCACATGTATGCAATCCATCACACCTTGCACCTGGGAAAATCCAGTGATGGCCCCCAACCTGACAGTCCTCTCAGCCTGACAGTCAGGTAGTGCGTATAATCGCTGTCCCTCTTGATGCAGCGGTGGGCTGCTGCCTGGGAGACCCCACACATGTTCCCGGTGGATCCCTGGAAAGATGCAGATGTGTAGAAGTTTAGTGCCACGATGATCTTCAGGACAACTGGCATAGAGTGATCCCCAAATCCCAGAGGTTGCAGCTCGTCCTGCAGCAGGGCACATAAATCAGTGACAGCCTCCCTGCAGAGCCGTAGTCTTCGTTGACAATTGTGCTCAGAAATTTGGAGGTCGCTGATCAGAGTCATGTACACTCTTTGGCGTACCTGGGCCCTTCTTAGCCTGGCCGGCTGCTGTTGCTCACGTCAAGGAGCTTCACAGACAGGCTCACCTGTCTCTTGCCCCTCCTTCCATCACAGGCGCTGCATCACGTCATGGTGGTCCAAAAATACAGAGTGTATGAGACCCATGAAAGGTGACTGTAGGCCTGCAGATTGATGTTGATGCAGAGATGACCCTGCCTCAGCAACTGAACTTTGGAGAATTCTCTTGATGCAGCCCCTGATGGACCTCAGAGCCCAAACTTGCTGATGGCCCACCCTCTCTCCCAGCAGTGTGAGTGACCAAACAAATCACAACAGTTTGGTAACCCAATACAGTCACCACCACCCCCCCTCAACACCCACACTTGACCCTTGCAGAGCCCCTAAGACCCCTGTGCCCCCTTGCAGAGACCCTGAGACCCCCAAACCCCCTTGCAGAGCCCTCAGACACCGAACCCCCTTGCACCGCCAGCAGAAACAGAGTCCGACAATGGCCTCCAAACACCCAACCCCCACTTCCCTTATGAAGCAATGCTCAGGGCTGCCTCCGCGTCTCAGCAATGTGGCTTCTCACCTCGGTGCCACCAGCTTTTAATGGTCATGGACCCAAAGGTATGTGAGTGCCGCCCGTTGTTCACAAAATCAAGGACAAGTTATTAAATCGGAATCAATTATATTTAAATGTATTTTAAAAAGCAATTTAAAATAGCTTTCCATTGCATCGGGGAATCAATTCCACCATGGAGCTTTCCCGCTACTGACAAATCTGGAACTGATATCGCAACATCAGATTTCCAGGTGGATGTTTCCGACATGATTCTCTGTCCCCTCACGCCACCATACCTGCCTTATGAAGCTGCATTAAATTCTGTCCTAACTGTACACGCCATTGGTCAGAGCCAGCATGCACTTGGTTGCCTGCTGTGTCTGATCTCTGTGTAGATGGCCATTCTTTCCATGGAGGTGGACATCAACGCACATACCTGAGACATCATGGCACTCATGCTGGTGATGGACTCCTCCAATCTCACTCCAACCATGTACACTGCCTCTGGAAATGCTGACAGAACCTCACACATTTTTGTTGCTGCTCCAGAAATGTCCTGTTTGTGGGTGACAACCCCCGCACCGCCCCCCCCCCCCCCACCCCGAAGCTCAGCATCTGCATCCAGCTGAGCAGTGCTTGGAGGGTCCTGCATCTTCCGATGAGGATACTCTACTGCTGTCCCTGACTCCAGCACCTGTTCTTGCTCACTTGTGATATATGGCTCACCATGTGAGAGCCTAGTTATCTCCCTCGGAGACATCATCAAGATGTGTATCTGAGCTAATGGTGGTTGTGCATGAGTCCTGTGACAGTGTGTCCTCAGAGTTCATGAGGAGGCTGAGGACTTGTCAGTCTCCTCCCGTTCCAGCTCCTGTGTCATACTTGATGGATCTGAAAGACATGAATCAGAATTGGCATAGGCTAAGGGTAAAAAGTCACTTTTGTGTAGATATTCACATTCAGCTCGTGGTGATAGCAAAGTGACATTAAGGATTGTTGTGTGGCATGTGGCAGTATGATATTAATTCTGTCACCAAGTATCTGGGAGAACCCCATCTCTGCATTGCAGGTGGCCATGCACTACATCACCCTGTCGATCTCCAAGGCGACGTCCTATGCAGCAGTCAGGATGACTAACATTGGAGGCCACCCCCACCCCCCCACCCCCAGTTCTCTGCCTCTCCCTAGAAGAAAGGAGAGAGTTACGAGTTGAAGAAATAGAATGCATTGAGAGGATGTAATGTCAACATCTGTGTCAGGATAACTATGAGGGATGGCTGTGAGATAGCAACAAGATAAAGGTGAGTGTCAATAGTGGTCAGATAGGGATGTGAGGAGGTGCCTCGACAGAGCTAAACGGGTGCACCAGCAAGGTGTTTTGGCATATGGTGTGTTGTGCAGGAGAAGGCTGGGGAAGTCAAGGGTGAGGGGGTTTTCACTTGAATATGGAATGCCACTCACCTTTCCTGCCCTGATGAGGTCATTGAACCTCTTGTGGCACTGAATCCATAAGTGAGGGACTACACTCCTGCTGGTCACCTCCTCAACCACTTCCAGCCAGACCTCCTTGGTTTCCAAGGCAGGCATTTTTCTCCCATCCACTGGGAATGAAATTTCACTGCAGCTGTTACAGCCCTCAGCATGATCTCCAGGGATGCCGTGGAGAACCATGGGCAGCCTTCCCACATTGAGACTCCATCACTCGAGTTGCTGTCTCTCGCTTGCCAGTTGGAGAATGGTTCCATTCTATCCCTCACTGGAGTCCCTTAAAATACTGAGTCTTCAACAGGTGGGTCTGGGTCATGATCATGCTTGTCCATGCCAAAACCCGGAAGCAGGATACTAATCCCATGGTTCAGTTAAAGAGGCACTGAAATAAACCACTCCTCAAACATGTGGGTTCCTGATCTGTTGCCGGGCTCCTCTGCTGTGAGTGAGTTCAAAAGTTAAAGTTCAGCCCAACATTTCAGGTCAATGACCTTTCATCAGAACTGGAAGACGTTAGAGAGGTAACAGGTTTTAAGCAAGTAGAGAATCAGACAAAGTGAGAGAGGGATGGAAGGAAAAGAAGGAATAGGGTGGAAGGCAGAAGTGATTAAGTTGCAAAAGGAAGAATGGTTCAAGGCAAAAGGGGATTGTAATGGGGCAAGAAAAGAAACAAGAGATGCGTCTACAGGAATTGTAAATGTCACCAGCAGAATCAGTACCAAAAAATGGAAGTGGTGGTATGATTTTTTTAAATTCATTACTAAGATGTGGGCATCACTGGTTGGCCAGCATTTATTGCCCATCCCCAATTGCCCTTGAGAAGGTGGTGGTGAGCTGCCTTCTTGAACTGCTGTAGTACATGTGAGGTAGGTATACCTGCACTGCTGCTAGGAAGGGAGTTCCAGAATTTTGACCTAGCGACAGTGAAGGAACAGCGATATAGTTCCAAGTCAGGATGGTGTGTGGCTTGGAGGGGAACTTGCAAGTGGTGGTATTCCCATGCATCTGCTGCCCTTGTCCTTCTAGGTGGTAGAGGTCGCGGGTTTGGAATGTGTTGTCTCAGGAGCCTTGGTGCATTGCTGCAGTGCATCTTGTAGATTGTACACATTGCTGCCACTGTGCGTCGGTGGTGGAGGGAGTGAATGTTTGTGGATGGGGTACCAATCAAGTGGGCTGCTTTGTACTACATGGTGTCAAGCTTCTTGAGTGTTGTTGGAGCTGCACCCATCCAGGCAAGTGGTGTGTATTCCATCACACTTCTGACTAGTGCCTTGCAGCTGGTGGACAGGCTTTGGGGAGTCAGGAGGTAAGTTACTCGCCGCAGGATTCCTAACCTCCAGTTCAGTTTCTGGTCAATGGTAACCCCCAGGATGTTGATAATGAGTGATTCAGTGATCGTAATGCCATTAAATGTCAAGGGGAGATGATTAGATTCTCTCTTGTTCGAGATGGTCATTGCCGGGCACTTGTGTGGCACGAATATTACTTGCTACTTATCAGCCCAAGCCTGGATATTGTCCAGGTCTTGCTGCATTCCTACACGGACTGTTTCAATATCTGAGGAGTCGCGAATGATACTATACACTGTACGATCAATGAACAGCCTCACTTCTGACCTTATGATGAAGAGAAAGTCATTGATGAAGCAGCTGACGATGGTTGTGCCTCGGACACTACCCTGAGGAACTCCTGCAGTGATCTCCTGAGGCTAAGATGATTGACCTCCAACAACCACAACCATCTTCCTTTGCGCTAGGAATGACTCCAACCAGTGAAGAGCTTTCCCCCAATTCCCATTGACTCCAGTTTTGCTAGGGCTCCTTGATGCCATACTCGGTCACATGCTGCCTTGATGTAAAGGGCTGTCACTCTCACCTCTCCTCTTGAGTTCGGCTCTTTTGTCCATGTTTGAACCAAGGCTGTAATGAGGTCAGGAGCTGAGTGGCCCTGGCAGAACCCAAACTGAATGTCTGTGAGCAGGTTGTTGCTAAGCAAGTGCTGCTTGATAGCATTGTTGACAACACCTTTCAGCACGTTACTGATGATTGAGAGTTGACTGATGGAGCAGTAATTGGCCGGGTTGGACTTGTCCTACTTTCTGTGTACAGGACATACCTGGGAAATTTTCCACATTGCCTTGTGCTGGAACAGCTTGGCTAGGGGCATGGCAAGTTATGAAAGTGTTGAACTCAGTATTGAGGCCAGAGGTTGTAAAGTTCCTAATCAAAAGCTGAGGTGCTGTTCGTTGGGCTTCCGTTGAGCTTCATTAGAACAGTATAAGAGGCCGAGGACAGTGGGAGCAGGGCAGAGAATTAAAATAATAAGGCGATATTCAGAGTGGCAAGAAAAACTTGGTCAAAGAGGTGAGTTTCAAAGTGATTCTTAAAGGAGGAGGGTGAGGGTGGAAAGATGGAGGGGTTTAAGAAAGGAATTCCAGAACGAGTGGTTTAGTTTGCTGAAGGCAAAATGAGGGAGAGGATGCACAAAAGGCCAGCATCAGAGGAAAGGTGACTTTTTGTTTGGGGATTTTAGGGCTGGAGAAGGTTCCAAAGACAGAGAGAGGTGAGGCTATCAAGGGATTTAAAGACATGAATGAAAACTTTAAAGTTGAGGTGCTGGGAAATTAGGAACCCAATGTAGGTCAGTGAGGAAGGGGATATTGGATGAGCAGGACTTGGTGAGCGATAGGATATGGGAACTGGAGATTTTGATTATCTGTAGTTTATGGAAGGTGAAGGATGGGAGGAGAGCCAGGAGGTCACTGTATTAGTGAAGTCTGGAGGTAATGAAGCCAGAAAGGGAAATGGAATCAATGGCAAGGGAATGAAGTTTGTGGAGCGGTCCAAAGATGCTCACTTACCAATGTTTAACCGGACGAAATTGTATTCATTTACCAAATTAGTTTGAACACAGAGGCAATGGAAGCATCAAGAGAGGTCGAGCTGGGTGCCATCAGAAAGAAAAACTTGCATTTATATAAAGTCTTTCACAACCTCAGGATGTCCCAAAGTATTTTACAGCCAATTAAGTACCTTTGAAATGTAGTCACTGCTGTAATGTCGGAAAAACAGCGAAGTCCCACAAACATGAATGATATAATGACTGGATGATCTTTTTACTGATGTTGATTGAGGGATCATTATTAGCCAGGACACTGGGGAGAACTCCCCTGCTCCTCTTTGAAATAGTACCATTGGATCTTTTACATTCAACCAAGAAGACAGGTGTGTCTTTGGTTTAACATTTCTTCTGAAAGACAGTGCCTTAGATAGTGCAGACCTCTGTCAGCAGTGCATTGGAGTGTCAACCTAGATTGTATGCTGAAGGCTCTGGAGGGGGATTTGAGCCCACAACATTACAACTCAGAGATGAGAGTGCTACCACTGACACCATAGAAGCGGATACCATGTTCACAGAATCACAGAATTGTTACAGTGCAGATGGAGGCCATTGGGCCCATCATGTCTGCACCAGCTATCTGAATGAGCAGCTCACCTAGTGCCACTCCCCCGCTTCTCCCCATAACCCTGCACATTCTTCCTTTTCACAGAATTGTCTAATTCCCTTTTGAATGCTTCAATTGAACCTGCCTCCACCACACTCTCAGGCAGTGCATTCCAGACCTTAACCACATGCTGCGTGAAAAGGTTTTTCCTCATGTCGCTTTTGCTTGCTTTGCTAATTACTTTAAATCTGTTCCCTCTCATTCTTGATCCCTTTATGAGTGGGAACAGTTTCTCCCTATCTACTCTGTCTAGACCCTTCATGATTTT
Organism: Heterodontus francisci; assembly: GCF_036365525.1. NCBI lineage: Eukaryota > Metazoa > Chordata > Chondrichthyes > Heterodontiformes > Heterodontidae > Heterodontus > Heterodontus francisci. The sequence goes on along the minus strand of NC_090371.1, from coordinate 216,329,046 downwards.
GAATGCCTCTATCAAATCTCCTCTCAGTCTTCTCTTCTCCAAGGAAAACAGTCCCAACTGCTCCAATCTATCTTCATAACTGAAATTCCTCATCCCTGGAACCATTCTCGTGAATTTTTTCTGCACACTTTCTAACGCTTCCACATCCTTCCTAAAGTGCAGCGCCCAGAATTGGATGCAATACTCCAGCTCAGACCAAACTAGTGTCTTATACAAGTTCAACATACCCTCCTTGCTCTTGTACTCCATGTCCCTATTAATAAAGCCCAGGATACTGCATGCTTTATTAACTGCTCTCGCAACCTGTCCTGCCACCTTCAATGACTCATGCACATAATACACCCAGGTCCCTCTGCTCCGGCACCCGCTTTAGAATTATACCCTTTATTTTATATTGTCTCTCCATGTTCTTCCTACCAAAATGAATCACTTCACATTTCTCTGCATTGAACTTCCTCTGCCACCTGTCCACCCATTCCAACAACTTGTCTTTGTCCTTTTGAAGTTTGACACTATCCTCCTCAGTTCACAATGCTTCAAAGTTAGTATCATCTGCAAACTTTGAAACTGTGCCCTGAACACCAAGGTCTAGATCATCAATACATATCAGGAAAAGAAGGATCCCAACACTGACCCCTGGGGAACTCCACTACAAATCCACCTCCAGACCAAAAAAATCCATTAACCACTACTCTGTTTCCCATCACTCAGCCAATTCTGTATCCATGTTGCTGATGTCCTATTTATTCCATGAGCTATAATTTTGCTCACAGGTCTGTTGTACGGCATTGTATCAAATGCCTTTTGGAAGTCCATGTACACCACATCAACTGTATTGCCCTCATCAACCCTCTCTGTTATCTCTTCAAAATATTCCACTAAGTTCATTAAACATGATTTGTCCTTAAGAAATCCATGGTAGTTTTCTTTAATTAACCTGCATTTGTCCATGTGACTATTAATTTTGTCCTGAATTATGCTTTTAGAATTTTCCCCACCATCGAAGTTAAACTGACTGGCCTGTAGTTGCTGGGCTTATCTTTACACCTTTTTTTGAATAAGGATGCAACATTTGCAATTCTCCAGTCTTCTGGCACCACACCTTGAGTCGAAGGAAGACTGAAAAATTATGGCCAGTGCCTTCACAATTTCCATTCTCACTTCCCTCAGTATCCTTGGATGAATCTCATCTGGTCCTAGTGCCTTATCCACTTAAAGAACAAAGAGCCTATCCAATACCTCCTCCTTATCAATTTGAAGCCCTTCTAATGTCTGAATTACCTCCTCTTTCACCATTGCCTGGGTTGCATCTTCTTCCTTAGTAAAGACAGATGCAAAGTATTCATTCAATACCTCAGCTACGCCCTCTGTCTCCATGTGTAAATCCCCTTTTTGGTCCCTATCACTCCCACTCCTCCTTTTAGCACCCTTTTACTATTTATATGTCTATAGAAAATTTTGGGATTACCTTTTATGTTAACTGCCAGTCTCTTTTCATACTGTCTCTTTGCTTCTCTTATTTGATTTTTCACTTCTCCTCTGAACTTGCTATATTCAGCCTGGTTCTGAATAATATTTTCTATCTGGCATCTGTTGTAAGCACACTTTTTCTTCTTTATCTTATTGTCTATCTCTTTTGTCATCCAGGGAGTTCTGTATTTGTTTACCCTACCTTTCCCCTTTGAGGAAACATCCTCTAAGTAGGCCTGAACTATCTCTTCTTTGAATGTAGCCTATTGATCAATTACCATTTATCCTGACAACCTTTGACTCCAATTTATTTATCACAGATCCGTTCTTACTCCATTGAAATTGGCTTTCCCCCAGTTAATTAATCTTACCCTGGATTGTTCTTTGTCCTTTTCCATGGAATGATGATGATATTGCCATGGGGAAGCATGTAAACGAGGCAGATTAAGGAGTCAAGAATAGATCCTTGGAAGACTGTGAAGCTAAGAGTGCAGGGATGGGAAGAGAAGCCATTGCTGGAGATGAAAGCAAAATACTGTGGATCCTGGAAATCTGAAATAAAAACAGAAAGTGCTGGAAAAACTCAGGAGGTCTGGCAGCATCTGTGGAGAGAGAAGCAGAGTTAATATTTCAGGTCAACTTCCTTTCAACAGAACTGGCAAAGGTTAGAAAAGTAATAGGTTTTAAAAAAGTAAAGTGGAGGTGGGTGGGGGGAAGAGAACAAAAGGGAAGGTGTGTGATAGGACAGAGGGCCGGAGAGATAAACTGACAAGGTCATGGGACAAAGGCAAAGCGAATGTACTAATGATGTGATGAAAGACAAAGCATTTGTGCAGAGGGAGTGTTATTGACAGAATAATGAGCAGCCCTAACCAAAAGAACAAACATGAAAAAATAGTAGGCAGGCACATGGTTAAAAAAAAGATGGAACAAAATAAAATAAAATAAAAATCAAAAAGGGACAGTCATGCTCTGACATTATTGAATCCAATGTTCAGTTCGGGAGGCTGTAGCGAACATAATCAGAAAATAAGTTGCTGTTCCTCGAGCTTGCATTGATGTTCACTGGAACACTGCAGCAGGCCAAGGACAGAAATGTGGGCATGAGAGCAGGGGGGTGTGTTGACATGGTAGACGACCGGAAGCTTGCGGTCAGCTTTTCGGACTGAGCAAAGGTGATCCACAAAGCGGTCACCCAATCTGTGTTTGGTCTCCCCAATGTAAAGGAGACCACATTGTGAGCAGAGAATACAGTATACAACATTGAAAGAAGTACAAGTAAATCACTGCTTCCCCTGAAAGGAGTGTTTGGGACCTTGGACAGTGAGGAGAGAGGAGGTAAAAGGACAGGTATTGAACCTTCTGCGATTGCATGGGAAGGTGCCGTGGGAAGGGGACGAGGTCTCGGGGGTAATGGAGGAGTGGACCACGGTGTCGCAGAGGGAACAATCCCTTCAGAATGCTGACACGGGAGGGGAGGGGGAGATGCATCATGCTGGAGGTAGCGGAAATGGCGGAGGATGATCCTTTGGCTGGTGGGGTGGAAAGTGAGGAAAGGGGAACCCTGTCGCGGTTCTGGGAGGGTGGGGAAGGGGTGAGGGCAGAAGTGCGGGAAATGGGTCGGACACAGTTGAGAACCCTGTCAACCACAGTGGAGGGGAATCCTCGGTTGAGGAAAAAGGAAGACATATCAGAAGCACTGTTGTGGAAGGTTGCATCATCAGAGCAGATGCATTGGAGATGGAGAAATCAGGAGAATGGAAGGGAATCCTTACAGGAAGCAGGGTGTGAGGAAGTGTATTCGAGGTAGCTGTGGGAGTCGGTGGGCTTATAATGAATATTAGTGGTTCAGACTCCAAGAACAGTGGACGGTAATCATACTCCAACAATTTGCATTTCCTTTCTGCCATTTTCCAGAATGGCCATTAGGATTTTAGTTTTTCTGCCTGAGAAAAAAGTTTTCTTAGTTTCCAGCCTTCACTTTTAAGCACCCATCTTCTTCTACCACGTTACATTCTAGAAAGTCTGGTGGTGAAGGAAGAAACATGCCAATATTTAGACAATTTTAAAAACATTTATTCACAGAGATATACATTGCACACATGCATTTCCTAAACTCAAACCCCAATTCCAATCTGTTCCTATTTATAGGACCCCAAGAGAATCCTAGTCGATGTCTACCACCTGCATCCAATTAATATACAACCAAAAAATTCCCTTCTCTCCCTTTACATAAAAAATAGACTTAATATGTACAATAAAAAAAAATCAAAATTCTGTACAAAGTATTTCATTGGGAGATGCCACTCTAGGACCCCTAATTTCTTTGTACAAACACTTTTTCTAGTGAAACAATCTGGCAGTTGATGACTTGCATCCACCCATTTAATTCTAGAGATTTCCTTTTCCTCCAGAATTCTTCTCACTCACACCTTTCATAGAGTGTACATTAACCCATAATGAATGATTATCTACAAAACATTCAATGGATATATTACCTTCAGTATTCCCATTGTACAGAATCTCACTAAAAACAATTTTGACAATAAAATCCCATATCCACAGACTGCACAACAGCCAGTGTTTCTGCAGCCATAGTACTTTAAACAATCCTTTTTATTTTCTTGGCTTCCCAAGTTAAAGGACATTTCCCATTGTCACCCATCAGAAATATGATGAAACCAGATGCACTAGCATACCAATCAGGAAGATTAGCATGTGAAGCATCACTAATAGTTACAAGCTTCATGTTCTTTGGGTCACATAAGAATGGGAACTTAAGTGCAAATTCTCCAGATGTAATTTTTTTAATGTTTAATTTTCCCTTAAAAGATTTTCAACTTTAGGGTGTTTCATCATAATACTTAACACCAACTCATCAAAACTAGCATCTGGTCTAGTCTGAGTTCACAACCAACTCAACTGCTCTGTTCCTTTTTTAGATATAACATTATCTTTCTGTGGCAACCTAGCACAATAACACTCTCTAAATAGGATTATTGATTTAAAGTTATTCCAGACTGACCCTACTTAATACCTAAACCAATTATATTTAAAAGCCCCACAAGCCTGATTTCCAACTTTAAATATTCTAATTGAATCTTATTAATAACACATTTGTCAAATTCCACAGTTTCAGCCCATAAGAAATCGTCAAAAGAGACCAAGGATATGGAGCTGCGCAATGCAGAAGCTTGTGGAGGAAAGGAAAAGAATGTATTATGGAGACAGTCAGAGTGAGGTTTGGGGGAGCAGTAAACAATGAAGATTATGAGAGAAAGACAAGAGGGATAGAACAAGGTGAGGTGTTCAGAGGAGGGGAAAGTGCCAGAGGAGTATCAGTGATAAGGGGCACACTGCGACCATAGTTGTTCATGCAGGTCAAGAAAGTCTTGCCAGGTGGGGAAGCTTTGGTAAGCATCAAAGTGTCTCCATGGTGTGCCAAGTTTCAACCAAAGCTGAATGTCAATATGATTGTTGGGACTTTGCTTGTGTGGAGGCAGTGATGGGTATTTCAGTGGGTCCCTTGGAGATAAACAGTGGGAGGACAGAGGGTAGCTCTGCACTTACTGAAATGAAATTCAAGCCTGAGATAGTAGCAAAGGGGTAGGGAGAGGAGTAGTGATGCATTGGGGTAAGGATTAGGGGAACAAAGTACCCGAGAGAAGGGAGATGAAAGATGGCAAAGCAGGTTGCAAAAAAGGAAGGAGTCAGGAGAAAGGGGACCAAAAAGGGGCAAGAAAAAAAAAAAGGAGATAGACGTGAGGAACTTTGATCCAAAGCAGCAGCAAATGTGCGCATGTTAATGGACACAGAGGGGATTTAGGATACATAGGCATGGCATAGATTAGGAGAACAAGCGTGCGTATTAACGGGTGTCTTGTTAGACCAGATGGATCAAAATAACATACAGTTGGTACCTTAATGTTATTGCTAATGTTACAATGAATATTACAATAATTAATTAACCAACCGTCAGCTCACAGGTGCAAAACATTACTGGATCAGCCACCTCAACAGTCATTAAAGCATTCCACAGAGTTCCATAAAGTATTTCAAAAAAATTCCTTCATTGCAACAGCAACGACACTTCAAAAGAAGTACTTCATTGGCTGTAAAGTGCTTTGAGATATTCGATGGTCATGAAAGGCGCTATATAAATGCAAGTCTTTCTAAAGCAAGGATCCTCAATTCAACAGAAATCATCCTTATTTTAGAGAGCCTCTCCCTCTGTCTCCATTCCTTCCATGGGTTTCTGTATCAATGGGCTTTGTACATAGCGTTGCTTCTCATTGGGAGTCCCTGATCAGAAAATTATCGCCAGTATTCAGCATTGGATTTTGAACCATCTAGACAGATAAATGTTTTTACAACAGGAGTGCTGCAGAAAAGAGAGAGGAAGATTTATTAATTAATTTACTGCAGCACAGAAAGCAATTACAGTCACATCTGAGGAATTACAAAACTTTGAGGTATTTTGGCCTACACATTAGAATGTGCTTTATTGACATTGCTGTGTTGATGTAATTTATTTCTAAATAAAATAGCCACCAGACTTTATTAATATCACCAGACAGCGCTGTGGACTCTGATGGTGAGGTATTGTTGTTGCCTTAGGGTCAAAATGTTGGGCTATCCTACTGCTGGACAATGAGAAGTAGTTTTAGAGGGCTTCTCGATCATATTCAATTAATTTGCTTGTATCTCTTGAACTGTACTACAGCATTTGCAATTATTTTCAAATCATTAATTCGTTTACAAAAGTTCTGAACAGTTCTGGGATCATTGGGATATTTAGCAACTTTTTTGATAATGATGGCACATGTTTTTTGACACCTTCTGCATTATTTGATGTCTTTTCCATGCCTGTTTTTTGTACTGTTCAACCAGTATATAGCTTCCATTTCACTGCACTATGGTCTCCTTCATTTTTTCCATGCCACCATTTTCTACTATCAAATCAATAAGACTTGAGGTTCCACAAGGCAGGTATCTAAAGCCTGCTCACTGAGGTGTTATTATTAAATATTAAATTACCTGAAACATTAACTCTGTTTCTCTCTCCACAGATGCTGCCTAACCTGCTGAGTATTTCCAGCATTTTTTATGTTAATTTAGATTTTTGGCATCTACATAAGAAATAGGAACAGGATTAGGCCATTCATCCCTTCGAGCTTGCTCTGCAATTCAATAAGATCGTGGCTGACTTTCTACCTCAACTTCAACTTCACACTATCCCCATATGCCTTGATTATCTTAGTATCCAAAAATCTATCGAACTCTATTTTGAATAGACTCAACGACTGAGCATCCACAGCCCTCTGGGGTAGAGAATTCCAAGATTCACAACCCTTTGAGCGGAGAAATTTTTCTTTTTCTTTCTAGACTCCCCAGCCAAGGAAACATCCTCTCAGCATCTACCCTGTCAAGCCCCTTAAGAATTTTATATGTTTCAATAAGATCGTCTCTCAGTCTTTCAAGATGTAGGAAATATAGACCTAGTCCACTCAATCTCTCCTCGTAGGATGATGCCCTCATCCTAGGATTCAATCTAGTAAATCTTCTTTGCACACCCTTTAAGGCAAATATAGTCTTCCCTCAGTAAGGAGACCAAAACTGCACACAGAACTCCATGTACCGACTCATCAAAGCCTGATATAATTGTTGTAAGACCTCTTTTATTTCATACTCCAATGCTTCGGTGAGAAAGATTAACATACCATTTGCTTTCTTAATTGCTTGATGTACCTGCATGTTAACTTTCTGTGATTTGTGTACAAGGACACCCAGATCCCTCTAAATACCTACATTTCCCAGTCTCTCACCATTTAAAAAATATTCAGATTCTATATTTTCCTATCAAAGTGAATAATTTCACACTTTTCCACATTATATCCCATCTGCCATGCTCCTGCCCACTCACAACCTGTCTATATCGCTTTGCAGTCTCTTTGCACCCTCCTCACAGCATACTTTCTTACACCTAATTTTGTAATGTCAGTAAACATGGATACATGACACTCGGTCTGTAGTAAAAGGGTCTGAAAGGGTTAATTTTGAGTGAGTGTAAAGAATACCGCCCACCATGATGATGTAAGAGATCACGTGGGAGAGACTCAAGAACAGATACAATGTGGCTTTTGAAGGAGTCACATAGGCTAGTGTGGAATGTATACAGTTGTTATGAAGTAAAGATTAATAGAACCACAGAACTACAGAAACATTACAGCACAGAATGAGGCCATTCAGCCCACCTTGTCTGCGCTGGCTGAAAAAAACTGGTCGTCCATTTTAATCGACCTTGCAGCACCTGGTCCGTAGCCTTGCAGGTTACAGCACTTCAGGTGCAGGTCCAGGTACCTTTTAAATGAGTTGAGGGTTTCAGCCTCCACCAGCGATCCAGGCAGTGAATTCCAGACACCCACCACCCTCTGGGTGAAAAAGTTTTTCCTCATGTCCCCTCTAATCCTTCTACCAATCACCTTAAATCTGTGCCCCCTGGTAATTGACATCTCCGCTAAGGGAAACAGGTCCTTCCTGTCTACTCGATCTAGGCCCCTCAAAATTTTGTACACCTCAATTAAGTCACCCCTCAGCCTCCTCTGTTCTAAGGAAAACAACTCTAGCCTATCAAATCTTTCCTCATAGCTGCAATTTTCAAGCCCTGGCAACATTCTTGTAAATCTCCTATGTACTCTCTCAAGAGCAATTATGTCCTTCCCGTAAAGTTTAAATACTACATTCTAAGGCCTTCTGTGGCTAGACTGAATATGGTGGCAGCTTAAAGAACCAAACATATAATATGTTGAACAGCAGTGGGATGGTGATCAGCGAAGGATCCGACACCCAGAAGGAAAAGTTTGCAGTGATTAACATCCTACACCCAGAAGAGAAAATTTAAAGTAACTAGCTGAAGAGAAAAAAAAAAACTACAGACCTTAAGAGGCTGAGAGAAGCTCCACAGAATGGAAACGAGGCTTCCTGAAAATCAATTCCATTGATTGGGTGAGTGATAGTGCTGATGGTTGAGGAATCACGGTAAAAAAATCCTTTGAAGAGCTTAAAGTTATTTTCTAAAGGCGTCGGGCTAGAAATAATGGGGAAAACCCAATCCTTCACTCGGGCTGAACCTGATGATGAAGAGCAGGAAGCCTCCAAAAAGCATGCGAACTGCTGAAAAGTGCAGGAAAACCCCGAACACAGCAAGGGGATACCATTAACACAGACAAGACTGAAAAAGAAAAAAAAATAACCTGCAGTTCTCAAAGAAAGGGGAAAACCCTAGAACAGTCTATCAAACAGCTGTGTCAACTCCATTAGGCAAGCTGAATAAATAAATAAAGTGAAGTGCTCAAGCAAAGGGAAAAACCCTAAAACAGTCTATTAAAAACAGCACCTGCTATACTCGATTAAAGCAAGTTAGCCTGAAAAAACAGAGTTTCTTAAACAGCAACACTTTTAAATAAAGCCTATAAATAAAACAACATGAATCAAAAATTGGGAATGCCAGAAAGTTTCAAAACTCAAGAGGGACCCAATCAGATTCAAAACTGGGTATTATGGAAACAAGTTTCTCAGATATAGAATTGCATCTGGGTTAGATGGCAAGTCTGAAGCAGAGCAAGTGAATACACTGTTATATTCAATTGGTGCTATAGCTGATGGATTTTACCAGCCCCCTGACATCGGGGGTCGTGGTGGGGGGGGGTGCCTGGAAAATACTTACAGAAGAGGCCCACACGGGCCTCAACACTGGGAAGGCCCCGCCCCATTTCACCGGCAGCAGAGAGGCCTCTTGGCAGCCTCTCCCCTGCTACTCGGTGACGGAAGCTGAATTTAAATATTTAAATAAGTGTTAATCACTGAATAATTACTCAACTTTTCATGACGGCAGTCTCACGCCAATATTCCAGCTGGTTGCCAGAAGTCCTGCGCCTTCAGATCTCCAGGACACTGGTGGGGAGGGGGAAGAGTGAAGTTATCAGGTCAGGGTGGGGGGAGCAGAGAAAACTTACTAATGGCTGAAGGGATGGTGGGAAGGGAAGGTGTTGAAGGGCAAATTTAATAAAGTTGGGGAGGGAGTTCGGGATAGGATGAAAAGCTGTTTTTGGGGGGAGAGGGCAATAAACAAATTGTTTGGTCATTGGAGGGTGGGAGAGGGCCTTCAATCTTTTATTAAATTTTTAACTGTAACATCCATTTCTCTTTAAAAATTGACATTACATGTAAGGGTTTGAAGCCCTTCAAAAATGGCACCAGCGCCCTATGCGCTGGCACCGGACGCTGTTGCCGGGGATGGAGTGCTCGCCCCATCTACATCATCGGGTACGGGCATTCCACCCCCTCCATGTAAATGAGCCGCCGCGCTAAATATCGGGTGGCTCAGTGGCGCACATCTCGCGTGTGTGCTGCACCGGCGAGCTTTAAAATTTCAGCCCAACGTCTTAATGAAACATCTACCAAATTCGACGAAGTTTTAAAAACTTGTGATTCCTATTTCAATTTGCGCAGTAATAAGATTTTTGAAAGAGCAAAATTCAACAAAAGTGTCCAGAACCTGGATGAAACAGTCGATGCTTTTATCAATGACCTTTACAGACTGGTAGAGGGATGTGAGTATGGAGACCTTAAAGATGAATTGATAAGAGATCGTATTGTTGTGGGTGTTGCGCATGATTCCATATCAGACATTTTACAGTCTAAAGGAGACACCACCCTGGATAAAGCTATTCAGCTGGTGAAGCAGGGTGAGGTCAGAAAGGACAACAGAGCAATACTGCAAGGTGAAGAAAGACCTTGGTTCGGAACACCTCCTGCAACTGTTCAGTTCCTTCACCAGAGGGCTGAAAAAGAAACTCCAGGAAAGAAGGTACACTGGGAGGGTGGGGGAAATGCGAAAGACGCCATTAATCCCTGCCAGCAATGTGGCACCAAAAGTACCCATAGGCACGATCAATGTCCTGCCAATAGAGCAGAATGCTTTCATTGCAGAAAAATAGGGCATTTCAGTAAGATGTGCCAAAATAAAATCTTGACTACCTCAAGCTGCAAAGAAAAAGCTTTTAAGAATAGAGAGGTTAACCAAGTTAAACACCTGCAGCAGACCAATCCAAACATTTTCTTGGCAAGATCCATGATACGAGTCAGGCATTTTGGTCTGCAGACATGTATGGCAACGAACATATCACTAACTTCAAATCCGACACCGGAGCAAGTGTAACAGTCTTATCAGACAAAGAGCTGTGGCTTTCCACACACTTTCTGCAACCAATGAGACTCAGTTATATGGCCCAGGAGGGGTTGAACTTGAAGTAAAGGGTAAGTTACAGGTAACACTTCAGTACAAGGGAAAGCAGATATTAGAAATGCTGTATGTCCTAAGAAATCAGGAGTTCTCACTCTTAAGTAGAAGAGCTTGTATTGGCTTTCATCTTATAGAGAAAGTAGAAGAAGTTAAACAACAAGAATGCAGGAGTCACTTTCAAGAGGAAATCCCAAATTGTTCAGTGGTCTAGTGTAAGATTTGATGAGATTGGGGTGTTTTATACCCCCTTCTAAGGTGGGAACAGACTTGGCAACACAACAGCTTGTTATGAATCGACTTTATTGAGATAAAGGTAAGGACAAGTTTGTTAAGTTCTCAGATAAACCATCGTCACAAACTCAGGCGGTAATTAACAGTCTAACACAGATACTACCCATATTAGAAACTGGACGGCAGAGCGCACAACTCTCTCTCTTGCAGTTTGTGGTCTTCAAGTTTGGCTCTTTCTCTCTCATAGTTTCTCTTGTTGTTGTTCTCTGCCGTGCAATAGCAATGGAATTGTCTTATTTTATCCTGGCAGCTTTACAGTTAACCCTCCCCTCTCCCAATTAATAATTATTCTTGTATTAAAGGATGCCTTTCTTAACCAACCAAGGATCGTTCTGTGACGGTCGCCAACCTTTTGGATTTACACAAGTAGTACACAAAAAAGGGTCTTTGCGCTAACTACCTTATCTCAATGCTTTTACTTTTCGAGGATGCCTTATCTCACTATGAGACAAATCTACACAGAAGCTGTCTGTTCCCACGGTCTAACATTTTTACTGCAAGTAAGCATTTTAAAACTTGACATAATCTCCCAGAATCCCTCTGCCTTGACAGCTTGTCTGTACTATGCCCTATTTCCTAAATTTTTCCACTTTATCATACTACAGAGAAGGGTTATAATAAAGCTAAACATTAGTTTATGATAATAAGTCATTTGTTAGTTAATAGTAGCTGGGATTTTAACAATTAGTATGTTGGTTAGTAACTTTTAGCAGCCTAATAATCTTACACTAGGGAGACTGAAGACTGAATGTAGTATCACTTTGTGAAAATCTGCTGAACCACTTTATCTCTTCACACTGAGGAAGATTCCACATCCACTACTGAAGCGAGTTCAGCATCAACTGGACAACATGACCAGGATGGGAGTCATTTCGCCTGTTACTGAGTCCACAGATTAGTGTTCAGGAATGGTTCCAGTTCCTAATCCAAAAGGGGATCTTCGCATTTGTGTAGACTTAACACAACTTAATAAGGCTGTGGCACGAGAAGTCCATCCGACGTCCTCAGTGGATGAAAGTTTGGCCAAGTTATCCAGAAGCACCTATCTTCATGATGCTTGACGTGAATAATGGCTTTTGGCAAGTTCTATTAGATAAGAAGTCAATGTTATTGAGGACCTTCATTACTCCCTTCAGAAGATTTTGTTTTAATGGTCTTCCATTTTGCATCAAGTCAGCACCGGAAATATTCCAGAGAACTATATCAAGTATTCTACAGGGCCTTGAAGGTGTAATCTGCCATATGAACGACATCCTAATTCACAGGGTGTCCTTCGAAGAACATAACCGAAGGGTTAGAGCGATTTTGAATCATCTGCAAGATGAAGGCATAACACTCAATGAGAAGTGCAAGTTTTCTGAAATGTTCAATCATTATTTTAGGGCACATTGGTGGCATCATGGCAGACCCACAAAAAACAAGCGCCATTCGCGAATTTCCACTTACTACTTCAACTCATGATCTTCAACGATTTCTTAGCATGGTCAATCAGTTGCCAAAATTCCTGCCTAACTTAGCCCAAGTTATCGAACCTTTGTGACAACTGCTGAGGAAAGCTCAGGCATGGTGCTGGGATGCACATCAGAAACAAGCATTCCAATGGATCAAGGAGATGCTGATTTCACCAGATGTTTTAGCCCATTATAACCCTTCACTTCCAACTACAATCGCAGTCCTTTTCCAAGAACAGCCCGATGGAAGTCAAAGATCTGTTTATTACGCATCACGAGCACTATCTGACAAGGAGATGAAATACCCCATGATAAAAAAGAAGCTCTCGCAATTACTTGGGCTTGTGAGAAATTTTCAAACTATATTTATTTATTTATTTATTTAGAGATACAGCACTGAAACAGGCCCTTCGGCCCACCGAGTCTGTGCCGACCATCAACCACCCATTTATACTAATCCTACACTAATTCCATATTCCTACCACATCCCCACCTGTCCCTACATTTCCCTACCACCTACCTATACTAGGGGCAATTTATAATGGCCAATTTACCTATCAACCTGCAAGTCTTTGGCAAGTGGGAGGAAACCGGAGCACTTGGAGGAAACCCACGCAGACACAGGGAGAACTTGCAAACTCCACACAGGCAGTACCCTGAATTGAACCCGGGTCGCTGGAGCTGTGAGGCTGAGGTGCTAACCACTGCGCCACTGTGCCACAAACCCTTAGTTCCCTTAAACAACAAAAAGGAACTCGCTAGAATGCCACCACAGATCCAGAGATTCCGGTTGAGGCTCATTAGGTTCACCGATGAACCAGTATGCATACAGAGCAAGCAACAAATGACAGCAGATGCATTGTCCTGAACGAGGGTTGACCATATTACTCAACAGGATGTTAACTTTATTAATGAAATTGAGTCATCTTCGCAGGTCACTTCATCACAATGGCTGGCAAGTTCAAATAAACTCCAGCAAATTCATCAGGCACAGAGGCAAGATGAAGAATGCATCTCTGTCCACCCAAATTGAGACCACGTTTGGCCACAACAGAGTCCCAAAGATAAGAGGATGAAAATCCTCTTCGAACATGGAAGACACTTTACCGTAGTGAATGATTTGCTGATATATGACGAGAGATTGGTGATTCCACAGTCACTCAGAGTAGAGATCTTGGAGAAAATACACCAGGGTCATATGGGCATAACTAAATGTAGAGCATGGGCTCAGGCATCTGTGTCGTGGCCAAGAATCTCAAAGGATATCGAAGAACTGATTTTGAATTGTGACGTATGTGCAATTCACAGACAGAATCAGAGGGAATCTCTAATTCTGATTCAGTTCCCAACTGGATGGTGGGAATGGTTGGTGATGGATTTATTTTTCTTTGATAGGAGATTCTATCTAATTACAGTAGATTACTTCTCAAAATGGATTGAGGTCAAAGGGGTGTACACAACAACAACTGAAGCAGTCATCAGAGTTTTTGAAGAAGTTTTCGCAACACATGATATGCCTGATCAGATAGTATCCGATAATAGACCACAATTTGTAAACGTCTACTTCACACATTTTGCAAAAAATATGGATTTGTTCATCTAACAAGTTCTCCTAAGTATCCACAATCAAATGGAGAAGCTGAGCAAGCAGTCTGAACCATTAAAGCTATGTTGAAGAAAAACCAAGAATTCCAATTTAGCACTTCTGCCCTGCAGAAGTACTCCATTATTATGCAGATTAGTGCCATAAGAACTCTAAATGGGAAGAAAACTTCGAACGCAACTTCCAATTTTACCCAACCCAACAAATTACTTCCAGGGTTACAAAGCAAGGATTATGATAAAGTAAAAGAAAAAGAACAATCGTATCGAAAGAAACAAACCCATAATCATAACATCAGGTTCCATACCAGAAACCTACCAAAGTTGTCAGAAGGGCAAAAGGTATGGGTACGAGACCAAAACAAAGGAGTAATTCTCCATAAAGCGGAGAATCCACAGGGATCTTATTTACTACGAGCTCAAGAAGGTACTATATGGCGAAATAGAAGGAATTTTATTCCTTTACAGCAAAGACGTCAATCGGTCATACATTTACCCGAATCAGATATTGAGTTGGAAATTAAGAAAGCAATGACTACAAACCTCAACGAAGGCCATCCAAGTCAAGATACAAGAGATCAGAGAAAGACTAACAATCTTCCACATCTGACGATAATAAGATCAGGGAGAGTTGTGAAGCCTCCTGACAGATTGAATCTATGAGGTCAGAAACTTGGGGAAATGGGGTAGTATGTAAATAAAAAGTGAATGTATGTAAATATATATTTGGATAAAGACTTGGGGGACATGTAGTATAAGATCTGAAAGGGTTAATCTTGATGTGAGTGTAAAGAATACCATCCACCATGATGATGTAAGAGATCATGTGGGACAGACTCGAGAACAGATACAGCGTGGCTTTAGAAGGAGTTACACAGGCTAGTGTGGAGTGTATATAGTTGTTATGAAATAAAGATTAATGCTTAAATACTACAGTCTAAGAACTTCTCTGGCTAGACTCAATACGATGGCAGCATACAGAACCAAACATATAACACGGTCAATTCATCTAAGTAAATAAAAACAAGAAATGCTGGAACCACTCAGCAGGTCTGGCAACATCTGTGAAAAGAGAAGCAGAGTTAACGTTTCGGATCAGTGACCCTTCTTCTCTTAGACAATAGCATATCCATGCTGCCCACTGCCCCTTTAATCCCATGGGCTTCAACTTTGCTAACAAATTTATCATGTGATACTTTATTAAACAACTTTTGAAAGTCCATATTAGTAACAATAATTGCACTACCTTCAACAACTCTCTCCATTAGTTCATCAACTCAATCAAATTTGTTAGACACGATTTGCCTTTACCAAATTCATGTTGGCTGTCATTTATTAATAAGTGACATTTTCCAAGTGACAATTAATTTTGTCCCAGATTATCGCCACTTAACGTTTCCTTACCACTCACATTAGGCTGACTGACTGTAGTTACTGACATATCCCTGTCCTGTTTTCTTGAACAGGGGTGTAACATTTTCAATCCTCCAGTCCTCTGGCACCAATCCCATATATAAGGAAGGTAGAAAGATTGTAGCCAGTCCCTTTTTTTCACCTTTACTTCCCTCAGCAACCTAGGAAGCATCCCATCCAGACCAGGTGACTTTTTCACATTGAGCACTGCCAACCTTTTAAGTGTCTCCTCTCTGTCTATCTCTATTCTATCCAAATTCTCAACCCCTCCTCCTTTACTTTGATATTGACAGCATCCTCATGGCCACCTCCTCCCTCTGCGTTGTACTGTTCCCTTGGTGACTGCACTGCTTTATGCTAAACAATGCCTCTGCTGGACTTTATGGAGAAAGACTTCCACAATTTCCTCAGTGAACATGGGTTGCTGGTCCCTTTGTGAACCACGCTACCTCACAAATATGCTTCAAGGAGGTTAAATTTTGATGATGTATCCTACTTTTTGTGGTGTACTCCTGAGTTGTTCCAGATTTTGCATATATCTTGCAGCAACATGGCCCCGCAACCCCCTGCCCCCAGCACCACAAAAGCAAGAACTGGCCCCAATTAAACTATAATGGAGTCAGTGCACCTCATGTCATTTACGTGCTCAGGATTTTGCCTGGCCAGAAACATGAGTACCAGCTTTCTTGTACAAGTGTGTGACATGCATCATGGGAAGGAACACATGAAATTCCACATATCTATGGCAAGACAAGCTCACCAACACATAAGTCCCACCACAAGCCAGCACAACCAGTATCAACAAAACACTACTTCTTTGGGTTAACTATGTTCATATACTTTACAGTAGGCTTCTGAAGTAATTGTTCCATGAGTTGAAAAGGGGAAGTGACCCTGGAGAACAGAAGAAGTAACATTAACTCTGCTTGATAATTGCTGAAAATAGCGAAATGTTGTCAAAGCTTTACATCTTAATGGGCTCCATCCTGCACTCAAATTCACCTTTGAAATGGAGCAGTCAAATGAGCTCCCATTGCTTGACATACTATTTGAGAGTCTGTTAAGGAGTTCTCTACCACAGTCTACCTCAAATCTACCTTCACTGGTCAATACGTACATAGGATTCTTACAGTTCCATGCGCTATAAGATTGACCTTATTGGCAACCTCGTAAATAGGGCCAGAGCCATTTGCTCAGCAAGCAAGCTTGATGCTGAAATAGGACGAATCAAAGATATCCTGCGTGACAATGACTACCCTGATCAGATCATTTCTCGCTGTATATCGTGCAACCATTTGAATTGGCTTAAGGCCATCTTTTTCGGCACTGAAAAGTGCCCAGTCTACCTCAAATTACTCTGGAAGGGTAATGTATCCCAAAAATTTGAGCAACAGGTAAAGCTAGCTGGTTCACACTGCTACTATGCAGTAGCAACACATGTGGTGCTCGCCACTAACAGGCTGCTGCTGTCAAGCCAAAAAGATTTCCTGCCTATCACACAAATGAGTACTGTGATATATGAATTTCAATGCCAGTGTGATGCTAGGTATATGGGCTGTAAGTCCCAAAGACTGGCGAATTGCATCAAACAACATGTCCCTTCTGCTGTTTGCAATGGCCAAGGTACAGGCCGTACCCAACCAGCCCATGCTTGCAAAACTCAAAATACAGTGTCCAACATTAGATGTGATTCCGCGATTGGATAACATTTGCAAATAATCCACAGTGTGCTAACAATTACACTGACAACCAATTTAAGATTGTCAGTAGGGCTTGCAGTTTTGCGCATTTGTGCATACTGGAAGCTACATATATTAATACACAAGGCCCTGTTCTTTGCAGACAGAAAGAATATGTACAAACATGGTGCCTGTTTCAGTTGAACAAAATAAGTAACAGCCATTCACTGGTTCATTCCTCAGAGCAATGCCTTGACGAATCAGAGTCAAGCTATTGGTTTAAATTTCAAACAAAGCTTTGCAGTTAACTGTCAGTCACCGTAAACTGGTGCATTCTCCATGGCAACGCCTCTACTAATCAGAGTTCACTTGCCAACCAATCAGCACTCTCTTCTCATGCAGTATAAGTTGTTGTTTTCCCTTACATTGGTTATTCTTGCGGATTGTCCTGATAAGACCAAGATGAACAGTTTCAACATGTCTCGATTTTCAGCAATACTCAAGTTCTGTACTACTAAATGACTATCTGCTTGAAAACTTCAATATGTAAAGAAGTGATTCTAAGATAGTGCACTACCAGCAGGAGCCATGTTCACAAGGATCATTCTCTAACACATTTCAGTTATTTGTTATGAATATGATAATGCCATGAAAGACATATCCATCATGTGTGTCAGCGCCTGACTGGTAGCGCACTATCTTAGAATCACATTCTCCTGAGACTAGACTCTCCACAACATGGTTGGAGGTCTATGTGAAAATAGACCTCTGGGTAGCAAAGGAACTGTTGAATGCTGATCGTATCTGGTTTGCCAACATGGTAAATCTGAGCGAGGCAGACTGCTCTAGCTTGGACCCCAAATTCAATATTTCCCTAATCAAAATATTCATGATGCTGTGTGTGGCCACAAGGGGCTAGGCTGCAGATGGCCTTGCAGTGGCTACATTCCCCATAGTTGTCTACAGTTCAGTCAGGTGGTCATGCAGCACTTTATAGATGCAGGTACAAATGCCTCCAGTGTGGCCCCAAACTGTACGAATGGGTTGGCAACTCTCAAATAACTCCATGAAATTCTGGTGTTGAGTAACCAAATTAAGCTAACAGATAGGCCAGTGAGGTCCTGATCCCTGGGCTCAACAACTGGGTGTCCTCAAGCCGGCTGTATGGCCAGCAGGTTGTGTGTTCTTAAATGTTGTGTAGCAATTACTCTTGCACTTGCTCCTACTCATTCATGCCCTGCTCTTGCCCAGTGCTTCCTCCTGAACACCCCAGAGTAGATATTTCTGTGCTGATTTTTGACGCTGCACAAGGGAGCTGTGAAATATTCAGGTCGATCAGAGAGTAGCGGCACTGGCTTATGTTAAGCAACAGCAAATGACATTTCAAAGGAACAGATATTTCACAATGGCAACAGTAAGACATTCTGTGAAACAACAACAACCTGCATTTGTTTAACACCCTTAATGTAGTAGAATGTCACAAGGCACTTCACAGGCATGTTATCAAATGTAAGTTGGCACTAAGTCACATAACAGACATTAGGACAACTGACCAAAAGCTTGGACAAAAAAGTAGATTTTAAGACGCAACTTAAATGAGGAGCGAGAGTTAGAGAAGAGGAGATGTTTATGGATGGAATTCCACAAATTAGGGACAAGGTAGCTGAAAGCATAGACACCAATGGTAGAGCGAGAATGGTTCAAAAAAACAGAATTGGAAGAGTGCAGAGTTCTCAAAGGATTGTAGGGATGGAGGAAGTTAATGAGATAAAGAGGGGAGAGGCCACAGAGGCATTTGAAAGCAAGGGTGAGAATTTTAAAATCGACGCTTGATGGACCAGGAGCCAATGTAGATCAGCAAGCACAGAGTGATGGGCGAACACGACTTGGGGCTGAATTTTCCAGCCCATTGGTGAGTGGCAAGGAGGTGATAAGGCTGGCAAAAAGGCGGGGGAAGGCATCGGGAGGGGAGCCCGATGCCTTCCTGCCGCCGTGTTGCCAGCAGAAGGAAAGTTGGCAGCTCGGCTGGCTGCCAGGTGGCCAATTGAGCCACTTCAGGAGTCAATTAAGGGCCACTTCCTGCTTCCATGGGCATCTTGCCCAAATCAGGAGGGCCCTCTGCCGCATGGAGAGACTGCCCAGTGAAACCTGGCAGCCTCCCAGCAGGCTCTGGGAGGGCCTCCTCAATGGGCACTCCATGGCCCATGGAGGTGCCCCTGGTGGCAATGCCATACCGGCAGCAACGGCGCCACCAATGCTCCACATCCACCCTTGACCCCCACCCGGATCACTAAGCCCTGGCTTTCCCCAGACTACCTCAGCTCCCTTTGAGGGCGCCCTCTCCCTGGAGCTGCAGCCTCAACAATGGCCACCGCTAGCAGTTGCGCTACTGAGGCTGCTGAGCTGCCAGTCCTCTGATTGGGCCAGCAGGCTTTAGGGGAAGACCGTGTGGTGGGACATGACAGTATGTAGCAAAGTTCAGCCCCTCGTGTAAGTTAGAGCAGCAGGGTTTTAGATGAGATCAAGTTTAAGGAGGGGGGCAGATAGGGGTCCTTCCAGGAGAGCATTGGAATAGCCAAGTCTAGAGATAACAAAGGCGTGGATGAATGTTTCAGCAGCAGATGAGCAGATGGCAAGGTGGAGCTGAGTGGTGTTATGCAGGTGTAAACAAGGCTTTACACCTCAAGACATGAAAGTCAGACTCATGTGCTGCAATATCAGCTTTTGTGTGAGGGAGTGAAGTGCGTAAATACATAGATAAGCAATGCAAAGCAAAGAATGATACCAGCCAAAAATAAAAACCATAAGCGTTGGAAATGCACAGTTGGTCAATCAGCATCTGTAAAGACAGAGGAAAAGTGATTGCATTTGGTGTGCTTGCCCTTCATCTTCTTTCTTTCCCAACTCACCTAGTAAGAGTAATCTAGTTGCAAATGTCAGTTAAGCCTGATGGTGCAAATAAATATAGAAACAAAGCCCATCATGCAATATATAACTGAAGAACAGAGGTTACTTTACTCTGTAAACCACGGTAGAAGAATATGAAAAATATCCTTATTAACCCTGAAATGCCACAAGTCATGGGAAATTCCAGTTTACTGATGCAGAATCAATCCCTAATGTTACAGTAATAAAGGTATTACAAAAGAAATACTTCAAATGATTTAAATATAAGAAGTCTGAAACTCTTTACTTCTGCTTGTCCATTCCTTTTAGTCCC
Source organism: Heterodontus francisci (assembly GCF_036365525.1). NCBI lineage: Eukaryota > Metazoa > Chordata > Chondrichthyes > Heterodontiformes > Heterodontidae > Heterodontus > Heterodontus francisci. Next base: position 216,308,616 of record NC_090371.1, on the reverse strand, counting down.
ATTCTCTCCTCTTCTCCATTTTGCCTTTCCAATTTTAATTTTAATTGGTTTTCGCATAACTAATAGTGACTTATTCTCATACTTCTCCTGTATGTTTTCTTTTCTTAAAAAAATTACATTTTCTCATGTTATTACTGATGGTTCCAAGGCCCAATCATCTATCTTGAAGGTGCAATCTACAAGCTGGAAAGACCAATTCAACTGTAGGAACACAAGCTCTAAAGGTCAATTTTTTCAGGCAACGAGGAAATGGAAGGGAGGAGCTCAAGAAAATTATAATCAGCAGGGAAGTGGTACTGAGCAAATTATTGGAGCTGCGGGCTGACATGCCCCGGGTCCTGATGGACTTCATTCTAAGGTGGTAAAAGAAATGGCTAGTGAGATAGTTGATGCGTTGGTTTTAATTTTTCAAAATTCGCAAGATTCGGGGAAGGTTACATTAGATTGGAAAAAAGCCAATGTAACTCCTTTATTCAAAAAGGGAGGGAAACAGAAAGCAGAAAACTACAGGCCAGGTAGCTTAATATCTGTCTTAGGGAAAATGTTAGAAGCTATTATTAAAGACGCTATAGCAGGGCATTTAGAAAAATTCAAGGTAATCGGGCAGAGTCAACATGGTTTTGTGAAAGGGAAATCATGTTTAACTAATTTTTGGAGTTCTTCGAAGAAGTAACATGTGCAGTAGATAAAGGTGAACCGGTGAATGTATTGTACTTAGATTTCCAGAAGGCATTTGATAAGGTGCGACATCAAAGCTTATTGCGGAAAATAAAAGCTCCTGGTGTAGAGGCTAACATATTGGCATGGATAGAAGATTGGCTAGCTGACAGGAAACAGAGAGTAGGCATAAATGGGTCACTTTCTGGTTGGCAGGATGTAACAAGTGGTGTGCCACAGGGATCTGTGCTGGGGCCTCAACTTGTTACAATTTATATAAATGACTTAGATGAATGAATAGAAGGTATGGTTGCTAAATTTGGTAATGAAACAAAGATAGGTAGGAAAGTAAGTTGTGAAGAGGACATAAGGAGGCTACAAAGGGATATAGATAGGTTAAGTGAGTGGGCAAAGATCTGGCAAATGGAGCATAATGTGAGAAAATGTGAAATTGTCCATTTTGTCAGGAAGAACAAAAAAAGCATATTATCTAAAAGGTGAGAGATTGCAGAGCTCTGAGATGCAGAGATGGGTGTCCTAGTGCATGAATCGCAAAAGGTTAGTATGCAGGTTCAACAAGTAATTAGGAAAGCTAGTAAAATGTTATCCTTTATTGTGAGGGGAATTGAATACAAAAGTAGGGAGGTTATGCTTCAATTATACAGGGCATTGGTGAGACCACATCTGGAGTACTGTGTACAGTATTGGCATCCTTATTTAAGGAAGGATGTGGATGCGTTGGAAGCAGTTCAGAGAAAGTTTACTAGAATAATACCTGGAATGGGCAGGCTGTTTTATGAGGAAAGGTTGGACAGGCTAGGTTTGTACCCGCTGGAGTTTAAGCGAGTAAGAGGTGACTTGATTGAAAACATATAAGATCCTGCGGGGTCTTGACAGGGTGGATGTGGAAAGGATGTTTCCCCTTGTGAGAGAATCTAGAACTAGGGGTCACTGTTTAAAATAAGGGGTCACTCATTTAAGACAGAGGTCAGGAGAATTTTTTTCTCTCAGAGGGTTGTGAGTCTTTGGAACTCTCCTGCTCAAAAGGCAGTGGAAGCAGAGTCTTTAAATATTTTTAAGGCAGAGATAGATAGATTCTTGATAAGCAAGGGGGTGAAAGATTATTGGGGGTAGGTGAGAATGTGGAGTCGAGGTTACAATTAGATCAGCTATGATCTTATTGAATGGTGGAGCAGGCTCGAGGGGCTGAGTTGCCTACCCCTGCTCCTAATTTGTATGTTCGTATGTGAGTACGATAACTGTAATGATTGGCATGGTCACATCAGAAATACTTTTTAAATCATTTAAGATCTAAAAATGAAGAATAGATTGTTTAGTTGCAGCATTGTCAACTTGATCATGACCTCATGAGATTCTCATTGCAGCAAGCTTTACATCCTCCGATGTTGATATATTTCTCCAGTAGTTATGTCGTCAGCTGTTACATCCTATGTCTTAACACTGCTGATTCTGAGTATCATTAATGTCCCATTTGCAGTATTTCAGTCTCATTAGCCCTTCACAACTAACAATGTGACTTAGCATTTTTATGCGTACAAAAATTAATATACATGTTACGCAATAAATTGCTACTAAGGAAGTTAAAAGCTGTTATCTAACAATGGGGACCTACAGACATTCATAAAGTGCCCAAATTGATCCATTTTAACTACAGCCTTATAACTTCAGTCATATTATTAATCTACACTTTGCATGCCTGAATGTGAATTAAACTTTCTCAGATAAAATTATCAGACACTCTACTAACACTTATTTATCATTAGTCTATGATCATCTCAGATATCAGATCAACAGAATTCAATCAAGCCACAAACAGCACAGTATTTTTAAAGAATTTATCCTTTAGAGCCAGAGAACATACCAAATGAGAGAGATATTGGTTATAGGTCATGCAGCTTGCGTTATTCTTTTAATACCATATTTAAATGATAACATGCTAAAACCCCATTTTTAAATTTCAAACTTCGAGGCAGAAGGAATTGCAACTACAAAACCGTAAATATTTACATGCAATGACTTTCCAAGCTAATTGAGCTTCTTAAGCTTCTGTTCGATAAGGCATCAGTTCCTTTTTCTAATCAAGGATGTACTATGTATCTTTAAAAATGTCACAGTAAACAGATATTTTGCAAAGGAGCTGCTCAGAAAGTAATGGGTTAAAGCAGTGACAACACAGGAGCAATTTACCTACTGCACGGTTTTTTGAAAAACACCTTTTATTGATTTCCCCTGTAAAATAGAACTGAAAAACCTCCATTCATTTGTTCACAAAAATTTAAAATGTGAACATATTAATATATCAACTCAGAAATGCAAGCTCTCAAATTTGTTTTATTTTTAATGATAGTGTTGAGTATTTTTCTAGCAATGCCTTTCATTATATGATGTGCAATCTGAAACATCTTTGGGTCTGATCTTATGGCCCAATCTATAGTAAATAATCTCTAGGTCCCTATTTAGCCCCCTTGCAAACAATGTTTTCAGCCACAGCTTGGCCATAGCAGACATTTTTGTGGTGAAAGCATTAAACCCACGTGCAGTTTTCTTTCTGTGGTCATAGGGGGTTGTGCTCTTCTCCCATTAGTTGAATAAATCATAAAGTTTCCAGACCACACAAGAAGTTTGCAAGCCGAGCCACATGCACAGCCGTGTCCTGTCATTTCTATCAGAATACAGGAAAAAGAAAAACAGAAAAAACCCGGAGAACTGGTTAAGTAAAACCACTGGAATTTTGTCTTTTAATTTCCACAATGAGTGAACACAGTTTTATTTTATGACATTGCAATTGCAGAATTGGTTCAGCTCTTCATAAAATTATATACATTACCCGCTTTAAATGCTGCATATTAAGCCATCTGTAGCCTGGAGTTTGGTCCAGCGTAGCAAACATAATATAAAGGAATCTAATGCAAAATGAAACAATTCAGATGCTTCTAAATGAAAGATCTCCATTACTGTGATGTAATACAACTAATTGGAAATTAATTAAATAGAACCAAAGGGCCTGTCTTGTTTGCTAGGTCAATGATTCATGCTGCCACTGGCAGTAATGAGTATGTGAGGTCTGGAAATCTGACAAGTACTGTACAGTTAGTTCCTATCAATCAGGAAATGAGATAAGAAGCAAAAATTTAAAATTCGCCACCGAGTTGCAAACCTTATCACTCTCCACAGATGACCAGTGGCTATGTCATTAACAATGTAGCAAACTATATAGCTGCAAAAAACCTTTAAGGATTCTTGGCACATAAAAATTGAAGTCTTTTATATAATACAGTCTAGTATTTAGCAACACATCTGCAGGAAAGTTATTTTACTGATTTCAAACAAATGAAAGAAAGAAATGGAATGTGAAGCCAGACCAGACATTTGGTAAATTCACTTTCTTTTCCAGTTCATTACTCAGCTATAGATACAGCAGAGCAAAATGGCACTGTGTACCATATTAGCAGCTAGCTATAGCATTAGACGCTGAATCTTGAAAAAATAAAAAGACTTTTTAGTCAGATGCCGCTACATTGTAACAACTGCTCTGGAAATCATTAACAACCTTAGATTTCATATGTGTGGAGAATTCCACTTATTGACACCAACTTTTGTAAAGGTCCACAGGCAAAGACCTCACACATTTTTGCATGACAAATATAATTATTGTTACAGCCCACTAGAAAATTTGAAAAAACAATTAGAGGGAAATAAAGGGACTAATTTTGAGGTTTCAGTCTGAGACACTCACACTATGCATCCTTCCTTCAACTATAAGGGAAAGCAAATAAACGACAGACAACTACTTAGTGATTTTGGAGGAAGATTTCCTTACTTTACTACTTTTAGTGAAATCTATAAAGAATGTGTTAATAATTTTGCTGTTGTTTCCTGCTAAATGAACAGTCTACGTTCTTCAAGTGGGCGCTGATTCAGTTCTGGCTTCATGAGGTGAGATGCTCTCACCTGCAAGGTATGAGAACAGATGAAACTCATGAATAACACAGCCATGTCTTAACTATTACTCAAAGTCCAACCGCATCACATTGGAATGATCACAGACTTTTAGTTAATATATCACTCTGTATCTTCAACCTTCATTTGGTAGAATAACAACTTGCATTTACATTGAACTTTTAATAAAATTATTCCCATGTTTCTTCATAAATAGACATAAAGAAAAGGATAACAACCCTGAAAGGGATTGAACCAGGAAGAAATTGACAAGGAGACAGGCACTGAGCTAAGAAGGAAGAGATTCAGGGCACAAAATTCAGATCCCTAGTACTGGAGCCAGACTCCTCCATGCTCCTTGACAGTGCCAGGAGGCTGTCTGGCAGGCCAGCCAATGTATCAAGCATCTCAGTGTGCATCCTCATCAAGGTTCTCCTGTAGGCTACACCATCAAAGACCTCATCTGCGTTCCTGTAGCAGAACTCATCTGGAACCTCGTCCTCTGGTGAGCTGGCACACAAACTATCCATTCCCCCACCTGGCTGTAGCCCACTAATGCCCAGTGACTCACCACGTGCAGATTCCAACTCTTTACTAACCTCCAAGGTATGGAGTGTCAGTATTTGAGTTGGTGGCTGCGAGTGTCAGACCAAGTGAGGGTGTTTCTTCATCAGTACTGTGTTGTTGCTCTCTCTCCTCCTCCTGGGGCTCCTCTGTCCGGGCAGGCATCAGTTCTTGGGTGTCTGAAAGCAGAAAGCAGAAAGGGAAAGATTAAGGTAAGGGAGGCAGGGTGAGATGGAAAACAAGAGGTCCATGGCCACACCATTAGCAGCTTGCACTTCATGTTAGGTAGCAAGATGAGGGTGAGCTGAGAGTTGAGAAAGGGAATAAGGTAGGAACACAACATCATCCTCAATATCCTCAGTGACACTGGATGCCACAGGTTTTGTCGCAGGCGGCCCCCTAACGCGGAGAGCCATCTCCTCCGTAGGGCTCAGGAGATGCAAGCGGCCTTGTCCTCTTCTGGGTCTGCTCTGCTCCCTTCTACTATATACAGCCTTGTCCTGCAAGATGGAGGGCAGAGTGGTTGCATAACACTTTTTTTGGGTGATGGATCAGCCATAGCTGAATAGTTGGAGGTATGTGGAAGCACAGGGAGCTGAGTATGAGGCTGGCATCATTGGAGTCTGTGCAAGGGCAAGGGGGAGTATCTGAATGTTAAGCATGAGTTCTGAGTGCCAGGGTGTGCTGCTGGGTGAGTGATCGGGTGTGATGCATTGAGCAGTGTGAGATGTGTGGGTGAAGTGGGTAGGAGATATCATTTGAAGATGCATTTGAACACCCATGTAAGGATATTAAACTTCTTGTGGCACTGCTTGCAGACCCTTGGGGCCAGACTGCTTGTATTCAGCTCCCTGGCAACCTGCTGACATTACCTGTGGATGATGCTCCTGGAGGGCCTCCTGCCACCTCCCCCTGCTCCACACCTCGGAAACATGGTCTCTCTCCTCCTGTCCATCTCCACCACTAAGGCCTCCGGAGATGATTTTGTGAACCAAGGAGACCTTTCCCTTCCCTGGTGCTTTATTGGCTTCTTTATGCAGCCAGTGTCAGTGCAGGCAGTCAGCAGCAGCTCCCTTCCACTTAGTGCAGCTCCCCTTTAAGAGGTACAGACTGCTTTTATCGGCTTCATAACTAGAGGTATTGTGTACAAAAGCAGGGAAGTTCTGCTGAAGCTTTATAAAGCTCTGGTTAGGCCACAACTAGAGTATTGCGTCCAGTTCTGGTCACCACATTTTAGGAAGGATATGAAAGTCTTTGAGAGGGTGCAGAGGAAATTTACCAGAATAATTCCAGCTATGAGGGATTTTAGTCAAAAGGTTAGGTTGGAGAAGCTGGGGTTGTTCTCCTTGGAGCAAAGAAAATTGAGGGGAGGCCAGGAATAGGCACCAACATGTTGCACCATGAACATTTGACAAAATTATTGACACAGCCACATACACGGGAGCAGTTAATCTGTATATAATGTGTATATCCAACCTAACGCCATCAAAACACAGTCTGATTTAAAATGCATTTCTGTCTATTTCATGAGCATCTGGCATTGTTTTTGCTTGTACCAGTAGTCAATGTCTGCCCACATGTAGCAATGCAGAGAATCCGGATAGATGCCAATCTGTTAGGAGTGATCTTGATCTCTTTCTCTCCCCTCTCGCTCTCTTTCTCCCTCTCAGTGTCAATCCCTATCCCCTCTCTGTGTCCATCTCTCTACCCTCTCTCTCTCCCACTCTCTCTCCCTCCTCTGCCTCCTCACTCTCTTTCCCCCTCTCTTTCTCTCCCCCTCCCCTCTCCCTCTCTCTCTCCTGCTCTCTCTCTCTCTCCCCTCTCCCTCTCCCCCCCTCTCCCCCCACATTCTCTCTCCCCCCTCTCCCTCTCTCACAGTCTAACAGCAAAAAGTGCGGGAATCCTCCATTCAGACAGCTCGCAGTTTAAAAAACTCATAAAACCACTCAAGCATGAAGAATTGTCTCTTGAATGGATGCATAAACAAACTCTAGCAAAAAGAAGCACTTGAAATGCCTATTGCACAGCTGTATAAACAGACAGACTAGCGTGCTGGAGGCTAGGTAAACAGACAAGCTGATCCTGTCAATCCAACCAGCCAGTCAAAAGAACAGAGAATGTTTTAAAGGGAAAGCAGTACAGAGTCACAAAACCAGGTCTCAATGCAACTTTTAAAGTGAAAGAACAGCAGGAACATGGATACCAATTTTTCCAGCATGAACTGGATTGCCTTTGATATCCTATCTGAGTTCAAACTGTTCCAACAAAGAATGCAGTTGTGCTTTACAGAAAAAGTAATTGTAGACCCAGAAAAACAGGCCATAAAAATAATGATAGCAATTGGAAATGAGGGATTGCACAGAATCAATACCTCTGGATTATCTGAACAGGACCAGAAAGATCCTGCAAAGATATGGAAAGTGCTGGAAGATGAGCTCTGATTGAAAGTAAATTTCAAATTCACCTCCTGGAATTGATGTCCTAGAGGCAACAGCCACAGGAATCAATAGACCAGCTCATCAGCTGCTGCTGTAATAAGGGCAAGGAGTGTGATTTCTCAGAAACTAAGATGTCAGAACGACTAATGGAGCTGGTGATTGAAGTGTTTCAGAAGAACCTGCTGGGGAAAAAGGTCACAGCATTGGTGCACTGCTGGAAGGTGGCAGGACGTACAAAGCCATTGTAGCTCTACAACAGCACCTACAAGGCAAGGAAAGCGCCAGAGACCTGCATAATTGCAAGCCGATACATGAGGTCCACAGCAAAACAGACCTGAGACAAGACCCAGACAGAAGTAAGTTTTAGTCAAAAGACCATCAGATATTCCACATTGTGAACCTAATACATCACGTTGATGAAATCCAACAACTGGAAGCTATCACCACTATTAACACCATGTGCCCAAAGAAATCTAGCAAGCATAAACTCAAAGTCAAGATTGACACCGGCGCTAATCCTGCCAGTCCAAATCCTCAAAGATATGTACCGGAGTCATTGGAGATCAATGATATAACCAAAAACTGCCAAGTTATCTGCATACAATGGGTCACCCATCCCTTGCAGTGGCACATTAACAATGCAATGCAGATACGCAAGTCAGCATGGAAACAACAATGTTCCACCTAGTAGACACGAGTGGAGCAACAGTGGCAGGATTACCAGTGTATAAGGACCTCAACATCATAACTATCCAACGGAGCATTGCCAAGGAGAAATTTCCAAGGGTCAGAACCTGCTCGCAAACTCTGACCAGCATCAGATGGTGCAGTCTAGAAACCCAGCAGCAGAACAACTATGCCGCACCTTTGCTTCTGCTCCATAGAGAACCGCCAATGAGCCAGAACGGACAGATGTGTCCATGAGACCGAGTACTCTTCCCCCAACAAGTCGTCAACCTGGAGCCTCAAGCCTTCAGATGTGGAGGATGAGGAGCGGCGAAGGACAGGCAATGTCCTGAAGAGGCAGAGGAGGAATGAGTTGAAGCAATGTCTATTGGCTCTTCAAGATGAGGTGCTGGAGCTTTCCAAGAATGACAAGGCCTCAAAAGTGGTCATCTTGAGAAAAGCAACAGAGTATGTTAGCAGACTGAAGTCAGAGCAACAGAAACTGAATGCAGAGAGGGAGAAACTTCAGAAAGAACAGTGACAGATGAGACACAAATTCCCTGAGCAAATTCCCAGACCACCAAGATGATATATGGACTTTTGAGCCTCTATATTTGTAAAGTTCATAATCTCTATACCTATGTAAATAATTTTGATGTTATCTAATTTTATATGTTCTTTTAGCATACAAGACTTATCTTTGGAAAGAAGGGAGATGTGTTGTTGCCTTTAAGAGTGATGTCCCTTTAAGATCGGAGTATGCTAATGAACTAAGTACCAGGACATGGTTATGTGACCACGTGCCAGTCTCCCTCTGTAACTGTAACACCAAGAGGCAAGTCCTGTAAATAGTTAGCTCTGCACTCTATATACTTGTTAGCTGTTAATAAACTTGTTTGAGATCCTTAACAAGCTGAACTCTTCGCATTTCATTTATGTTACATTATGACAAAATAAAAAGTTTCTCATTACACCCCTCTCTCTCTGCCCCCTCTCTGCCCCCTCTCTCTCCCCTCTCTATTTCCCCTCTCTATTGCCCCCCTCCCCCTTTCTCTGACTGTTACTGAGAGCAGGAACAGCAATTTCTGAACGTCAGACAGATTCGGTGTTTTCCAGCAGACATTTTAAAATAGATCGGAACTCGCCGGAAAACCCCAAATCTGTCCGAAGTTCAGAAACTGCTGTTCCCGCTCCCAGCACCTGTCATGTGTCAGCTGTGAAACTGAAAATGCAGTTTTTTTTACAGCCGCCCTGATCAGAAAGAAGAGGCCAACGGGAAATTTCTCGTCCCTGAAATTACCAGTCAAGGACCTCTAAATCTTTTGCCACGGACACTGGCGTCCGTGTACAGACACGTTGTCAACCCCTGGGGGAGATTTGATAGAGGTGTGCAAGATTATGACAGGTTTAGATAAGGCTAGTCAAATATCAGCTATTCCCATTAACTGATGGTACAAGAACTAGGGGATACAGAATTAAGGTTTTGTGCAACAGATTCAGAGGGTTGTGAGGAAGAACTTCTCTACGCAGTGAGTGGTAATAACCTGGAACTCACTGCCTTTGAGTGTGGTGGAAGCAGAGATGTTGAATGATTTCAAAAGGAAATTGGATGGGCACTTGAGGGAAATAAACTTGTAGAGCTGTGGGAATAGAGCAAGGTAATGGGACTGATTGGATTGCTCTACAGAGAGCTGGCATTGACTTGATGGGTTGAATGGCCTCCTTCTGTGCTGTTATGATTCTGAGAAGAGCTGGTTGGCTGCATCACCTGTTATCAGTGCATGCTGCTCAGACACCAGCAGTGGGGGGCCCTGCTCAGACCAGGTAAATGAAGAGGTAGCACCAGATTGCCCGGTGCCTACCTCCATGGCAACAAGCATGGGCAGGTTGCAAGTCACAGCCCCTGTACCCAAAAATGGGCCATAAACAACTTTTATCCCTATGAGATGTGAGTGAAAGCTAGTCAAATAGGTATAGAGATACATTTATTACAGAGGTAACACCCTGACTACATCTTTCTCTTTCTATTTTGAGTTCCACAATCTCCTCTTTTAGATATTTAATGGGGTGCACTGGCTCCTTGTCATAATCTAGTATTTGCATTATGTTTTGCAGTAATATTTGTACCTAGGTTTTGTATTAGTTTACATGTATATTAAGAGGTATCTGCCCTATCCCCATTATAGTGCGATATAATTATTTGTCCCCCCATTTCCATCTTTCATGTTTTTATAGCAGAGATCAGCTGCTTTTCTCTGTGCTGATGCAGTAGATGTTCATTGTGAGGTCCTGGTCACATTGCAGCCACTGAAATAGTTTGAAAACCTAACAATATCAAACCAAATCTGCAAAGGAACAGAGAAAATAACTGAATATGTGACTTTTGCTGGCCGGTTTGCATAAAAAGCGTTTAGCCTGCTCAATAAACAAACCGTCCATTAACAAATGAAGGCGTGACAGTCCTAGCAGTAATAAAGAAGTGACAGAGCCCCAGAAATGCATGGGCCTGCAATTCTCGCAACTACACTGGGTTTGCATGAATTGGGAATTGCCATCACTGATTCTGGCAGAATATCAAGGATGTGGGAATGTTCCCTCATTTTCTTATAATTAGAGGTACCCCATCTCTATGGGTGCATTGAGGGCACCTGCCTTTCAATAGACACCACATCCTGTGGGAATCAGTGCCGGCTTTAGGGTGGCAGGAGTGGGGAAGAGTTTGCCTGGTCAGCACAACTCCCCAAAGACTAGTTATGCGCCGTTATCAGAGATCTTGACAAGCAGGCTGTTTTTAGATTTTTGTTTTAAATTAGCATTCCTCTAATATATTCCAGACCTGGATCTCTAGGTGGGGCCTATACATGCCCTTTGGGGACTAGGTCTGTAAGACATATAACGGTCAATGCTACGCCATGTCTTTCCGAGGGCCATGGGGGTGGAAAATCCCAGTGTTGAAAGTCCCCATCTCTGCCTCCTCTAATGTCACTTTCCCTTGTATGGAGTAGTAAAAGGCTCTGCCCTTTCCAAGGCCATGCGGAATCCACCAGCAAGATTTTGCCTTTTGGGTTGGGACCCCAACATCAGGATCAATTGGGGGTCCCGACCCCGCACAGTGTGGGGAACAGTCAACTGGCAGTGACTTTCCACAAATTGGCCAATTGATGGTCAGATGGTGAGCTCATTGTCCAATTAAGGATGGAAAGCAAGCTCTCGAAGCTGAAGGGCCAATAGGAGGCCCTCTAGCTTGGAAGGAGCTGCAGCCTGCGGTTCAGGTAAGAAATAGAGAGGGTATCTCCATTTTGAGGTGCCATTTGCAACTTTCAAAACTTTTAAAATAAAAAAATGGCCTCAGCCGGGCCATCATTGTAGAGGGGAGCCTCTCCACAGGGTGGCCTGTGGCTGCAACTGTGAACAGCCAGGTGGGGAGGGCCTCAAAGCCTGCCTGGAGCACTGGCTCCCTGATCTACCTCTGAAGGCCGCCTCCAGGTAGCTGGCCTCGTCCTCTATGCCTTGGGGGACCCGCAGCCAGTCGGCCTCTAACAATAGGCTTTAATTGGCCTTTTACTCCATTTAATTGGCCACCCACTGTTTGCAGGCAGGTAGCCCACCAGCTGCCGATCCCGCCTCTGGGAAAATGACCTGGGGCGGGATGGTGCCAGCAAACTGGCACACCAGCCGGCAGCGCAGATTTTCATGCCCGCGTGCTTCCGTACTCGCCCCCATCCTGCCCCACCTCTTAGGCATAGGGCCTATTGTATTTGCCTCCCAACCTAACTCTGGCCCTTCCAGAGCATTTCCACTGAAGTTTTGTTGAAAGTGGACCAAAATGGCTTCAGGTATTTTAGTCACTATTAAAAGGAAAGTGAGTAACATCACTAATGCATTTTTACCCCAAAGAATTCCTCCTTGGCATTAAAAAATAATTTTGGTTTTAGTGCATAGTAAAGTACATTCCCAGAGTATTATTTCACTTGTGAATATCTCTTGAACTATTTACAATCTCATACTTAATGAGTCCAGTAACATCCTGGACCTGACCAAAAATTGGTTCACAGAAGCTGACGTCTTCGCAAAGTCATTCAGCCACACATTCCACAATGATCCCAGCCAAAATTGCCATGATCTCATTGCCAGATTGCATCACACCCTCTTATCTATTCCTTCAGCACTTCCTCCTTCTTCAAACTCCTCATTCTTTTTCACACATCTTTTAAAGACATAACTGTTTACTGCCCTACCCCCATCCCCATTGCTTTTCCAAGATCTCCTCCAAGTTCTCCTCAATTAGCATTTGCACGAAGCAATTTCCCTCCTGTCACCTCTCTGTGCCCAAATCCTGATTGCTTAAGGGTCATCCTGGATGGTCAAAACATTCACGAATTCTTCTTATTCCTTTCTTCCAACTATTTCATCCTTGCTCCCATGACAAGTGTGAGGAGATCCCAGACTTTTTTCATCTCCATGACTGCTTGGCTAAATAGTCTTTTTCCTCCTCCATTCCTGGCACTTCCAAGCCCTTCCCTCACCTGAAGCCTGACTTTATATCACTCGGTAATTTCTCCACAATACCCACGAGTGCTCGCCATGCTAATTTCCTGCATGAAACTGATCACCTGCTCCTTCAACCTCCCTGCCTTCCCAACCTAATCCAACTCCTGATTATGCAACCATGTTTACCCCAATTCTTACTGAGATTATTAACAACTCTCTTTTCACAGGAACTATTCCCTTCCCAGTCAGAAATTCTGGTATCACCTTCCTCTTCAAAAAGCCCATCTTCAATCTTTTTTTCCTCTCCAAACGTACCAAGCTCCTCTAACCAATCTTTTCTTGCTAAGGTCCTTGAACATATATTACTACCCAATAGTGCACTCAGCTCACCAACAAAATCCCTAATCAAACACGTTCAGTCTGATTTCCAACTGGCTAAAAGCACCAATATGGCCCTGATCAAAGTACATTCCTAAGACTGGAATCATTGCTTACTATTCCTCTTTGTCCTCCTTGACTTCTCCATTGCATTCAATATGGTTCAGTATTTCAAGCTCCTCTACCAGTTTGTCCTGTGGTCCATCTTCAGAGAGTTTTGCCCCAAAAGCAAGCGCATCTCTAGCCATGTAATAGCCCTCGGAGAAAGCTGTGGGTGAGAGACTGTGAGTGATATTGTGAGGACTAAGGTGTCAAAGCTGGAAGATGGAGCTGAGATTGGCGGCAGAGAAGTAGAGCTGCTTAGCTGATCTCAGTCACAGCCTGAGAAATTCTGGGTTAGGGAGAGGTAATTGGCCTGGGTTCCTACTCCTTATTACTAACCAGCAGCATTCTGGACGTGTGCATGTGTGCACAGGATTCAGCTTGGGTGCGATACAACTTGACAGGGTTTTCAATTGAATGTCGTTTGCTTAGATATCAACAGTCTCTGCACTCCAAAAAGGGCAATAGGCTTTACAAAGTGCTTTGAAACATTGTGATAAGGCAACTAGCATCTGCAAGGAGTCAATGTCATCAGGAGGAGAGGAGAAGGAAAACAAATTGATGACAGAGAAATAATTTGCAGTATTTATTCTAAATGCCATAAGTACATGGCATGTCAGTTATCATCTGTAAGGGGAAAAGGCAGGTTAGTAAAGGGAACTGCTAGAGAACACCAGATCAGGAAAAGGGATTGGACCAAGAATGTTTTGGGACAAATAAAGACAGCATGTGTCAGTATAGAGGCATGATGATTTTAACTTACCAGGGATAAAAAAATGAATTTAAAATGATGTAGTGTTTTGTCATATGCTCAGGACATGGAAAAGTGCTTTATAACTAATGAGTTGTTTTTGAAGTGCAGTTACTGCTGTTATGTAGGGAAAAACAACAGGCAATTTGCGTGCAGCAAACTTTCACCAACAACAAATGAGTGAATAACCAGATAATCCATTTTTGGCAATGTAGCTTGAGGGAAGTATGTTTACCAGGACATCAGGAAACTCCCTACACTTCCTTGAATAGTCTACCTAAGCTGGCAGAGAACATCTCGGTTTAACATTTTGCTCAAAAAATTATCCTCCAACAATGCAGCCTTTTCTCAGTACCACCCAGTATATCCAGGTTCCAGCCTAAATTCCAATCCTTCTAGCAGATGGCTGTCAAAGTTATAGCATAAGTCTGCCAGACAGGCCATAGAGTTTCATGGCCATATTCTTTTGAGAAAAATTTTAAATAAAATTCTAATGCAGTAAACAGCATGTAGCCCCACTATTTACACACAGCTTTTTTCAAATGTCCCGAAGCATTTTTGTGAAGGCAGATTACATAGCTCTATGTGAATTTGTGTGATTTTTAAAAGGCAGTGAAAAAATTCTTCACTATTGAACCTTGCAGGTCTATTCAATTTCTGAAAGACAAAAGAATGCAAAATTTAACAAATTAAAATATCAGTAATGTAGGTCAGTAATTTAATTCTATCCAACTACTATCCCATATACAAAACTAACATGGGGAATCCATTGATCTGAGTCTGACACAGTACATTTCATTTGGTATATAGTGATGTAGTCACATATCAACATCTCACTGGTGGTTCCAAATGCTCTAAACAAGAACAAGGGTGCACTGAACCTCCCATGTAAACTTTGAATAACAGTTTTAGCAGAACAGTAATTATTTATAAAGTAATAGCATAAGCAGACTCTGGATTTACATCATGCTCCACTTTTTGGAAAAGCAAATAATGCTTTAAAACTAGGCAGAAAGTCAGTTATTGAACAACAATTGTATTTGTATCTAATTCTGTGTTATTTCTTTAACATATTAAGGTGGTTTTAGGTCTTGGGTTGGTTATGTACATGTCAGATGCAATGGTACTAATTTCTGTTAATATACAGAGACAATCGCAGTCATGGTTCATGCTCTAGTGTGAAACTGTATTAGTTCTTCAGCTGGTCCACCAGATGGAGTGTTCCACCAGGGGAATCAAAGCTATTTGTTCCAATGTATTGCAGGTAAACTCACCTCCTGCTGACAGTATATCACAGGTGTAAGAAACTAGTGCTGCCAAGAACTACACTGGCTTCCACCACTCAGGAATAAAACTGCCCAATCCCCAGGTTATAGAACCACATATATCAGACTTGCATTTAAGGGCAAATGTCATATTTTTGTAGCTTCATGTAAACTGGATCAATTATTGTTTCTTAAGACCTTGAACATTCGTCCGTTGGTATTCCCCAAGCTTAATTCCAGCTTGTTTATCCATCCTTCTATTACAAAAGGAGGAATCTACCTTTATCACAAAATAGCATCATGCCTGTCCTAAAAGTTTGTGTGTGTGTGTGTGTGTGTGTGTGTGTGATGGGCTGCTAGAATTAAGATTGGTCTGATTCAATGAAAGTTCTTGACTAAAACTGATCAAATCTTGTAATAAATATCAACCAACATTATTCATTTTAGTTTTTAGCTGGTAGCAGAACAGACAACTGAATGTTTTCATATAAGTATTTGTTTATGTGTTAAATGCAGGGAGCTGTGAGACACACTTTTCAGTACCTGTGATGAAATCATGAAGGTGGGATCAGAATCATTAGTGGGACCAAGATTGCATCCCTCAACTACTCATCATATACCCTGTACATTCAAAATATTTTGTAAGTATAAATTGCATTCATAAAAGATAATGTGCACTTTAATTTGATGCTTAGTTTGCAGTTTAGCTCCAAGGGTGCTACGGTGAAGCAGTTTTTAAAAATGCTATCTGGCCTCCGCTGTCTTCATAATGTCATCACATATGGTCTAGATCAGGAGTTATAAAGGAAAATCAGTTACTGAACTTCTAACAAAAATGGACAAGAGTGTTAAATAAAAAATGGACTTTCCCCAAAGGAGAACATTCTTTAGAGGGTAGATTTAAACAATGCTAAAAAAAACTAATTCTCTATGGGTATGCTTTTCAAATTAGTTTAATGGAAGACTTAAGTGCCATCTTTGTACATATTCACATCACTCCCACTTGGGATGTCGAAGTATCTAGTTAACAACACAGAAATTGTAAAAGATTGGGCTTTTTAGAGTACTGACACTGCGAATCGTATTGTATAATCAAAATATGCTGCTTGAAAAAATATAATGTTGTATAACATATAAAGAGGCTCCTGTAGGGAAACAGTGGAAAGGCAAAGAACCATCAGGATGTACCAGCTTCAAAAACAGCTGAGAATACACTCCACACCCTTTGATTAAAAAACAACAAACAAACCCACAAACCCCTGGCAACCACACATTACCAGTACATCAAAATTAGTTACAACCACAAGAATTCAGCAATTATCATGTGTGGAAAAAAATCAGTAACACAAATATCCTTGGGAATTCTCTCACATATGTTTTAGAAAATGTGCCCGATGTGTCCTATGCAGTAAGCAGGAGCAGATAATGAGCTGTGCTAGATGACAGCCGCAACCCTCCACAGCTGACCCCTTTTAGCTTATTTAACCTCCACAGCCACAAGGTATCGTATAAAAGTACAGCCAATTTATAACTTACTTAATGTTGCTGACAAGTTATATAATTTAAAAAAAACTAATGTAATTTTTGAGCATGCCAGACATTTGTCAATGTCAGTAACAGAAGGCACATGAACCCATACCATGTTGTACGGAGCATTGCTTAGTCTGTATTCATTACATTGTTCCATTGTTGATGGCCAAAAGGCAACCAGTGATACAAAAAGGTGGAGAACAACTGCATAAGTTGTCAAAATATTTTTGGAAGAGCCAGTCCTGCCCCCTTGGAAAAATAAAGTTGGCTTGTGAGAATAAGCTTTGTTTTATTCATTTGTCAAATCAAATTCAAGTTAGACATAAGCTGAAAAAAAGAAATAAAATTACTATGAACATCCCCATCCATTTCAAGTTGTATATGACATAGACAATTGTTTCTAACTCCATGTAATTTGTCTTAAATACGCAGGAATTTCCCTATGTGTCCCACTGGCAATATCGTCAGAATTGTCACGTACCCAATGTAACACACAGGATTTCCAAGAATAGTTTAGTTTTTGCTGTTGGCATCAGCTCTAACCCCTGTGTTATTTCAGGGTTAATAGTCAGCAATTTCATAGTGTGGAATGGCGAATGATTCCTGTCTATTTGTGCTGCCCAATTGCTGTTGAGAAGTGGCTTCCACATGCTAAATGCTTGAAGGAATCTACCCAGCTAATTAAGTTTAGGACTTTACTAATTTAAGGAAAAATGCACTATATTTCAAAGCTCAACATTACATATGCAATGTGCTCCTAACATGCACATGCATCAGGCATAGCAGCAGAGGCAGAATATCCTTGTCGGCAGTGACAGATGAACTGTTGCATAGTGGAGCTTTGAGATACTAGATTCTATGCAAAAAGGGTATTATATTCAGCCAAATAGAGGTTTACTGTTTACTGTTGCCTTCCAGGGCCTACTGCCCACATGGTAGCTCTGAGGCAGACGCCAGAAAATCTGCAAAAGACCCAGATTCTTTGCATCACCCCATCACCATTTGCATGCAGTGGGCAGGGAAGGGGCAGCCAGCAGTGGTCTCAGTAAGATAGGGGGAGGGAAATCCAGGTTGGGATGGTTGAGGAGTGGCAGCCCTCACCACCATATTTTGCCTCATTTTCTGCCTCCATCCTGCCCCAAGATGTCAAGATGGTTTCATTAATTTTGGGAATAGCCAAAGGAAATTTCTAGGAACTCGCACTAAAGGGAGGGCGGTACCAACAATTTCTGCTAGCCAATCCCCAGACAGGAGGCAGGGTCAGAGTTCGGCTTCTAAATTTCTACACGAGAACGGCAGGGATGGGGAACAAAGACCCATGTATTGGGCAGTTAGTTGGGACGGTCTGTTGAGGAAGAAGTCTAGCCGGTTTACTGTATGACTAGTCCTGAACTCATGAACATTAGGAACCGCTTAGGAGAAACTGAAATAATATCCAAGGCAAACCCGAAACTTCTAACAGTTGGTGGCAGGGTTACCATCTCAGGCTGGAAGTATTTCTGGAGGTTTGTGACATTCTGACTGCATGACATGAGACCACATGACATCTAAAAGTGATGCCAGAACATCTGACCTCACAGCATCTGATCACGTGGCATTTGATCATGAGACTTCAGATCACGTGATTTCTACAATTGTTCTTTCATTTACCTTATAAAGGTTGGGTCCCTGTAGTTACGAATTTTTGCACTTAGTTTCAAGCCAGTATTGTTTGTGTGACAGGTTCCAAAAACCAGGACGCTTCTCATGAGCATCTGTTGAAGGGAAACTGAACTTGGGGAAGAGGAGAATTTGATGGTTGGGATGTGTTTTGCAGAGGGGAAACCAGAGGTAAGCGGAATTTTGATTCCATCAATAAATAATGGTAACTCATTGAAATTGCACTGAAAACTAATAGAAATACTGGTAATACTTATGTTGCCCTCATAACCAGCAGTAATACAATAACACGCCGATAGACTATCTGTAGTCAGTAGTAATAGGTCTACCAATATTAGTAGTAATCCAAAAACCCACTAATATTCACCTGAAACCATAGCCAGAATCCC
Source organism: Heterodontus francisci (assembly GCF_036365525.1). Taxonomy (NCBI): domain Eukaryota; kingdom Metazoa; phylum Chordata; class Chondrichthyes; order Heterodontiformes; family Heterodontidae; genus Heterodontus; species Heterodontus francisci. Next base: position 216,289,766 of record NC_090371.1, on the reverse strand, counting down.
CCTGCACTACGCAAGGTGTGGTAAGGTCCACAGTCGATGCCACTGTTAACACACCGATCTTTCTTCCTACTTTCTTGGGCTCTGGTTTGGGCTTTGTTCTGTGTGAAAGTGACAACTCTGAACTAGAACTGATCTGTATTGTGACTTCCCACTTCAAAACCGACCAGTGTAGAGCAACCTGAACCATATTGAGAAATTGCACAAAGGGCAGCGAGCTCGATGTTTGGGATTATTCTCACAAGTCACATCGTTGTAAAGTCAGCTCAGCAACATTTTTAAACCGCTTCCTGAGCTCGGACTCAATAAAGGAGGATTTTCATCGATGATACAAATTACTGCACAGGAGGAAGCCATTCAGGCCCCGATGCTGCTGTTCTCTTCTGTAGCCCCATTCCCTCCAGCAAATCATTTTATATTCCTATTTTTCAAATATGTATCCCATTTCCTTCAAAAGAAAGGTTTTGGCCACCAAATTTGGATGCTCAGTGCCCATATTTTCAATGCTAAACGTGCTGTTTTGTCCAAAATTGTGTCCGTGCCTCGCATGCAGACTTCTGGTGTGGGTCTCTCCAGATGCCATTTTGGGTAGGTCATAGCATGGGCACTGGAAGCTGTGTGCTATGTACTGTAAGTATGCAGAGTAGGCAGATCATAATGTCAGTCAGTGTGTAATGTTGATTTGACTGTGGCAGTGCCATTTTCAACCACAAATGCTCCAGCTAACAATCTCGCTGTCATAAGGGCACAGCCCCTTGCCATCAGGTATGTGGTAAGCAGATGAGGAGGAGGAGGAGCAGTAAGAGGAGGAGAAGGAAGGGAGGAGGCAACTAACATCCCTCTCTAGTTGGGTTGTCCGTTATCGAATCATCTGACTGCAGTACCAGTGAATGCAAACCCCAACACTGGATTCTACTCAACAAAGTGGATAATTGCCCAGATTTGTCCCTACATCAAAAATGCAGAAGTGGGAATGTTCACTGATGATTTTACAGTGTTCAGTTCCAATCCATATGGTCTGATGATCTGATGAAAGGTTATTGACCTGAAATGTAACTGTGTTTTACTCTCTCCACAGATGCTAGCAGAACTGCTGAGTATTTCCAACATTTTATGTTTATAGGCACAAGTCAGGAGTGTGATGGAATACTCTCCACTTGTCTGGATCAGTGCAGCTCCAACAATACTCAAGATGCTCCACATAATCCAGAACAAAGCAGCCCGCATGATTGGTACCCCATCCGCCACCTTCAACATTCACTCCCTCCACCAACACAGTGACAGCTGTGTGTACCATTTACAAGATGCACTGAAGCGACTTGCCAAGGCTCTTCAACAGCATCTTCCAAACCCACAACCTCTACCACCTAGAAGTATAAGGGCAGCAGATTTATTTATTTAATTTTATTTTTTTATTTTAGAGATACAGCACTGAAACAGGCCCTTCGGCCCACCGAGTCTGTGCCGACCAACAACCACCCATTTATACTAACCCTACAGTAATCCCATATTCCCTATCATCCTACCTACACTAGGGGCAATTTACAACGGCCAATTTACCTATCACCTGCAAGTCTTTCGATGTGGGAGGAAACCGGATGCAAGAGAACACCACCACCACCTGCAAGTTGCCCTCCAAGCCACACACCATCCTGACTTGGAACTATATTCCTTCACTGTTGCTGGGTCAAAATCCTGGAACTCCCTCCGTAACAGCACTGTGGGTGTACCCTCATCACAAGGACTGCAGCAGTTCAAGAAGGCAGCTCAAACATCACCTTCTCAAAGGTGATTAGGGATGGGCAATAAATGTTGGCCCACATCTCTTGAATGAATAAAATAAAACTCTATTATATGTGTCCAGCTAAGTGATTAGTCCTCACAGAAAGAAAAAAGCATTGGAGTAGAAAAGGAACTTGTTTTAACAGTTTTTAAGGTGGAAAACAGGTGTATCGGGGTCCAATTTAACGGGCCAGCCTCATTTCCCTCGACCACTTTCGGAAACATGTCTAATGTCATTTTGGCTGAGGCATTCCTGGCATAAGCCCAAAGCAGGCACTCTAAACAATGTATATGTGCTGTTGAGGAGCAGAACACTTTTTAATGGACCTCTGCCTGAAAATTGGCTGCCCTGAGTACAGGAGGTGCAGGGCCTGCTCCACTCAGCTTTTCCAGAAGTAGGTGTAACCTAACAAGCAGCCCACAGATGGCCCACCAGGCAGCAAGGGCCACCCTGCTGAAACACCCCCTTCACCCCACCCATGATGACCTTCACCTTGCTGGGGCCTGCCTGATTGGCCCCAGTGACTCTGACCTCACTCACCTGGGGTTCCAGGGCAGCATCCATGATGTTGTTCCGGGCCAGGAGCAATCCCAGCAGTGGTCACCGCTCCCAGTGGCTCTGCTGGGATTGCTGGTCCTCTGATTGACTGGCAGCCCTTGGAGGCAGGATCTCCATCCTTGAAGGGACAGAAGCACCAAAGGCAGGCAGTTGATTATTTGATGGAATCGTGTTGGGGCTCCCCTAATCGGCCGCGGCAGGGTTGCCCCTAGCTTTCCAGCCCACTGTCAGGGCCATCACTGCCAGCATTAAATTCAACCCATGGAGTTTCCACATGATTTTCATTGACCCTGTTGGCATCATCCTCACAACCAGCAATGAAATAGTGAGTTCTGAATAGCGGGAAGACCAGCAGAGCCGAGACAATTCGGTTTGGTTGCATGCCACGACAACCAGAGTTCTAAACATGCATTAAATATGCAAACAGACTGTTTCTCCTGAGTCACCAGCTACAATACTCGGGGGCCAATTGCCCATTTCAGGAGACTCCCGTACAGAGTGGGAGGGTTGGCAAGCTTAGTTGGTGGCAGCTACCTGCAATACAGATACATTGGTGATGAACTTGACCTAAAAAGGCTAATACTTAAAGGGAATGGGACAGAATTAATTATTTTTTGAAATGCTGAATGGATCATAGGAGGCAGAAATTGAAATGGCAGAATTAGCGACAGAGGAAAAAGTGAGAGCAATACAATTTCAGCTAATTGAGTGAGAGTTTCAATTGTGAGAGCAAAAGCCTCAGCTGGAGAAAGAACGAGAGCAACAGAGACAGTAAAAGGAGAAGAAACAATTGAAATCCACAGCCAAAGAGAAGGAGCAAGAACGTACACTTAAACCAGCAGAGAAACACGTTCTAGCACAAAATCCAGTAAGTGGTGTCCAGTACTTTATTAAATTCAATCATATTCCAAATTTTAAGGTGGGTGTGGGGAGGAGATAACATTGATAATTTTATTTGGCATTTGAATTGTTAGCTGATCACAAATGGGACAGAAATGAATTGGCTAAGCAACACACAACATCACTAAACCGAAAGGAGCTTGAGGTGTTTTTTTATGTCGAGCTGTCAATACTATGAACTATGATATTGTAAAGCATGCTATTCTCAGGGCTTATGATTTAATACCTGAATCGTTCTGGCAGAAATTTGAGATACTAATGAAAATCTGTTCGGTACTTTTAGAGAGGTGGTCATCAAGCTTGAGCAAATATGGCTGGAAAGTGATGGCATAACATTTAATGCAAAAAGGTAGATTCTGAAAATTGTTCCTAATGATTTAAGAATCTAATTACTTGATCATGATAGGAGAATTTATATTGGAAAACAGGGAACTGGCGGAGACACTAAACAATTACTTTGTTTCTGTCTTCCTGGAGGAAGATACAGAAAATCTAGAGAAATACTAGAGAAACAAGGGACTTGTGAAAATGAGGAGCTGAAAGAAGTTAGTATTAATAACAAGGTAGTACTCAAAAAATTAACTGGATTGAAGGTTGATAAATCCCCTGGACCAATGGAGTTACATCCCAGATTGTTGAATGAGGTGACTGTAGAAATAGTGGTTGGTTATCTTTCAAAATTCTATAGATTCTGGAAAGGTTGCTGCAGACTGGAAAGCAGCAAATGTAACCCCACTATTTAAGAAAAGAGAGGGAGAGAAAACAGGGAACTACAGACCTGTTAGTTTGATGTGAATAGTAGGGAAAATGTTAGAATCTATTATAAAGGATGTGATAACTAGACACTTAGAAAATAATGATATGATTGGGCAGAGTCAACATGGATTTATGAAATGGAGTTTTTTGAGGATGTTACCTGTAGCATCGATAAAGCAGAACCAGTGGATGTGGTGTATTTGCATCGATTGAAAATTGATTAACAGACAGAAAACAGAGAGTAGGAATAAATGGGTCATTCTCAGGATAGCAGGCTGTGACTAATGGGGTACCGCAAGGATCAGTGCTGGGGCTATAGCTGTTCACAATCTATATAAATTATTTGGAAGTGGGGACCAAATGTAATATTTCCAAATTTGCTGATGTCACAAAACTAGGTGGGAATGTAGGTTGTGAGGAGGATGCAAGGAGGCGAAAAGGGGATTAGGACAGGCTAAGTGAATTGGCAAGAACATGGCAGATGGAATATAATGTGAATAAATATGAAGTGATCCACTTTGGTAGAAAAAAACAGAAAAATAGAGTATTTCTTAAATGGTGAGAGATTGGGAAGTGTTGATGTCCAAAGGGACCTGTGTGTCCTTGTTCATGAGTCACTAAAAGCTAGCATGCAGGTGCAGCAAGCAATTAGGAAGACAAATAGTATGTTGGCCTTCATCGCAAGGGGATTTTGAGGTCAGGAGTAAAGAACTCTTACTGCAATTGTATAGAGCCTTGGTGAGACCACACCTGGAGTATTGTGTACAGTTTTGGTCTCCTCATCTAAGGAGGGATATACTTGCCATAGAGGGAGTGCAATGGAGGATCACCAAACTAATCCCTGGGAAGGCAGGATTGTCTTATGAGGAGAGATTGACGAAACTGGGCCTGTATTCTCTGGAGTTTCAAAGACATGACAGGGTGGATGTAGATAGGATGCTTACCCTGGCTGGTGAGTTTAGAACCAGGGGACATAGTCTCAGAACAAGGGGTAGGCCATTTAAGACTGAGATGAGGAGGAATTTCTTCAGTCAGAGGGTGGTGAATTTTTGGAATTCTCTACCTCAGAGAACTGTAGAAGCTCAATCATTGAGCACGTTCAAGACAGAAATCGATAGATATTGTCATGCTAGACCTCCCACCTGCCAAGAATGAGGCATTATAATTTTGCCACATGGACATTAAATTTCAAATTGTTGCTGTGAAGAAAGAAGGCCTGTTACAAGGGCTGCCAGACACTTGGCTGGAAGGCATTTACATACTAATAGGGACAAGAAAGGTGACTCCCCTTTTATCCATTTAACCCACAATGGACTTTGAGAACCAGACAGTGAAGGCAGGGAAGCACATTCCAGGCCCTGCTCAGATCATACAATCCATAGAGCCAAGATGTGGTCAGACCAGCTAGTCACATGACTAACCTGCTTGGCAACCTGGGTTTTTCTGAATTGTACAAACAGCTTGAACTCAGGAAAGACTGTTTGCTCCTGGACTGAGAAAATCTCTCCTGTCTGCTCCTAAGTCTTTCTCACAAGCCTCTGAATCCACTGAAGACACATGAGCCCCAAGAGAGAAAAGTCTCCTACAGCGAACAAGGTTGAAGAAGAATACTGGGACCCAGCAAAAAGCAAGATCTATCCACAATCAAGGACTCTACAGTGAGCTCGAAGAACCGTAACAAAAACTCTTCAGATATTGCCTCAGACTTTTCCACTTTTTTTTTCTTCTGCTCTTTTCTGTCTCTATTTGCATGTGTATCGTGTATGCATACTAGCGTGGGCGCATCATATATCCGTAGGCGTTAACCAAATTAGAGTTTAAGTTTAAGTTTAATAAATTTCAACTTTTCTTCTTTAAACCTAAGAAAACCTGTTTGTGCTGGTTTCTTTGCCTTATAATTGGAGAGCGGTGAACAAGGATACACCAAGAGGGAGCTAAAAACACGGTGTGTTTAAAATTAAACCCTGTTATGGTAAGACCAGGTGAAGGCTGAGGGGGATCCCGAGACACCTTTCTCAATATCTAGATACTAATGACATCAAAGAATATGGGGATAACGGGGGAAAGTGGCATTGAGGTAGATGATCATCCATGATCTAATTGAATGGCGGAGCAAGTTCGAAGGGCTGAATGGCCTGCTCCTATGTTCCTATAGTAAAACACTCAAGTCACTAGGAGCACATGCTGATCATTTCAAAGCCTGGTAAGCACAGCTAAGCTATCACACGGTTGTGAGACCAGATACTCACATTGTCCCAGAGAGCCAATTGCTCAGCACACCCCGGTCAAGGTGGGTAAGAGGCAGTCAGCTAGAAGTCAAATCTGAAGACAATGAGATCAGGTGTTCTAAATGTCTTGAGGCACACCACAAAGCAAACTATTGATCCTTAGAGGGTCATGAGACACTGGTTGCTCCTTCACAATAGTGCAGAGCAGCCGGGTGAAGGACTACCATTATATGAAGGGTAAAGTTACCTACATTCAGAAGACTTTGGATAACTACATAGATACCAGTGGCCAAAGTTTCACTGATTTGTTGTTTTAATAGGGAGTGATATAGATGGGTAGAGAAGTAATTCTTGACATTGAGATGCGTTCAAGTAGAACCCACCCAATTTTGAGTCACTGTTCCATTCATTTCAGAGCCTAAGATTTTCAGTTATTTTACAGAGCACAAGTGGAGTCCATGATGAGGTAATGCATTTGGAAGTAAAAGAAGTAGCCACATTGGGTGATGTGAAACCTATTATTGGAAATACATCATCTGGAGTTTCCGCTTGATGGTGCTATTTTTTTTCAGCACAATTCCCCTAATATCAGCATAACCAACAGCAGCAACAACTTATATTTATATAATACCTTTAATGTAATAAAATGTAATAACCAGTGCAAAAGATCGCCTAATTGTAAGCGCAAATTGCATTCAGCGCAAATCGGGTTTCCATGATCCTTTGCACTAGTTCCAAAAACCTTGCACCAGAAGCAGGTCCCACCTACAAAACTAACCATGCCCCAGATCAAATTCATCGCCACTGGGAATTTCCACTAATTGCACTCATTTGCAAACCTTTGAGGAGCCTCAAAAAATTAAGCTGCATCTTTTGGACGCAAGGAGACTAATAGGTACATTTTAAAATGTGTTGAATGAACTTTATTTTTAAATTTATTAAGGAATTGACTACGGTCCACAATCTAATGAGAAAATAGTTTTGTATTTTTTTAAAAGTCACTTTCGGTCATTTAGAATTGGTACTCACAGATGGTAGATTAACACTGATTTAAAATTTTTAATTTTGGTGATAAATCTATTTTCAGCTGTATTAATCAGAATTTTCCAAGTTACCACACTTAAATATATCAAGAATTTTTGTTTAACAATTTTAAAAAAATTTATGGCTGGAAAATGGGAGCTCAATAACACCACTGGTGCCAGTGCTACAGAAGCCTTGAAGCAGGAATATAGTGCCACCCGTTCTTCCGACCACTTCTGCCATGACCCACACAGCGCCCCATGCTGGGAAGGGCGCTAGTGCCGGCTTGTCATGAATGTATTGAAAGTGTCTGGGGAGGTAATATCATGACGTGAATCAACTGTTCTGGGTGATTGGAATTCGTTTCAGGAACTTCATCTGCTTATTAAGGTAGATAAGTCCCCAGGGCCTGATGGGATCTACCCCAGAATACTGAGGGAGGCAAGGGAAGAAATTGCTGGGGCCTTGACAGAAATCTTTGCATCCTCATTGGCTACAGGTGAGGTCCCAGAGGACTGGAGAATAGCCAATGTTGTGCCTTTGTTTAAGAAGGGTAGCAAGGATAATCCAGGAAATTATAGGCCGGTGAGCCTTACGTCAGTGGTAGGGAAATTATTAGAGAGGATTCTTCGGGACAGGATTTACTCCCATTTGGAAACAAATGGACTTATTAGCGAGAGGCAGCATGGTTTTGTGAAGGGGAGGTCGTGTCTCACTAATTTGAGTTTTTTGAGGAAGTGACGAAGATGATTGATGAAGGAAGGGCAGTGGATGTTATCTATATGGACTTCAGTAAAGCCTTTGACAAGGTCCCTCATGGCAGACTGGTACAAAAGGTGAGGTCACGCGGGATCAGAGGGGAGCTGGCAAGATGGATACAGAACTGGCTCGGTCATAGAAGACAGAGGGTAGCAGTGGAAGGGTGCTTTTCTGAATGGAGGGATGTGACTAGTGGTGATCCGCAGGGATTAGTGCTGGGACCTTTGCTGTTTGTAGTATATATAAATGATTTGGAGGAAAATGTAGCTGGTCTGATTAGTAAGTTTGCGGACGACACAAAGGTTGGTGGAGTTGCGGACAGTGATGAGGATACAGCAGGATATAGATCGGTTGGAGACTTGGGCGGAGAAATGGCAGATGGAGTTTAATCTGGACAAATGTGAGGTAATGTATTTTGGAAGGTCTAATGCAGGTGGGAAGTATACAGTAAATGGCAGAACCCTTAGGAGTATTGACAGGCAGAGAGATCTGGGTGTACAGGTCCACAGGTCACTGAAAGTGGCAACGCAGGTGGATAAGGTAGTCAAGAAGGCATACGGCATGTTTGCCTTCATCGGTCGGGGCATAGAGTATAAAAATTGGCAAGTCATGCTGCAGCTGTTCAGAACTTTAGTTAGGCCACACTGAGAATATTGCGTGCAATTCTAGTCAACACACTACCAGAAGGACGTGGAGGCTTTGGAGAGGGTACAGAAGAGGTTTACCAGGATGTTGCCTGGTCTGGAGGGCATTAGCTATGAGGAGAGGTTGGATAAACTCGGATTGTTTTCACTGGAACGACGGAGGTGGAGGGGCGACATGATAGAGGTTTACAAAGTTATAAGCGGCATGGACAGAGTGGATAGTCAGAAGCTTTTTCCCAGGGTGGAAGAGTCAGTTACTAGGGGACATAGGTTTAAGGTGAGAGGGGCAAAGTTTAGAGGGGATGTGCGAGGCAAGTTCTTTACACAGAGGGTGGTGAGTGCCTGGAACTTGTTGCTGGGGGAGGTGGTGGAAGCAGGTACCATAGAGACGTTTAAGAGGCATCTTGACAAATACATGAATAGGATGGGAATAGAGGGATACGGACCCCGGAAGTGCAGAAGGTTTTAGTTTAGGCAGGCATCAAGATCGGCGCTGTACTGTTCTTTGTTCTTTATGTCCAAAGAGCACCTGTGCTGATCAATCCCAGTTAAACAAGTGTTCACCAGCATGAGGGACCCCCAACTAGTGTTATTTAAAGGGCCGGATATCAGGTGAGGTGCTTTTGACTTACTTCTGCTTAGGCTGAGTTTGTGGACGTACTGTACAGTATTTCTGGAGCTGTTTTAGAGAGCTGGTGCTTAAAATCAGGGAGGGCACAGGATTTGGTGACTGAGGAATGGGAGCTATGATTGGAGTGTCTCTTGGTCTGCAATGTGAACATCAAATGAAGTGAAGGCTGCAGAGAGGGGAAACTTTGCGAAGAGGGAGGAGGAAGAGGGTTCTCCACGAAGGTCCTGCCCACCAAGGGTTTTTTGTGCACACTTATGCTACCTCCACCCAACCCAGGAGCAATGCCTAAGGTGACTCAGGTTCAACAAGGAAGCAGTCACTGAGCTGTGCCATACACCAGGGTGAGGATAGCCTTGCCAGTGGCTGTCAAGGTCACAGCAGCATTAAACTTTAACGCACCCAGATCTTTCCAGTAGGAGTGGGCAATATTGCAAACATATCCCATTACCGCATCTATTGGAGCATCAGAGAAGCCCCAGATGCCATCAATTCCAGAAGATAGGTACATCATTTCCTCCTCAGCACAGACAAACAGGATAAGAGGGCATGTGGCTTTGCCAGGATAGCAGGATTCCAGATGATGCAGGATGCCATCAACTGCACGCACGTGGCTCTGCAGGCCCCGCACAATAATTGGGAGAGGCACAGGAACCACAAGGGCTACCATTCTATAAATGCACAGTTGGTGTGGCAGCAGCCATGATGCATTCATCCTGCGCCAGACAGCTGTACCCACCGTCCTCAGGCCTCCACAGAGAACTAGAGGTGTGCTGCTCAGGGACAAAGGTCACCTGTGGACCTGGCTGATGACACCCCTTCTGCTACACAACCTCACGAGGAAAGCGGGAGTATAATGAGAGCTGTGGAGCTGCAAGAAACCTCGTGGAGCAGACAGTTGGCTGCTGAAGCACCTGTTCCCCTACCTTAACCTCATGGGACAGTCATCCGGTACACGTAGGAGCAGGTTTCAGAGTGCGTGATAGCCTTTTAGGTCCTCCACAGCATTGTTATTATGAGGACGCAGCTATTGCTTCCAGGAATCAGGAAGCCACCGAGGGAGGAGGAGGAAGAAGAGGAAGCAGAAGAGGAAGAGGTAAGAAGGATGCAACCTGGACCCCTTCGCTCCAGTGTTGCTGACAGAGAGTGCATTATCAGACTCCACTTTCAATAAATCTACTTCCCTTGACCACCTTGGATCCATCCCCACTGTTACATCTATCTAAGATGCCTCATCACAGCGTCCCCTGGGCCCCCTTGGCAGCAATAAAGGCCATGCACAAAAACCTTCAGCCAATGGGTGGCACAGTGGTTAGCACCACAGCCTCACAGCTCCAGCAACCCAGGTTCGGTTCTGGGTACTGCCGGTGTGGAGTTTACAAGTTCTCCCTTTGACTGTGTGGGTTTCTACTGGGTGCTCTGGTTTCCTCCCACAGCCAAAGAATTGCAGGTTGATAGGTAAATTGCTCCTAGTGTAGGTATGGGATTAATGTAGGATTAGTATAAATGGGTGGTTGTTGGTTGGCACAGACTTGGTGGGCTGAAGGACCTGTTTCAGTGCTGTATCTCTCTATGACTCTAACAATACACCTAATTATACAAACAGAAATGAACTATTCACTTTTGTACACTCCTTTAGTGACAGTCTTATGGATGTCTTTGCCTGTCCTAGTGCTCCTATGCAGTGCCACCCCCGTGACTGCAGCATGGCTGGTGGAAGGATGCTGATTTTTACTGGGAGACACTGCAGATGGCCTTGCAGATCGTCCTTGAGGGCCCAACTTCAGACTGCATCACCTCGGCATGGGAGGTAGCAGTCTGGGCTGGCTGGCTGACAGGAAACAACAAGGGTACTGGTGGAGTGGCAGTGGTGGGAAACCGAATGCCGCTATCCTGAGAAAGGACTGCAGGTTCATGCACTGCAGAGCCACTGCCACTCCCACAGGGTGGCACCTCAGCAATCCTAGTAATCTGTTGCTGGACTGCCACAAGAGCCTGCAACACTTTGAGCACTGGTATCCACAGCCATTGTAGCAGCAGCAAGGCAACAAGCATGGATCTTATAACCTCTGTCTGAACTTCCACTGCAGCACTGAAATGTTGGGTGGCTTCTGCCTGTGCTGCAGTGGAAGTTGGGACAGTGACCACCAGGCACTCCATCACATTTGGATCTGCTAATACTGTCAGGGAGTTGGCCACCACTTACATGGTGGAAAGGATGAGCAGTGACAGGATGCTGTCTAGCAGACCTGGCAATTCTCCAAGCATCTTAGTGTGCATCGTGATCAGCATTCTCATCTGTCCTCTGTAGCAGATCTCGTCTGCAACCTCGCCCTTCAGGGAACTGGCAAATGAACTGTCCTATCTTCCTGGCCTGGCTGCAGCCCATTTGTGCACAGTGACTCACCATGTCCAAATTCCAACTCTATACTAGCCTCTAAGGTATGTGTTGCACCAGTACCTGAGCTGATGGCTACGAGTGTCAGATCAAGTGACGGTACTTCCTCATCACTGGTATGGAGTTGCTCTCTCTCTTCTTCCTGCATGTGCTGTGGTTGTAGCTGGCCAAGTGGCAGTTCTTGAGTATCTAAATGCAGAAGGGGAAGGATGGGTGGGGTTGTATGGGGAGGAAGGCAAGAGGTCCATGGTCACACCATCTTCACCTTGCATACACATCATGCCAGATAGCAGGATGAGGGTGAGTTGGGAGTTGAGGAGGGGCATAAGGCAGGAACAGATCCTTGTCCTGGATGGTCTCAGTGAAGCCAGATGCTATGGATTCTATCGCAGCCAGCTTCATGATGCGCAACACTATCTCCTCCATCGGATTCAGGAGATGCAGGCATGTCTGTCCCCAGTTGGTTCTTTGCTGCTCCCTCATGTTATGGGCAACCTTGTCCTGCAAGAGAGAGGAAAGAATGCCAGTGATTGTCTTGCACTATGCTTGAGTGATGTGCCTGCCACATCTGAATAGCTGGAGTTATGTGGAGTCTGAGAGGTGAGTTTGAGGCTGGTATCATTGGAAGGTGTGTGAGGGTGAGGTGGAGTAGGTGGAGTATGTGACTGTTAGGCATGAGTCCCGAGTGCCAGGGGCTGCTGCTGGGTGAGTGATGGGGATGTGGTGCATTGAGCAACGTGAGAGGTTATTGGTTTAGATACAAAATGTCATGTAAAGATGCATTCACTGACCTTGATCATCCGTGTGAGGTCATTAAACTTTTTCCAGCACTGTTGCTAGGTCCTCAGGGCCAGATTCCTTGCATTGACCTCCCTAGCCAATTGTGCCCATTCCCTTTCGAGGATGTTACTTTAGGGCCTCCTGGCCCTTTGCATGCCCTCCATGACTAAGGCCTCCAGCACTGCATCGGTAAACCTAGGAGTCCTCGTGTTCCATTTCCCTTGTGTAGAATTGAAGCAATAGCATTCAGCAGCAGCCTCTTGTGATTCAGTGCAACTGCCTTTAAGAAAGACAGGCTGCCTTTAAGATCTGAACGGCAGCCTCACATGCTGTTAAGCCCCCTTTTGTGCATGCACCCAGCCAGCAGCACAGGCCACACTGGGCTGCATACAGAAATCATGGAAACGAGGAGGCAGTACATAGTTTGCGTGCAGTTGCCTCAACAGGAATGGGGATGAGTGGATGATGAATCGGGACCCCTGCGCCTGAAAATGGGTGCAGGCCAATTTTTAGTCCTATGTTTTAAAACACTAACCAATTGCTCTAGTTCATGGCAAATTTTGCATTTGGTGATATGCAAATAAGTTTGTGCAGAAATTTGGGGGGTGCGGGTAGAGAAAACACTTTTAGAATCAGTTGTAATTTTGAGTGCAATTTGCATCAGAAACGCCGATTGCGCCCAAAGTGGAAACGCTGCCCCATGAAGTGACCTTAGTGGAGCTGCTTATCCAACCTGGTGATGCCTTTCTCATGTCACACCTTGATACCACTGGACTTGAGTGTTTCCAGTAGGTCACTGTTGTGCCAATTTCAGAATATAGCTGACAAACCTATTGATACCTCCAGTGCAAGGCAAACTTCCTCTCAGATTGCCAGGGTTAAGAATAAAATTTCATGATCTGTGCACCAACTGGTCTTTCATGAGGGCCTCAAGGAGAGAGTGAGCAGTGCAGCTGGCATTTGTCTCCACATCAAGCCAAAGGAAAGCCGCAGTTTGGTATTTTAAACGCGCCTGAATTGCTATTCTGCTCTCTCAGCTGTTGAAGCTCCATACCTGCAGCACAAACTTGTAAATAATATTCTATTCAGTGCCTCCCTGATTGTATGCAGCCATGAGCAACTAACTGTGTGAGGAACGTTTCCCTGGTTATTATGTATTATTGACTTTGTAAATACTGAGTGATTATTCCCCCAGAAATCTACATTTACAGTTTTGTTAGAAATAACAATCAGGAAATGTTCATGATCTTATTAATGCTTTGAAGCCTGAAGATTTTTTTTTGGGGGGGGGCATAAACTCATATCCTGTTTCTCTGTACCACAACACACTGATGCATCAATTTGCTGCATTACTCATGAAATTATTTTGATTATTCAGATGTGACAAGAGTCCATCCTAAACAATTATTGATTATCTACTATCTGCATATAGGGAAGAATCTAATCTGGTAGATTGTTCATTAGAGAATTAACATGATCCCAGTTTGAAAAGTTCACCCTATTCATACATAAATCATATTAATTTTCTGATGAAGTCAAATATAAATAACAAAAGTAACTTGACTGTGCTGCTAATGCGCATTAATACCTTGTGAATATTTCGCATTCCTCAACAAACGGAGCAGAATTAGTAACCTCTGGGTACCAGCAATCAAGAGAATTAACCAGACCAATTCTCTTCAACTTGCTAATGTTTCCATGTAAGTAGTCTACTTCTAATTCAAAGTCATTTACATCAAAATACAAAGGACAGGAGGTCTTTTTAGCATTTAAATTTTTGAATTATTTTTCTTCAACTTTCCAAGAGTCGCTGCATGTCAAATGCTATATTTTGCTGCTATGAGCAGCATTGCAAACCAAGTACTGTGCAAGGGAAGTACCTTTTTACCATCCATAAACAGTCATATTTAAATAACTTTGGATGTCACACCTCTTTTGCCAATACTTCTGTACTATGTTTCATTGCAAAATATTACCAACATGAGAAATACCTTTACTACTTAAAAGCAAAGATCAATACAATGTCGAGCTGAAATGATTGCTTAATGGAGTAATTTTGTCGAGGGGTTCAAGCTGCTGAATAGCTCATGAAAGAAGACATGCATTTGTATAGCGCCTTTCACGACCACCAGACATCCCAAAGTGCTTTAGAGCCAATGAAGTACTTTGTTGAAGTGTAGTCACTGTAATTGTGCTGCCAATTTGCCCACAGTGAGCTCCCACAAACAGAAGTGTGGTAATGGCCAGATATATCTGTTCTTGTGATGTTCATTGAGGGATAAATATTAGCCAGGCCACTGGGGAGAATGCCCCTGCTCTTCTTCAAAATTATGCCACAGAATCTTTTATGCCCACCTGAGAGTCCAGGTAGGGCCTCAATTTAACATCTCATCCAAAATATAGTACTTCTGACAGTGCAGCATTCCCTCAGAACTACACTGGAGACATTTAGACAATTATAATGCAATCAGGCAGCGTCAATACAGTTTTATGATAGGGAAATCATTTTTGACAAAATTATTAGAGTTCTTTGAGGATGTAACAAGCAGGCTGGATAAAGAGGAACCAGTAGATGTAGTGGTACCACTTGAAAGGCTAATACACAAGGTAAGAGCACATGATATTGGGGTAATACATTAGCATGAATGGTGGATTAGTGAACTAACAGGAAACACAGTTAAGATAAATAGGGCATTTTTAGGTTGGTAAGCAGTAACTAGTGGGGGATCATTGATTGCTGTCTGTAAGCCCTGGAGAGGGACTTAAACCCATAACTTTCCCTAATGCAGAGATAAGAGTGCTACTAACTGAGCCAAGGATGGTTCCAGGGCTGAGGTGCTTCATTTACAAAGATAAATTGGAGAAGCTGGGACTGTTTTCCTTGGAGAAGAGAAGGCTGAGAGGAGATTTGATAGAGGTATTCAAAATCATGAGGGGTCTAGACAGAGTAGATAGAGAGAAACTGTTCCCACTCGTGAAAGGATCAAGAACGAGAGGGGACAGATTTAAGGTAATTGGCTAAAGAAGTAATGGCGACATGAAGAAAAACGCTTTCACGCAACGAGTGGTTAGGATCTAGAATGCACTGCCTGAGAGTGTGGAGGAGGCATTTTCAATCAAGGCATTCAAAAGGAATTTACATAGTTACTGAAAAGGCAGAATGTACAGGGCTATGGGGAGAAGGTGGGAATGGCATTCGGTGAATTGCTCACTCGGAGAGCCAGTGCAAACATGATGAACTGAATGGCCTCCTTCTGTACTGTGACAATTCTGTGATTCTGAGCCAAAGTTGACACAAAGCAAAGTTCTTAATTTGTTTTGAAACATGTAGAGCTACAAACAAATGATGAGACTTAATCAATGTTTTGGTCTGATTTTAGTAGGTGCGTACTCTCACGGTAAGGAATGCTGCACTAACTAGACTCTATGGAAGGCATAAGTCAGGATTTGTACTGTTGTGGGGATAACAATTTCTCAACAGGTGAAACACTCAGGCAGAAATTCTGTTCAGTTTCAGGGCAAGCTGCAGTAACACCCAGTCTCACAGTGGCAAATATATGCAAATGACAGTTAGAATGGGTTGACATCACCCATCCAAAATTCCAGCACTGCTTTCTCATTTGCCCATGAGTGAATGTCCAGCACTGTTTAAAAAGCACAGTTTGCCAAGATCCATTTATCAAGGTGGGAGTGTTTTGTTACTTTGTATTACATGATTGTATACTGGCAGAGGAGCAGGAGGGAGAGAAACAACAGAAGACTGTAATGGAAGCCAGATTAATCAGGCAGCACAAACCATCCCAACATTTCTTTAGCAGAATCAATTGACCAAGGCGCCCTTCCTGAGAACTTTCTGCAACCAAAGTCCAAGTACAGTCAAAGATAAAGTGATCACATCGTTCAGCTTTTATGCCAGAGGCTCATTCCAGGGAGCCACAAGGAACTTCTGTCTGATTAACCAATTTGCTTCACAGTCCTCTATCATCAAAGCCCTCTTTTCTAGTGCAGCTTAACGGATACAATTTGACAGTGTTCCCAGACAGATGACTAAGAGGGCCATCAAATATTTCGGAATTACTGAACTTATTACATGTATATAGCATTGTGGGCTCCAAATCTAAACCCCCATATTCGTATCAAACACAAAAGCTTTCATTCCCTAAATGTACAGATTATTTTCAATAGCAGGCATACTCGGAGCTGCTGTCATGCTTTTATGATTCGTGGCCCAGCTCTACTTCAACAGCAGAGGCAAGAGTTGGAGGTGACAAATTGGGATCAATTCCACCCATTTTTTGACTGCCCTGAGTTCCCTTAGAGCTTCAAAATGGTTCATACGCTTTTGTGGTGAATAATGCCAGATGCCATATCGGTGAGGGAAAGCTAGCACCGGCGTTTTAGTTGCCCTATACCCTGATTGCAGGCCACTTGAACCTGGTGTCTCACCAAGTGCAGGTCCCACGTCTAAGCTATCACTATCTCCTCCATGGTGGTTTGGACATGCAGGCACACCTACCCCCTCCAGTTTGCTCTTGCTGCCTCTGGTTGTGCTCCACCTTGTCTTGCAAGAGAGAAGGAACATGTCAATAAGTGTCATGCAATCTGTTTGGGTGATGTGGTTATCATGGTTGAATAGATGGCAGTGTGTACAATCTGTGAAATGTGGGTGTGAGGCTTGCAGAAGTGCGAAGTGCATGAGGGCGCATTGAAGCATATGAATATCAGCTATGAGTCCTGATTGATAGAGATTGTTGGTAGGTGAATGATAGGAGTGGGGGTGAATTGAGCAATGCCTGAGGTTAGTAGTAGCAATTCGCTGACCTTGACCACTCATGTGAGGCCATTGAGCTTCTTTTGGCGCTGCATCCCCCCCAGGTCCTCAGGTCTACACTGCTTGCATCGAGCATGCAGGCCTGCCTTTCCCCCACTCGTGAATTCCTGCTGCCTCCAGTTGTGCCAAGAGGGAAGGAGGCATGTGAGTGAGTGTTGTTCAATCAGTTTGGGTGATGTTGTTGGCATGGTTGAATAGCTGGTAGTATGTGCAAGCTGTAAGATGTGGGTGTGAAGCCTGCAGCAGTGCAAAGTGAATAAGGGTGAGATGCAACTATGAATGTTCGGTATAAGTCATGATTGATAAAGAATGTTGGTGGGTGAGTGAAGGGGGTGTGATGGAATGAGCAGTATGCGAAGCAACTGGTTCAGTTGCAAGAATATGGGATTTGAAGATGCATTCACTGATCTTGACCACTCGTTTTAGGTCATTAACTTCTTGCAGCACTGCATCCAGGTCCTCGGGTCATGACACTTGGCTGCTCCGACAGCCTTCTGAGGGTGTGTATGGATGACCTCCTGATGCCCTGCTGATACGGGACATCTCTCTTTTCCCTTCCACCTCCTCCACCAAGGTCTCCAGTGCCATTTGGAAACCTTGGAGCCCATGCTGTGCCATTATTCAATGTTTCACGGGTTAGATTCATTTCCTACACAATTGCCAGCACCTTCTCCAGCCACAATACACATACCTTTAATAGGTGCAGGCTAGCTTTAAGCAGTGCAGACTAGATTTAGGAGGTGTTAGCCACTCACAATATTGGCCCCCTGCTAATGCGTCCAGCCAATCAACAACGTGGTTAGCGCTGGTGAGTTGCTGAAATCACTGAAATGAGTAGACTGCACAAAGTTGGCATGCTGCCTACATTGCAAGCAATAGGTGCAGATTAACCTTGTGTGACAATCCCCATGCATATTTTCAGGGGGTATTGAATTGAGCCCCCAGGTTGTCTACTGGGTAATTCATAACACTTCTTTGTAGGATCACTAATATTGCAGAGGAGCACTACAATGATGCTAATGTGAAGACAAGGATCAAAATTGAGCATGACATTGAGCTGCTCAAAGGAAGGTTTTGGGGTCTAGATAAGGCCAGTGGAGCTTTACAGTAGATGTCCAACATCTTCTCGCAAATTGTGGTAACATTTTGTAAAGGTAAGCCAAATACCATCAGGAAGGGACTGATTATAGATGGATTATAATGGATGCCAAAGAGCCTGATGATGGCAATGCTGATGCTGCAGACCCAGCCCATGAAGAACATGCAGCAGGCACAATGGCAATGACTGCTTTGACATCTGGGAGATGGAGCCATTTGGCACATTTTCACAGATGAATGGAGCACGATTTCTTGGATATCTCAGTCCCCTAAATAATCTGTCTCCACTCACCAAAGTCTCAATGGTCGATGTAAAATCATTGCTTTTTACAGTTAACCATCAAATCCTAATCCTGAGCAATAACAACGGTGTCCCCAGTTGCCAGACAAGAAAGTCAAATACCAAGCAGTCCTTATGTCAAATATTCCAGTGATTTATTACAATTATTTACTAAACATCGTTTAGTTCTGTCACCCATGTGACTGCATGAAATTTTCTTTGCCCTATTCTAGCAATTCTTCTACATGTCCCCAGGGGGTCTAAGTTTCTGTAAAAAGTAGGCCGGTGGAATGAGGGCCCCAGACATTTCCAGGCCTGTACCTCATAGGTTCAGTCAGAATGCAGATATTACCCAATATCACAAATCATTTCTTCAATCTATGTTGCACTTTTGTGGAATAAAAAAAAAAGAATGCAACTTGTGCACTCAATGCAATAATAGTACTTATCCTGTCTATGTTTTTATAATTTAATACAATCTACCAAGGATTAAGTAGTGCCTTTGTGAATGTCACTTTTCGTATTGCTTTCTCCAAATCTCTTACTTTGGTAATTACTTGCTGGAATATCAATGTGACCAGTTTTATGATGGTATTCTTTTTATGCACTCAAAAAAAATGTACTGAAATGTCCTTTAAATCAAAGTAATTCAAAACCCTACTTAATGTATTCTAGCTATTGCTTATATTTCAAAGTACTGTATATAAAATTATTTGAGGCTAAAAAAACTGTTTACATCTTTCCTTTCATATGGTTACTGCACCAAATAAAACCAAGTGAATACATCAACTTTTTCCGTAAAGTATGTTTAAAGTACCATTAAACAAAACTGATATTTGATATTTCTAAAATAAAACATTGATCAGCCAAGCGACAGGAATCCTGTCTCCTAAGGGTAAATGAACAAAAATGGTAGGATGTAAAAACATATTTTTAAGTAATCTGCTAATGATTTAGTTTGTTTGGTTTGCCTGTGGTATTAAATCACTGCATAAATGACAAATTTGTCCTTAGCTAATTAATAGCCACCTGCCTTAATAGCATTCAATGTGAATCCAGCAAGAATTTTGTTTTTCTCTCTGTACCAAGAGCCTCAAGACCTGCGAACCACAAGATGACATTTTGCATGTTTTATACCACTGTGTACCACAGACCCTAGTAAAGGAATGATGTATGAAACAAAAACAAAAAATATTAAGAAAATTTGAAAGCCATTTAAGTTGTCAGACATGTTTAGCTGGGGTTTCCACACCAATCCCTAAAATTAGATTTTGTAGAGATTAAAGGTAAAAAATTGGTCCTTGGCATTTTTTGGGATTGGTGTTTTGCGACCTGCCCACACCTGTTGCAATGGAGGTAGGCAACACACCAATTTGGTGTTGCATCCTCATTTACCTGATTGTAGAACTGGTCTGACAGGGACTGCTGCTGACTGCCTGACTACTCAGCAGGTGGCCAAGCAATGTTCACTGATCGCACATGATGAAGCCAACCAATGCCTCTTAAAGGCAGTCTGTCCCTCTTCAAGGCGAGCTGCACTCTGTGCAAGGGAGCTGCTGCTGGTTGCCTGTACTGACACTGGCTGCACGGAGGAGCTGCGCAAATGGAGCACCGGGGAAAAAAAGAGTATTCCTATGTTCGTGTATGTGGCACAGGAGCCCTTAGTGGTGGAGGGAGCTCATATTTTCATGAAGGGCCAGGAGACCTGCAAGGAACACTCTCTGAAGGGAGAGGAAGCAGATGGCCAGGGAGGTCAATGCAAGGAGTCTGGTCCCAAAGACCTGGCAGCAGTGCTACAAGAGATGTGATGGCTTCACGCAAGTGGCCAAGGTCAGTGAGTGCATCTTCACATAACATCTGCTACCCACCATTCCATCAACCTCTCATACTGCTTAATGAACCACACTGCCAGCACTCACCAAGCAGTAGTCCCTGGTACTCAGGACTCATGCCGACCATCCAGATATTTCACCTCAGCCTCACACATTTTCCAATGATGCCAGCCTCACAACTAGCTTTTGCTACTACTGCGTATCTCCAGCTATTCAGTTATGGCAGGCACATCACCCAAACACAGTGAAATGCAATCGCTGATATTCTTCTATTCCTCTTGCAGGACAAGGTGCACATAATAGAAGGGAGTAGAACAGAACAAGAATCCTGCAGCTCCTGACCTCTACTGAGGTGATGGTCCTCTGCATCATGGAATCAGCTGCAACACAGCACACTGAGGATGATGCCTTATGCCCCTCCTCATCTCCCAGCTCACCCTCATCCTGCTATCTGGCATGATATGTAAGTTGCTGATGGAGTGACTTTGGACCTCGTTCTCCAACCCGCCCCCTCTTCCCTCACCTCACCTTTTACTTTCTGATATCCTGCTTTCAGACACCCAAGAACTGCCATCTGCCCAACAATAGCACTCCCAGGAGGAGGAGAGAGAGCAACAGCACAGCACTGATGAAGAGGCCCAATCACTTGATCTGACACTCGCAACCGCCAACTCAGATACTAGCACTGTACATACCTTACTGGCTAATATAGATTTGCAATCTGCAAATGGTGAGTCACTTGGCATGAGTGGGCTGCAGCCAGGCCAGGTGAAAGGATAATTCGTTTGTCAGCTCCCCAGAGGGTGAGGTCACAGACGGGTTTTGCCAAAGGGGATTCATTTGTGAACCTCAGTGGGGTGGCCTACGAGAGAACGCTGATGAGGATGCACACCAAGATGCTGGGTGTATTGGCTGGCCTGCCAGACAGACTCCTGTCACTGTCAAGGAGCAGAGAGATGTCAAGTTGACAGAGGGCATCGTACAGAACTCTCAGCTCCATCTCACTGTCGTTCTGCAAACCCAGAGGTACTGTGATTGCGGCCCATACCTGTTGCAGCCTTTTTGTGGGAAGGTCACCGAACCTCTGTCCTCCCTACTGAGTTACAGCAACACTCCCTGCCAAATCCAGCAACTCACCACAACACCTCCACAAACAGTCCACAGTACCTCCAGAGACATTGCAATAGCAGAAGCTTTTCTAAATTACCTTATCTGCAAGTTGGGCTCCTGGCCCTTTAAATAATGCTAGTGCTATGCCTCACTTGCAGCTGAACACATGTTCTTTGGTGAGTGACAATTGAATATTTTGAATGGACCTGCATGGTCCAAGTTTGTAAACAGAATGTCAAATCACCAGTATGGCTGTTGAAGTCATGACAGCACCAGTTGGGAGCCTTCTGGTGCATGCAGAGCACGCGAATGCCCTTCCCAGCATAGGGCACCTTGTGGGCTGTGCTGGAAGTGGCTGGAGGCCCACTTAGAGGGCCTCTGGGTTACCTAGCAATCCGAATTTATCTCCTAATGGGCTAGAGTCTGTGGTCCTGGCGCCAGGCTGAAAAGATGGGTCAATCCCCACCTTGGTCTTTCCGAGCACCCCACTCCCGTGCCCCCCTCCGCAACGGCACGATCTTGCGTTGTTCCAGCAGTTAAGTGCCTGGTGCCGGGATCCTCATCCATTTAAATACGGGGATCGTGCCTCCAAGAGTTGGTGACCAAGCACTGGGAGTGGTGGCCATTGCCAGTATTTCAGAGGCCTTACACCCCGGCCAAGTGCTGGAGACACGGACTAGCGGGGGGTAAGGTAGGGTTGCTGGGGCCAGTCAGGAAGGCAAGTGGAGGGAGCATGGGCATGTAGTGCAAGAAGAGGAGGGTCCAGGGAATTGTTTTTTCTGGCAGGGGTCCTCTGTGGACCACAGATTGCCCACGGAGGAGGGCCCCTCCAGCCTGCAGGGAGGGCGCCTCATATTACTGGACGACCTCCTCACGTGGTGGAGGCATCCCCCGCCGCTGGTTAAATCTCAGGGCCTCAATTGGCCTCTGGGTGGGAAGGCTGTCATTGGCCTATCCTGCCCCCAACAAAATCACTTGGCGACGTGGAGGTGATGGGCCCTCTGATCCCATGGCAATTCTATGTGTGCCCCCACCTCTGACCCTGCCTCAAGGGGTCCATAAAATCCAGCCCGTTAACATTACTTAAAACTAATGTGACAACTGAGGTTAAAATTACTTTTAACAACAATTGAGAGAGAAGCTCTCAAATTTCTGAGGTCGGCAGCTTTTACTGGGGCAACAATAGGGTGAGAATCTTTGGGATTTTTTAGGGATTAAAACTGGCACTCAAACCAAATTCAAAAACTTACAATGGTCATACCTATTATAATGCGGCAGAAAAATATATTAATTAATTTGTGGTGTGTTGCTCCAACTGTCAACTGGTCACATTTTAATTGTGATTTCCTCTTTTTTCAAATGTTGGGCTGACTGTTCTTGGCCTCGTGCTGGTGAGTTTGGAGGCGGTGGGGGCGCGGAAAATAGAAGGGGGATGTTTTGGGACTGCTTCGTCATGCATTCTCGCTGGCAGGGAGTTTTCCCAGGGAGGTCGAGGACCTGGATCGGCTGCCCATGCCCCGGAGGCAGGAAGCCAATTGACATTATTGAGGTCCCAATTAAGGGTGATTTTGCAGCCTCACTGGCATTTTGCCGGTGGTGGAGTGGTCCCCACTGCCACATGTGGAGGCTGCCAGCTCAAAGAAGGCTGCGTCCCTGCAGGAAGCTGGGGTCCATCAAAGCCAGAGGCTGCATGCCTCAAAGAGGGGGCTGCATTCACAAAAGGCTGCAATTGCAGTTGAGACCATTCCACATAGTTCAGTTCAGTTCAGAGATACAGCACTGAAACAGGCCCTTCGGCCCACCGAGTCTGTGCCGACCATCAGCCACCCACTTATACTAATCCCACATTCCTACCACATCCCCACTTGTCCCTATATTTCCCTACCACCTACCTATACTGGGGGCAATTTATAATGGCCAATTTACCTACTAACCTGCAAGTCTTTTGGCATGTGGGAGGAAACCGGAGCACCCAGTGAAAACCCACGCAGACACAGGGAGAACTTGCAAACTCCACACAGGCAGTACCCAGAATTGAACCCGGGTCGCTGGAGCTGTGAGGCTGCAGTGCTAACCACTGCGCCACTGTGCCGCCCAAAACATTTCCAACATGATCCTCCTTCAGCGTTCTTTTCCAGACTGTGTGATATTTGTCTCATGGTGACACCCTGGTAATTACTGTCTTTACTTTTCACTCATACACTGAATAAGATGGTAGCGTTTCCACAAAGGTGTGGCCCACCACAAGGTAACAATCGGTTCCAAGCAGAGTAAAATCTGGTGGGTAATCTGATAAGAGGCTCTAACAATGATTTGGCCATTCACTAAATTATTCACTCTATTTTACAACTAAGTTGCTGCCTGAATTTTATAATTCAGTAGGTTACTCAAGAAACTAAGAGGGGAAAAGTATAAAGAAGGCCCATTTTGGAGCGTGTGCATTGTGATGTGTGATTACCCCATGCCCAGTCCCATTGGGGCAGGTAGTACACAAACATCATGCTGCCTCTCATCTAAATGGTTTCAGCGTGCAGCCCACCACAGAACCTGCTGCATGTGTGGTTAGCCTCTTAAAGGCAGCCTGCCCTCTTTATGGGGAGCTGCACACATGCAACAGGAGATACTGTAACTGTCTCCGGAATGCTTGGCTAGAAGGAAAAACACAACAAATGGAGAAACAGCAAATGGGGAAATAGGAACAGTAGCTTAGTGGTAATGTTACTAGACTAGTAATTCCAAGGCCTGGACTAATGCTACAAAGACATGTGTTCAAACACCATCATGGCAGCTGCTGGAATTTAAATTCAGTTAATTAATAAATCTAGAATAAAAAACTAGGAGCAGCAATGATGATCTTGAAACTACTGGATTGTTGTAAAGGCCCATCTAGCTCACTAATGTCCTTCATGAAAGGAAATCTGCTGTTCATACCCAGTCTGACCTATATGTGACGCCACACATACAGTAATGTAGTTGACTCTTAAATGGCCTGCATACTTAGGAATGAAACCAGTCGAACCACTTGGCATCGACCTAGGCACCGGAAACGACAAGGGCAAACCCAACCTTGTCGGCCCTGCAAAGTCCTCCTTACTAACAACTGGGGGCCTGTGCAAAAATTGGGAGAGCTGTCCCACAGATTGGTCAAGCAACAGCCTGACATAGCCATACTCAGAGAATCATACCTTGCAAACAACGTCGCAGACACCACCATCACTATCCCCAGGTATATCCTGTCACAACGGCAGGACAGACCCACCAGAGATGGCGGCACAGGGGTATAGAGTCGGGAGGAAGTTGCTCTGGGAGTCCTCAACCTTGACTCCAGACCCTATGATGTCTCATGGCATCAGGTCAAACTTGGGCGAGGAAACTTCCTGCTGATTACCACATACAGCCCCCCCTCAGCTAATGAATCAGTCCTCCTCCATGTTGAACACCACTTGGAGGAAGTACTGAGAGTGGCAAGGGCACAGAATGAACTCTGTGTGGGTGACTTCAATGTCCATCACCAAGAGTGGCTCGGTAGCACAACTACTGACCGAGCTGGCCAAGTCCTAAAGGACATAGCTGCTAGACAAGGGGAAACAAAATACTTGACCTCGTCCTCACTAATCTACCTGACACAGATGCATCTGTCCATGACAGTATTGGTAAGAATGACTACTGCCCGTCTTCACATTGAGAATACCCTCCATCGTGTTGTGTGACACTGCCACCGAGCTAAATGGGATAGATTTCAAACAGGTCTTGCAACTGGGCATCCATGAGGCGCTGTGGGCCATCAGCAGCAGCAGAATTGTAATCAACCACAATCTGTAAACTCATAGTCCGGCATATCCCCCATTCTACCATTACCTTCAAGCCAGGGGTCCAGCCCTGGTTCAATGAAGAGTGCAGGAGGACAGGCCAGGAACAGCACCAGGCATACTTCAAAATGAGGTGTCAACCTGGTGAAGCAACAACACAGGACTACTTGCATGCCAAACAGCAGAAGCAGCATGGAATAGACAGGGCAAAGCGATCCCACAACCAACAGATCAGATCCAAGCTCTGCAGTCCTGCACATCCAGTCATGAATGGTGGTGGACAATTAAACAACTAACAGGAGGAGGAGGTTCCACAGATATCCCCATCCTCAACGATGGGGGAGCCCAGCACATCAGTGCAAAAGACAAGGCTGAAGCATTTGCATTCATCTTCAGCCAGAAGTGCCGAGTGGATGATCCATCTCGGCCTCCTCCTGAGGTTCCCAGCATCACAGATGCCAGACTTCAGCCAATCTGATTCACTCCACATGATATCAAGAAACAACTGAAGGCACTGGATACTGCAGAGGCTATGGGCCCTGACAACATTCCGGCAATAGTACTGAAGATTTGTACTCCATAACTAGCTGTGCCCCTAGCCAAGCTGTTCCAGTACAGCTGAACACTGGCATCTACCCAGCAATGTAGAAAGTTGTCCAGGTCTGTCCTGTGTACAAAAAGCAGGACAAATCCGACCTGGCCAATTACTGCCCTATCAGTCTACTCCCGATCATCAGCAAAGTGATGGAAGGGGTTGTTGACAGTGCTATCAAGCGGCACTTGCTCAGCAATAACCTGCTCAGTGACGCTCAGTTTTGGTTCCACCAGGGCCACACAGCTCCTGACCCCGTTACAGCTTTGGTCAAACATGGACAAAAGAGTTGAACTCAAGAGGTGAGGTGAGAGTGACTGCCCTTGACATCAAGGCAGCATTTGACCGAGTATGGCATCAAGGAGCCCTAGCAAAACTGGTGTCAATGGTAATTAGGGGGAAAACCCTCCGCTGGTTGGAGACAAGCCCAGCACAAAAGAAGATGTTTGTGGTTGTTGTAGGTCAATCATCTCAGTCCCAGGACGTTACTGCAGGAGTTCCTCAGGGTAATTTCCTAGGCCTAATCATCTTCAGATGCTTCAATATTGACCTTCCCTCCATCATAAGGTCAGAAGTGGGGATGTTCGCTGATGATTGCACAATGTTCAGTACCATTCGCAACTCCTTAGTAACTGAAGCAGCCTGTGTCCATATGCCGCAAGATGTGGACAATATCCAGGCATGGGCTGATAAGTGGCAAGTAACATTCGTGCCACACAGGTGCCAGGAAATGACTATCTCAAACAAGAGAGAATCTAACCATCTCCCCTTGACATTCAATGGCATTACCCGCGCTGAATCCCCCACCATCAACACCTTGGGGGACACCATTGAGCAGAAACTGAACTGGACCAGCCACACAAACACTGTGGCTACAAGAGCAGGTCAGGTGCTTGGAATTCTGCAGCGAGTAATTCAGCTCCTGACTCCCCAGTGCCTGTCAACCATCTACAAGGCACAAGTCAGAAGTGTGATGGAATATTCTCCACTTGGGCTTGGATGAGTGCAGCTCCAACAACACTCAAGAAGCTTGACACCATCCAGGACAAAGTAGCCCACTTGATCGGCACCCCATCCACCACCTTCAATATTCGCTCCCTCCAGCACCCCACAAAGTGGCAGCAGTGTGTACCTCTACAAGACGCACTGCAGCAACTCACCAAGGCTCCTTCAACAGCACCTTCCAAATCCATGACCTCCACCACCTAGAAGGACAAGGGCAGCAGATGCAAGTGAACAGCACCACCTGCAAGTTCCCCTCCAAGCCACACACCATCCTGACTTGGAACGATATCGCCAATCCTTCACTGTCACTGGGTCAAAATCCTGAAACTCCCTTCCTAACAGCTCTGTGGTTGTTCCTACACCCCAAGGGCTGCAACGGTTCAAGAAGGCAGCTCACCACCAGCTTCTCAAGGGCAATTATGGATGGGCAATAAATGCTAGCATAGCCAGTGACATCCACATCCTGAAAACGAATAAAGAAAATCCTACTGATTGAGATCACAGAATCACAGAATCGTTACAGTGCAGAAGGAGGCCATTCAGCCCATCGTGTCCGCATCAGCTCTCTGAAAGAGCAATTCCCTCAGTTCCATTCCCCTGCCTTCTTCCCATAACCCTGCACATTCTTCCTTTTATATAACTGTCTAATTCCCTTTTGAATGCTTCAATTGAACCTGCTTCCACCACATTCCAGACCTTAACCACTCGCTGTGTGAAAAGGTTTTCCTCATGTCACTTTTGCTTCTCTTACCAAATACTTTAAATCTGTGTCCTCTCATTCTCGATCCTTTCATGAGTGGGAAGACTTTCTCTTTATCTGCTCAATCCAAACACCTCATGATTTTGAATAGCTCTATCAATTCACCTCTCAGCTTTCTCTTTTCCAAGGAAAACCATCCTAACTTCTCCAATTACCTTCATAACTGAAATTCCTCATCCCTGGAACCATTCTTGTGAATCTTTTCTGTACTCTCTCCAATGCCCTCATGTCTTTCCTCAAGTGCGGCACCCAGAATTGGACGCAATACTCCAGCTGAGGCCAAATTATTGTCATATACAAGTTCAACATAACTTCCTTGCACTTGTACTCTATGCCACTATTAATAAAGCCTAGGATACTGTATGCTTTATTAACCGTGCTCTCAACCTGTCCTTCCACCTTCAATGACTTATACACATATACAGCTAGGTCCCTCTGCTCCTGCACCCCCTTTAGAATTGTACCCTTCATTCTATATTGTGTCTCCATGTTCTTCCTACCCAAATGAATCACTTCACATTTCTCTGCATTGAACTTCATTTGCCCCCTGTCTGCCCATTCCACCAACTTGTTTATGTCCTTTTGAAGTTCTACACTATCGTCCTTACAGTTCACAATGCGTTCAAGTTTTGTATCATCTGCAAACTTTGAATTTGTGCCTTGTACACCAAGGTCTAGGTCATTAATATATATCAGGAAAAGCAAGGGTCCCAACACTGATCCCGGAGGAACTCCACTCTAAACCTTCCTCCAGCCCGAAAAACATTCATTAACCACTATTCTTTGTTTCCTGTCACTCAGTCAATTTCATATCCATGTTGCTATCATCCCTTTTATTCCATGAGCTACAAGTTTGCTCACAAATCTGTTGTGGGGCATTGTATCAAATAACTTTTGAAAGTCCATGTACACCACATCAACAGCATTGCCCTTAATCAACCTTCTCTGTTACCTCCTCAAAAAACTCCAGCAAGCAAGTTAGTTAAACATGATTTTCCCATAAGAAAGCCATGCTGGTTTTCCTGAATTAACTCACATTTGTCCATGTCACTATTGACTTTGTCCCGAATTATTTTTTTCTCGAAGTTTCCCCACCACCCAAGTTAAACTGACTGGACTGCAGTTGCTGGGCTTATCTTGACACGCTTTTTTGAACATGGGTGTTACATTTGCAATTCTCCAGTCCTTTGGCACCGCCCCCAAGTCTCAGGAAGACTGAAAAATTATGGCCAGTGCCTCCACGATTTCCACCCTCACTTCCCTCAGTATGCATCTCATCTGGCCCTGGTGTTTTATCCACTTTAAGTATAGACAGTCTATCTAATAATTCCTCTTTCTCAATTTTAAACCCTCTCATGTCTGACTTACCTCCTCTTTCAACATTACCTGGCTTTCATCTTTATCCTTGGTAAAGATAGATGCAAAGTACTCATTTAATACCTCTGCTATGCCCTCTGCCTCTATGTGCAAAACCCCTTTGTTATGACCAGGTGAGAAGGGGTCTAGGGGTTCCCTCTCAGCCTTTGCCTGGTTTACCCGTAACAGGATTTAATTTTAGAAACACTGTTTTTAGCGCCCCCTCAGTGAATCCTTGTTCACTGCTCCAATTGTAAGGCAGAGAAATCAAACAGGTTTCCTTAGATTTAAACAAGAAAGGTGGAAGTTTATTCATCTTAAATTCTAATCCGGTTAACAACTACGAATATGTGACGCGACCACGCTAGCATGCATAAGCGATAAACACACACGCTGAGAGAGACAGGAAAAGTAGAAAAGAATAAAGGGGAAAAGTTTGAGGCAATATCAGGATTATAATTACAGTCCTTTGAGTTCAAAGTGGAGTCTTTGTTTGCCGGTAAGTCCTGCTGTTCGTTGGGGCCCAGTTCAGATTCAACTTGTTTTGGTGTCTGAGTCCTTTCTCTCTTGAGATATACGTGTCTTCCGTGGGTCTGGTAGCTTGGGAGAAAGCGAGAGAGAGAGACAGCAAGGAGAGAGGCTTTCTTGTTTCAGCTTCAGTTGCAAAACTGCCGTCTCAATTCAAACTGTCCTGTGTCTCATTCAAAAACCTGGACTGGCTGGTTAGTCATGTGACCAGTTGGTTTAACCAGTCCTGTCCTTGTGGATTGTATCATCTTAACAGACCGTGGAATGCGCTTCCTTACACCTTCAATGTCTGGTGATCAAAATCCATCTGGGTTCTTTGGCCCAGGGAGTAGTTCTTTGTCTCCACAAGCACTGTCTCTTTGTATGCAAATGACCTCCAGTCAAAGGTTTGGTGATCTCTTTAACAAGTCATTTCTTCACTCCAGCAACAGCTTAAAATCAATGTTCATATATCGAAATTAATATGCCTCATTCTTGGCAGATGGGGGTCTGCATGACACCTTTCTGGTCCTGAATCAGCCCACTCCTCCTTTTATCACCCTTTTACTATCTATAATACCTATAGAAAACTTTGGGATTTCCTTTAATGCTAGCTGCCAGTCTCTTTTCATGCTCTCTCTTTCCTTAGATAGACTGACAGCACTGTATTTGAAGAGGACTTTTGAGACATATCAGGAGACTTTCTGAGACACTTCATCAAGACTTCGCCAACACTCAACATTTTTTCCTTAAATTCTCTGAGAACTTCACCTAAAAAAGAGTGACTGCTGTGTTACCGTACATTATTGGTGACCTTATAAGAGTCAAAAGGAGAAAGGTAGTGCTTGGTCTTGGGTACTTTGCTAGGTGGCCTCCTTAATCTACAGGAGGAATAGGAGATGGAAATGAGGCCAGACAGAACAGCACAAGCTGCTGGAGGAGAGAGGCAAAGGAGGAACAGGAGAGTGAGGAGGGCTCTCGTTTCATGCTGACTTTCTGCATGCTCCACAATATGATGATCATGAGAGACCTGTTGTTACCAATAGCAATTTGCCAGAGGGTCAAGCTCAGGATCCACAAGAGGAGGAGGAAAAGGAGGAGGAGGAGGAAAAGGAGGAGGAGGAGGAAGAGGAGAGGGAAGCAGTTGAGAAGAAGGAGGAGGAATACAAGGGGAACTGTGGAAGCACCAAAGGGTTCCAGGTAGACGGTCCACACCTGGGAGGGATGCTCACCACCATCTAATCCAAGGGCACTTTTAAGACGTGCTCCACTATTTGATTCAGAGGACTGTTGCAACATGCCTTACCTTCCAGGACTGAGGATCCATCAAGCAGTTCACTATCTGCACTCAATCCTTTCAGCCCATTCCCCATGAAGAACAAATAATAAAAAATCAATTCCATCATAACCAGTCTTTATCTATAGCAAAAACAGACAATGAAAACATAGAACAATGAACAGCACATAAATATTAAACCATTTACCCTGCTGCTTACCCTTAGTTGCTATTCTATAAGTGCTCTTGCCTACTCCGGTCCTTCTATGAAATGCAACCCAAGTAACAGCAGCAGATAAGGTGAATGGCTGCTGAAAATCAGAAAAGGGCAGTTCAGAAGTCCTCCTGAGATACCGTCAAGATGCTATGGGTCATGATGACCCCACCGCAGATTGCATCATCTCAGCATGGGCTTGAGCAGTCTGGCCACCTGGCCGACTGTCAACTGCAAGGGCAATGGTGGAGTGGCAGGAGAGGGAGCAGCAATGCTGGCATTGGGAAAGAGACGAATAGTTTCTGCTCCATGATTTCCATGACACTTCAGGGCCTCTGTCCAGCCAGCCCAGTGATCTGTACACTCTGCAAGTCACATTCAGCCAAGGAGCCCAGAATTACCATGGCAGCTGCCTGAGCTTCCATTGCAGCATTTTGCTATTCCATGGAAGATGCAAGGAGTGCACTGAAAGCTGTTTGGGCTTCCAGTGCAGTATTTTGTCATTGCATGAAAGCTGGAATGTCTGCAGTGAAAACTACAACATCATTCATCAGACACTGCATGATGTCAGGCTCCCCAGGTCGCTGGCTGGAATTGGCTAGCCTTTCTACACTGGACAGGATGGGTTCCAGGCTCTGCATCAAGCCATGGGGCAAGCTGGAAACAATCTCCTCCATACCCCTAGCCACACCCTGTAAGCTTTCAGACAAGCTGTTCATTGCACCAAGCATTTGTCAACCTTCTTCTAAAGCTTGACCCTGTGAGGTCCTCATCCGACCTCTGCAGCAGAACTAATATGAGACCTTGCTCAGGCCTGCCTGCAACCACCCCCCCCCCCCCCCCCCCCCGCACCATTTCTCCCACCCGTGTGGCTGTTGCCCACTAGTGCCTGGTCTGTCCCTCTATGAGGATTGTGTTCTACCCTAGCCTCTAAGTTATGCATGGTGCCAGTCTCTGAAATGGTGCCTGCAATAGTGGTAATGATTGACACAGTACCTGCTTCCTCACTCCCTTCCTCTTCCTCCGGGGAGGTAAGGTAACTCTTCCTTCCCTTCCAGTTCCTCTGGGTAGTGGATTGGAGAGGGAACAAGGTGGATCTTGCTCCTGAGGGCTTGCAATGATAAAACAAGGAGGGTGAGGATGCAGCACATGTGGCCACTATAGGAGGACTATAGGAGTATATGTGTGATGAGACCATATGGAGCTTTGGAGTGAGGATAAGTTTGGGGGAATCATTGATCAGGAATAGTGTGGACATGTAAAAAAGCTGGAGTGACAACACGCCTCTAGCCAAATGCACCCTGCTGTGCTTCTTGCCATGGCATCTACCACGCTCCTCGCCATCACAGCCAGTGCTGCATCCTGAAGGAAAGTGATATCATGGAGTCATGCTTCCCCGCATAACCACCTCCCCTGCCAAGTCAGGTCCTGCCGGCACCTATTACGTACTATCTTGTCTTGGAAGATGGTGATTGTAAAGTGTACTGACAGGTGTGATTTTGTGTGTGTGTGATGCCTTAGTAGAAAGAGGGGTGGGGTTGATTAGGGACCAAAATGGAGAACTGTGCATGAAGGCAGAAGGCATGGCTGAGATACTAAATGAATACTCTGCATCTGCCTTTACCAAGGAGGAAGATGCTGACAAAATCATATTGAAAGAGGAGGTAGTTGAGACACAGGATGGGCTAAAAATTGATAAAGAGCTGGTATTAGAAAGTGCGGTTGTACTTCAAGTTGATAAGTCACTAGGACCAGATGGGTGCATCCAGATGCTGAGGAAAGTAAGGGTGGAAATTGCAGAGGCACAAGCCATAATATTCAATCCTTCTTAGATACATGGGTGGTGCCAGAGGATTGTAGAATTGCAAATGTAACATCCTTGTTCAAAAATGAGTGCAAGAACAAGCCCAGCAACTATAGGCCAGTTAGTTTAACCTCAGTGGTGGGAAAGTTTTTAGAAACGATAATCTGGGCCAAAATTAACAGTCACTTGGACAAGTCAGGATTAATTAAGGAAAGCCAGCACAGATTTGTTAAATGCAAATCATATTTAACTAATTGATTGAGATTTTTTGATGAGATAAGTGTAGTGCAGTTGATGTGGTATATATGGACTTACAAATGCATTTGATAAAGTGTCACATAATAGACCTGCCAGCAAAGGTGAAGCCCATGGAATAAAAGGGAAAGTGGCTGCATGGATACAAAATTGGCTGAGTGACAGGAAACAGAGATTAGTGGTGAATATTTTTTTTGGACTGGAGGAAGGTACATAGCGGTATTTTCCAGGGGTCAGTACTAGGACCCAATGCTTTTCATGATATATATTAATGACCTAGACTAGGGTGTACAGGCTTCCACTGTTATGTCCAGACTGGCCAAGAGAGTGTGGGAAAATGGCGCACTGACACGGAACACAAAAGAGTGTATCAAGCTTGTGTCCTCAGTACCTTGCTCTACGTCAGCGAGGCCTGGACAACGTATGTCAGCCAAGAGCGACGTCTCAATTCATTCCATCTTCGCTGCCTACGGATAATCCTTGGCATCAGGTGGCAGGACCGTATCTCCAACACAGAAGTCCTCGAGGCGGCCAACATCCCCAGCATATACACCCTACTGAGCCAGCGGCGTTTGAGATGGCTTGAATGTGAGCCGCCTGGAAGATGGCAGGATCCCCAAGGACGCATCGTACAGCGAGCTCGTCACTGGTATCAGACCCACCGTTAGCACCGCAGCCTCACAGCTCCAGTGACCCGGGTTCAGTTCTGGGTACTGCCTGTGCAGAGTTTGCAAGTTCTCCCTGTGACCGCGTGGGTTTCCGCTGGGTGCTCCGGTTTCCTCCCACAGCCAAAGACTTGCAGGTTGATAGGTAAATTGGCCATTGTAAATTGCCCCTAGTGTAGGTAGGTGGTAGGAGAATGGTGGGGATGTGATAGGGAATATGGGATTAGTATAAATGGGTGGTTGTTGGTCGGCACAGAATCAGTGGGCCGAAGGGCCTGTTTCAGTGCTGTATCTCTAAATAAAAAAATAAATAAAATATACACCCTACTGAGCCAGCGGCGCTTGAGATGGCTTGGCCATGTGAGCCGCATGGAAGATGGCAGGATCCCCAAGGACACATTGTACAGCGAGCTCGTCACTGGTATCAGACCCACCGACCGCCCATGTCTCCGCTTTAAAGACGTCTGCAAACGCGACATGAAGTCTTGTGACATTGATCACAAGTCATGGGAGTCAGTTGCCAGCGTTCGCCAGAGCTGGCGGACAGCCATAAAGGCGGGCCTAAAGTGTGGCGAGTCGAAGAGACTTAGCAGTTGGCAGGAAAAAAGACAGAAGCGCAAGGGGAGAGCCAACTGTGTAACAGCCCCAACAACCAATTTTATCTGCAGCACCTGTGGAAAAATCTGTCACACGAGAATTGGCCTTGAAAGCCACTCCAGGTGCTGCTTCACAAACCACTGACCACCTCCAGGCGCATACCCATTGTCTCTCGAGACAAGGAGGCCAAAGAAGACTAGGGTGTACAGAGCACAATTTCAAAATTTGGAGATGACACAAAACTTGGAAGTATTGTGATCTGTGAAGAGGATAGTGACAGAATTCAAGAGACAGGCTGCTGGAGTAAGCAGACACGTGGTAGATGAAATTTAATGCAGAGAAGTGTGGAGTGATGCATTTTGATAGGAAGAACAAGTAGAGGTAATATAAAATAAAGGATCCAATTCTAAAGGGGGTGCAGGAGCAGAGGAACCTGGGGCTATATTTGCACAAATCGTTGAAGGTGACAGCCAGGTTGAGAAAGCGACGAATAAAGCATATGGGATCCTGGGCTTTATAAATAGAGGCATAGAGTACAAAAGCAAGGAAGTTATGATGAACCTTTATAAAACACTGGTTTGGTCTCAACTGAAATATTGTGACCAATTCTGGGCACTGCACTTTAGGAAGGATGTGAAGGTTTTAGAGAAGGTGCAGAAAAGAATTATGAGAACTGTTCCAGCGTTGAGTGACTTCAGTTACGTTGATAAATTGGAAAAGATGGAGTATTTTTTTTATTAATTCATGGGATGTGGGTGTCGCTGGCCAGGCCAGCATTTATTGCCCATCCCTAATTGCCCTTGAGAAGGTGGTGGTGAGCTGCCTTCTTGAACCGCTGCAGTCCATTTGAGGTAGGTATACCCACAGTGCTGTTAGGAAGGGAGTTCCAGGATTTTGACCCAGTGACAGTGAAGGAACGGCGATATAGTTCCAAGTCAGGACGGTGTGTGGATAGGAGGGGAACTTGCAGGTGGTGGTGTTCCCATGTATTTGCTGCCCTTGTCCTTCTAGTTGGTAGAGGTCGTGGGTTTGGAAGGTGCTGTCTGAGGAGCCTTGGTGCATTGCTGCAGTGCATCTTGTAGATGGTACACACTGCTGCCACTGTGCGTCGGTGGTGGAGGGAGTGAATGTTTGTAGATGGGGTGCCAATCAAGCGGGCTGCTTTGTCCTGGATGGTGTCGAACTACTTGAGTGTTGTTGGAGCTGCACTCATCCAGGCAAGTGGAGAATATTCCATCACACTCCTGACTTGTGCCTTGTAAATGGTGGACAGGCTTTGGGGAGTCAGGAGGTGAGTTACTCGCCTCAGGATTCCTAGTCTCTGACCTGCTCTTGTAGCCACGGTATTTATATGGCTACTCCAGTTCAGTTTCTGGTCAATGGTAGCCCCTAGGATGTTGATCGTGGGGGATTCAGCGATGGTAATGCTGTTGAATGTCAAGGGGAGATGGTTAGATTCTCTCTTGTTGGAGATGGTCATTGCCTGGTACTTGTGTGGCGCGAATGTTACTTGCCATTTATCAGCCCAAGCCTGGATATTGTCCAGGTCTTGCTGCATTTCTACTCGGACTGCTCTGAGAAGTCATGAATGGTGCTGAACATTGTGCAATCATCAGCGAACATCCCCACTTCTGACCTTATGATTGAAGGAAGGTCATTGATGAAGCAGCTGAAGATTGTTGGGCCTAGGACACTACCCTGAGGAACTCCTGCAGTGATGTCCTGGAGCTCAGATGATTGACCTCCAACAACCACAACCATCTTCCTTTGCGCTAGGTATGACTCCAGCCAGTGGAGGGTTTAATCCCTGATTCCCATTGACCTCAGTTTTGCTAGGGCTCCTTGATGCCATACTCGGTCAAATGCTGCCTTGATGTCAAGGGCAGTCACTCTCACCTCACCTCTTGAGTTCAGCTCTTTTGTCCATGTTTGAACCAAGGCTGTAATGAGGTCAGGAGCTGAGTAGCCCTGGCGGAACCCAAACTGAGCGTCACTGAGCAGGTTATTGCTAAGCAAGTGCCGCTTGATGGCACTGTTGATGACACCTTCCATCACTTTACTGATGATTGAGAGTTGGCTGATGGGGCGGTAATTGTCCGGGTTGGACTTGTCCTGCTTTTTGTGTACAGGACATACCTGGGAAATTTTCCACATTGCAGGGTAGATGCCAGTGTTGGAGCTGTACTAGAACAGCTTGGCGAGGGGTGTGGCAAGTTCTGGAGCACAGGTCTTCAGTACTATTGCTGGAATATTGTCAGGGCCCATAGCCTTTGCAGTATCCAGTGCCTTCATTTCTTGATATCACGCGGAGTGAATCAAATTGGCTGAGGTCTGGCATCTGTGATGCTGGGGACTTCAGGAGGAGGCCGGGATGGATCATTAACTCGGCACTTCTGGCTGAAGATTGTTGCAAATGCTTCAGCCTTGTCTTTTGCTCTGATGTGCTGGGCTCCCCCATCATTGAGGATGGGGATATTTGTGGAGCCACCTCCTCCAGTTAGTTGTTTAATTGTCCACCACCATTCATGGCTGGATGTGGCTGGACTGCAGAGCTTCGATCTGATCCGTTGGTCATGGGAATCGCTTAGCTCTGTCAATCGCATGCTGCTAACGCAGTTTGGCATGCAAGTAGTCCTGTGTTGTAGCTTCACCAGGTTGACACGTCATTTTGAGATATGCCTGTTGCTGCTCCTGGCATGCCGTCCTGCACTCTTCGTTGAACCAGGGTTGGTCTCCTGGCTTGATGGTAATGGTAGAGTGGGGGACATGCCGGGCCATGAGGTTACAGATTGTGGTTGAGTACAATTCTGCTGCTGTTGATGGCCCACAGCGCCTCATGGATGCCCAGTTTTGCATTGCTAGATCTGTTCGAAATCTATCCCATTTAGCACGGTGATAGTGCCACACAACACGATGGACGGTATCCTCAATATGAAGGCGGGACTTCGTCTCCACAAGGACTGTGCGGTGGTCACTCCTACCAATACAGTCATGGACAGAAGCATCTGCAGCAGGCAGATTGGTGAGGATGAGGTCAAGTATGTTTTTCCCTCGTGTTGGTTCCCTCACCAACTGCCGCAGACCCAGTCTAGCAGCTATGTCCTTTGAGACTCGGCCAACTCAGTCAGTAGTGGTGCTACCGAGACACTCGTGGTGATGGACTTTGAAGTCCCCCACCCAGAGTACATTTTGTGCCCTTGCCACCCTCAGTGCTTCCTCCATGTTGTGTTCAACATGGTGGAGTACTGACTCATCAGCTGAGGGAGGGCGGTAGGTGGTAATCAGTAGGAGGTTACCTTGCCCATGTTTGACCTGATGCCATAAGACTTCATTCGGTCCGGAGTCGATGTTGAGGACTCCCTGGGCAACTCCCACCCTACTGTATACCAATGTCCCGCCACATCTGGTGGGTCTGTACTGCCGGTGGGACAGGACATACCTGGGGATGGTGATGGCAGTGTCTGGGACATTGTCTGTAAAGTATGATTCCATGAGTATGACTATGTCAGGCTGTTGCTTGACTAGTCTGTGGGACAGCTCTCCCAACTTTGGCACAAGCCCCCAGATGTTAGTAAGGAGGACTTTGCAGGGTCAACAGGGCTGGGTTTGCCGTTTCCGGTGCCAAGGTCGATGCTGGGTGGTCCGTCCGGTTTCATTCCTTTTAATTGACTTCGTAGCAGTTAGGTACAACTGAGTGGCTTGTTAGGCCATTTCAGAGGGCATGTAAGAGTTAACCACATTGTTGTGGATCTGGATCTGTAGGCCAGACCAAGTAAGGACAGCAGATTTCCTTCCGTAAAGGACATTAGTAAACCAAATGGGTTTTTACAACAATCGACAATGGTTTCTTGGCCATCATTAGACCAGCTTTTATTAATTAAATTCAAATTCCACCTCTGCTGTGGTGGGATTTGAACCCATGTCCCCAGAAATACACCCTGGGTCGCTGGGTGTATCACTAGTCCAGTGATAATACCACTATGCCACCGCTTACCCCCTGTTGTTCTCCTGAGAGAAGAGAAGGCTGAGAGGAGATTTGATGGAGGTGTTCAAAAGGGGAGGCGATTGAGAAGAAGGAGGAGGAATACATTAACCTAAAACATTAACTCTGTTTCTCACTTCATAGTTGCTGCGTAACCTGCTCAACATTTCCAGCATTTTCTGGTTCTTTTCTCGGATTTCCAGCATCTGCAGTATTTTACTTTTCTACATAAATGCCATTTCTTTCTTTCTTGATATGTGAAGGGGTAACCTTACTTTGCCAAAGGAGATCTTACCTGGCAGTTCACAGCAACGTAGATACAGGTTGCGAATAAATGAACCACCCTTTTCCGAGTTATGTATTTACTCAACATTTTACTTACTTATGATACATGGTTGAAATTTTTTTGAACAGTCTACATAATAACAGAGAACTCACCTTACATCCACATATTTCATTAAAGAGGAGTCAGGGATATGAACATTGCAGTTTCTTGTGTTGTCAATATATTAACCAATAGACATATTTGGCTAAATGGCCATCTAGATAAAAGCAAAATATGTCAGTGTTTTTGATTATTGTGAATGCTTTAATCCCTTGTTTACTCAATGGTGCAGATATTTTACGAGTAAATATACATGTGAAATGTATTCACTTATATTGTGTAATTGTAAATAAGGCAGCTTCTGCTAAAAATTAGTGCATGTGGCTTAGATGATGTTGTCATACCTGTGGTTAGTTGACAATCTCTGTAGGATAACATAGGGCTAGATTTGATCTATTTCAGGGTTGTCCAACATATGGCCCATGGGCCAGGATCCGGCCCGCCAAAGGTTTCCATCCGGCCCACAGATGTAAACTGTACCGGGCCGTTCCTCATCCTCGCCAGGGGTCCATGACTGGTAATTTCAGAGATGAGAAATTTCCCATTGGCTTCTTCTTCCAGACTGGCTTTTTAAAAAATTGCAAGTCAGTTTCACAGCTGACAGGTACTGGGAGCAGGAAGAGAGGTTTCCCAACTTTGGTCATATTCGGGATTTTCTGGCAGGCTTTTTAAAAGAAATTTGGAACCTGCCTCAAAACCCCAAACCTGTCCAAAGTTTGGAAGCCATTGTTCCCACTCCCAGCACCTGTCAGCTGTGATTTTTTTAAAAAACTGACCAACCACAAAGCTGCTCTGCTAAGCATTCCTGCTATCTGCAACTGTCAGAGAGAGAAAGGGGCGGGCACAGAAAGAGAGAGGGAACAGAAAGAGGGGGCAACAAAGAGAGAGAAATGGGGACAGAGAGAGACAGAGAGGGACAGGGAAAGAGAGAGGGGGAGACAGAGAGAGAGACAGACAGAGAGGGGGGGACACAGAGAAACAGAGAGGGACAGAGAGAGGGGGACACAGAGAGACAGAGAGCAAGGCTGGGACAGAGAGAGAGAGTGGGGAAAGAAAGAGAGGACAGACAGGGAAAGAGTGAGGGGGAGACAGAGAGAGAAAGAGACAGAGAGGGGGGAAAGAGAGAGAGGGGGACACAGAAACAGAGAAAGGAGGGAACAGAGAGAGAGGGGGCAGAGAGGCGGGGGGACAGAGAAAGACAGAGGGGGGAAGAGAGAGAGAGGGGAGACAGAGAAAGAGGGGAACAGAGAGAGGGGGGGAACTGCGAGAGAGTGTGGGGAGACAGAAAGAGAGAGACAGAGAGAGAGGGTGGGACAGAGAAAGGGGAAAGAGAGGGGACACAGAGAGGGAGGGGACAGAGAGAGTGGGGGACAAAGAGAGAGGGGGGACAGAGAGACAAAGGGGACAGAAACAGAAAGGGGGGCAGAGAGAGAGAGGGGAGAGAGAGAGAGAAGGGGACAGATGGGGGGACAGAGAGAGAGAGAGAGAAGGGGAAAAGAGAAAGGGGGACAGAGAGAGAGTGTGGGGAGACAGAGAGAGAGAGACAGAGAGAGAGGGTGGGACAGAGAGAGAGGGGAAAGAGAAGGGGAACAGCAAGAGAGGGGGACAGAGGGAGAAAGGGGGACAGACAGAAAGGGGGAACAGAGAGGGGGGACACAGAGCAAGGACGTCACAGAGAGCGAGGACGACACAGAGAGGGGTGAACACAGAGAGGAGTGAACACAGGGGGGGACAAAGCAAGGGGGAGCAAAGGGAGAGAGAGAGACAGGGAGAGAGAGAGGGAGAGAGAGTGATCAAGATCACTCCTGAGAGATGGACATGTATCTGGAATACTCCACATTGCTACAAGTGTACGTGCAAACATTGACTACTTGTGCAAGCAAAAAATGCCAGGTATCTCACTAAATCAGTGTCCAACATAATGATGAGCAAGTAAGTCAATAAATTAATCTCATTTAAAGCTTTTTCAAATAATTGCACATTTGTTGCTGTTTTGATTCATAGTAAGATAACATTTTAACACCTTTATCTTTCCAAAATTGTCTCACCAGCCCCCTAGGTAAGACAAATATTGTAATGTGTCCCCCCCCTCCCTCGCCACCTGAAAAGGTTGGACAACCCTGATCAACATGTTGGCCCTCAGCAACATCATCCAAAAAACATAACGTCAGATTCCACACGCATGTTGATGTCATCCAGTTCTACCTCCCTATCACATCTCTCAACCCTGCACTGCCTCTGATATGTCACTCTGTCCAACATCCAGTATTGGATAAGCAGATATTTACTCGAATTAAATATGGGGACATTGAAGCCATTGAGCTGAATTTTCGGGCCCCGCCGAGGTCAGGAATGGAGGCAGACAGGGCCTGAAAATACAAGTGCCAGCATGCGTGCAAGTTTTGTGATGTCATACATTGCTGCAAAAATCAGTGGTAGGACAGAAGATTGGGAAAATTTAAGAAACCAGCAAAGGATGGCGAAGAAAATAATCAAGAGGGAAAATTTAGACTTTGAGAGTAAAATGGCAAGAAATATAAAACAGCCAGTAAAAGCTTCTACAAATATATAAAAAGGAAAAGAGTAGCTAAAGTAAGCATTGGTCCCTTAGAGGATGAGACTGGGGAATTAATAATGGGAAACAAGGAAATGGCAGAGTTTTGAATAAGTATTTTGCATCTGTCTTCACAATAGGAGACAAAAAAAGCATCCCAAGAATAGTACAAAATCAAGAGGCAAAAAGGAAGGAGCAACTTAAAACAATTATGATCACTAGAGAAAAAGTACACGGAAAATTAATGAGACTAAAGGCTGAAGTCCCCTGGATCTGCATCCTATAGTTTTAAAAGAACTGGCTGCAGAGATAAAGGATGCATTGGTTACAATCTTCCAAAATTCCCTAGATTCTGAAAAGGTCCCAGCGGTCTGGAAAACCACATGCAACACCTCCACCCAAGAAAGGAAGGAGACAGAAAACAGGAAACTATAGGCTAGGTAGCCTAACACCTATCATTGGGAAAATGCTGGAATCCATTCTGAAGAAAGTAGTAGCAAGACATTTAGAAAATCATAACATAATCAGGCAGAGACAACATGGTTTTATGAAAGGAAAATCATGTTTGATAAATTTATTAAGTTCTTTGAGGATCTAACAGCAGGGTGGATAAAGGGGAACCAGTAAATGTAGTATATTTGGATTTCCAAAATGTATTCGATAAGGTGCCACATAAAAGGCTACTACGCAAGATAAGAGCTCATGGTGTTGGAGGTAATATATTAGCATGGATAGAGGATTGGCTAACTAACAGGAGACAGAGAGTTGGGATAAATGTGCCATTTTCAGGTTGGCAAACTGTTACTAGTGGAGTGTCCCAGGAATCCACTATTTACAATCTATATTAATGACTGTGATGAAGGGACCGAGTGTATTGTAGCCAAATTGGTCTGAGGCGGGAATTACATCTCATTGAGCCTGATGGAGCTGCCAGCCAATCAGCGAGCCGGTGGCTCTTCAACGCAGAAACGCCACCGGGAGCGGTGGCCACTGCTGGGACTGCAATCCAGCTTCAAGAAGAAGAGGAAGGACGGCCCCAGGTAAAGGTAAGTTTTTGGGGCCTCGCCAGGGGTGATAGGTCGGGCCCTGGTGAGGCAAGTGCGGTCGATTGGGGGGATGGAGGGCGATGGAGTGCCCCCCTCAAGGCCGTCAGAAAGCCACCTCCTTTTAACAGGCAGTTTTTCTCGGGCCTGGACTGCCTGCCTGCCAAGGGAAAAATCCCCATAGTGGCAGCTGGAGGCCTTTAAGTGGCCCTAAACTGGCCACTTTAGGGGCTTTATTGGCCTGGGGCGGGCGGGCCGTTTTTCCGCCACGGCCACCCAGTGTTAAATGGCGGCG
The DNA here is from genome assembly GCF_036365525.1 of Heterodontus francisci. Taxonomy (NCBI): domain Eukaryota; kingdom Metazoa; phylum Chordata; class Chondrichthyes; order Heterodontiformes; family Heterodontidae; genus Heterodontus; species Heterodontus francisci. Next base: position 216,247,062 of record NC_090371.1, on the reverse strand, counting down.
GAGGCAGGAGCAGGTTGGGAAGGGTCCCCCGAGCCTCCTACTCCATTTTACGCGCCCCCCCACCCACCCACGCCACCACCATCCCGCTTTTTGGGGGGGTGTAATATTCCAGCCAAAGTGTCTCCAAAGATAGGCTAAGTGAGTAGGCAAAAATTTGGCATATGGAGTATAATATGGGAAAATGTGAGGTTGTCCACTTTGCTGGGAAGAACAGAAAAGTAGAATATTTTTTAAATGTAGAGACACTGCAGAATGTTGCGGTGCAGAAGGATCTGGGTGTCCCCGTACATGAATCACAAAAAGTTAGCATGCAGGTATAGCAAGTAATTAGTAAGGCAAATGGAATGTTGCCATTTATTGCAAGGGGGATGGAGTGTAAAAGAAGGGAAGTCTTGGTACCGCTGAACAAGGCATTGATGAGACCACAAATAGAGTACTGTGTTCAGTTTTGGTATCCTTACTTAAGGAGGGATATACTAGCATTGGTAGCAGTTCAGAGAATGTTCACTTGGCTGATTTGTAGGATGAAGGGTTTGTTTTATGAGGAAAGGTTGAGCAGGTTGGGCCTATCCACATTCGAGTTTAGAAGAATGAGAGATGATCTTACTGAAACATATAAGATCCTGAGGGGGCTTGACATGGTAGATGCTGAGAGGATATTTTCTCTCATGGGAGAATCGAGAACTAGGGGGCACAGTTACAAAATAAAGGGCCTCCCATTTAAGACAGAGAAGAGGAGGAACTTCTTGTCTCAGAGCGTTGTTAATCTTTGGAATTCTCTTCCCCAGAGAGGAGTGGAAGCTGTGCTATTGAATATATTAAAGGTTAAGTTAGATTTTTGATCTAGAAGGAAGTCAAGGGTTACTAAAAATACCTTCCTATAGCTAGAAAAGAGAAAGTTTAAAAAAAAACTCAAATAGTGAAGAAAACACTTACCTCAAGCTGTAGAAAGCAGAGCGCTGAACAACAGGCTGCAAATCATTCACTGTGATCGGGTGAGTCATTGTGCCGATGGTCCAGGAATCCCTATTGATAAAAAGCTTTGAGGTACTTGCAAAGTTATTTTTTTTAAAAGCTCAGTAGAAGAAAAAACAGGAAAAATCCAATCCCTATCTCAGGCTGATCGATTGTTTTCAAAGGCTCCCCCAGGCTGATCGAGGCAGCGCCATTAAAATAGGCGCCCGACAGTAAAAAGTGCTGGAATCCTCCATTCACAGATCACAGCTAAAGCTATAAAAACCCATTAAATCACTTAAGCATGAAGAGCTTTCATTCACTCAGCCAAAGTTTTTAAAAACCCATAAAATCACTCAAGTGTGAAGAATTTCCTATTGAACTGCTGTATAAACAAACTCTAGCAGAGAGAAAAGAAAGCACTTAAAATGCCTATTGCACAGCTGTGTAAACAGACAGACTAGAGTGTTGGAAGCTAGATAAACAGAGAAGCACTGCTAAACACCTTCTCCGGTCAATCAAAGCAGCCAAGACATGTTTTTTAAAGGGAAGACAGTACAGAGTCAAAGAACAAATCTCAAAGCAAGTTTTAAAGCAAAAAAGCAGCAGGAAAATGGATACCACATTTCCCAGCATCATCTGGAAGGGCATGGATATCTTATCCAAGTTCCAACTTTTCAAACAAGAATGCCGTTATGCTTCACAGACCAAGTAATTGTGGAACCAGTAAAACAGGCTGTGAAAATATTAATAGCAATTGGAAATGAGGGATTACATAGAATCAATTCCTCAGGCTTATCCGAAGAGGACCAGAAAGATCCCGCAAAGATATGGAAAGTGCGGAATGATCAGCTCCGATTAAGACTAAATTTTAGAATTCACTGCCTGGAATTGATGTCCTACAGGCAACAGCCACAGGAATCAATAGACCAGTTCATCAGTAGATGCCGTAGTAAAGGCAATGAATGTGATTTTTCAGAAGCTGAGCTGTCAGACTGAATAACAGAGCTGGGGATTGTATCAACACCCATTGAAGCATTTCAGAAAGACCTCTTGGGGAAAAGGAAAGGTCACAGCATTGACACACTGCTGGAAGTTGGCAGGAAGAATGAAGCCATTGTAGCTGGACAATAGCACCTGCAAGCACCAGGTGCAGCCAACAGTATTGGCACGATAACCAAGTCGAAAAGATCAATCAAGCTGTGCGGTAGGTGTGATCTGTCCCACCCACTGCAAATTTGTCCTGCATTTCAAGACCTGTGCAAGGTTTGCAGTGCAAAAGGACACTGGACTCAGCGATGTAAGAAATCTGACTCCAAAGATGCAACCAGAAGTCACAGTATAGTGCAAACAAACAGACAACAGGCATAGAAACAGGGCAACAGCAGCAAGGAGAACTCTAGAGACCGACATAAATGCAAGCCATTACACAAAGTCTACAGTGAAGTAGACCTGAGACAAGACCCAGAGAGAAGTAATTCTCAGCGAGAATTCAGACAAGCGTTCCACATTGTGAACCTGACACACCATGTTGATGAAGTCAAACAACTGGAAGCTTTCGCCACTACTAACATCACGTGCCCAAAGAAAGCTGGAAAACATGAACTCAGGGTTAAGATTGACACCAGCACTAGTGCAAATATCCTGCCAGTCCGAATCTTCAAAGATATGTACTGGAAATCATTGGAAATCAATGATGCAACCGACAACTGCCAAGTTATCTGCACACAACGGATCACCCATCCCTTCAGTGGCACACTAACAATGCAATGCAGCCATGGCAAGTCAGCATAGAAGCCGCAAACATTCTACCTTGTAGACACAAGTAGACCAGCAGTGGCAGGACCACCAGTGTGTACGGACCTCAACATCATAACCAACCACGAGAGTATTGCTAAGGAGAAATCTCCAAGGACCGGAACGCACTCGCAGATTCTGGAAACATAAAATGGAGCAGTCTGGAAACCCAGCAAAGCACAACTATTTGCACCTTCACCTCTGCTCTCTAAAGAACTGCCAGCATCACAACAAGTCAAAATGGACAGGTAGCTCCATGAGGCCAAGTCCTCCTACCCCAACATCCACGACATTGAGCTCCAAGCCTTCAGACATGGAGGATGAGGAGAAGCAAAGGACATGCAATGTCCTAAGGAGGCAGAGGAGGAGTGAGCTGAAGCATTGTCCGTTGGATCTTCAAGATAAGGTGCCAGAACTCTCCAAGAATAACAAGACCTCAGAAGTAGTCGTCCTGAGAAAAGCAACAGGCTGAAGGCAGAGCAACAGAGACTGAGTGCAGAGAGGGAGAAACTTCAGAAAAAACAGCAACAAATGAGACGCAAACTCCCTGAGCAAGAGTTGTCAAACCACCATGATGACATATGGACTTTTGAGCGTCTATATTTCACATATATAAATTTCACAATTACTATCCATGTGTAAATAATTTTGATGTTATCTAATTTTATGCATTTTTACTTTCAGCATACGAGACTTATCTTTGGAATGAAAGGGGATGTTGTATGATTGCCTTTAAGAGAGATGTCCTTTTAAGATCTCAGTACACTAATAAGCCAAGTATCAGGGTGCAGTCATGTGACTACAAGCCTGAGTCACTCTGCTACTGTAACGTCTAGGGCAGGCTCTGTAAATAGTTAGCTCTGTACTATGTATAATAGTTTAGCTGTAAATAAACCTGTTTGAGATCTTCAAACAACTAAACTCCACAAATCTCATTAATGTTGCATCAGGCAACATAAAAAGAACTCATTACATGGTGGCAGCTCCTCATTACAGAGTTGTCGGCACAATCAGATCAGCCATGATCTTATTGAATGGCAGAGCAGGCTCGAGGGGCCAAATGGCTTGCATCCTGCTCCTATTTCTTATGATACTATGATCTTATCATCAGGAGAGCAGGGAAGAGAAATGAGGGACAGGAAGGTCACAGAAGCCATACCCTACACATGGGATCTACTGCCATAGATGGAGCTTCTTGGAGATGACCGAGACCCAGTGCCGCAGGAGACTGAAACTCTCCAAGCAAATATTCACAGATAGCTATGCCCTTCTTGCCGAAGACCTTTCACTTCACAGCACTGATCGCCATGACCTGCCAGTGGCCATCAAAGTCACTGTGGCCTTGATATTCTTTGCATCTGGCTCCTTCCAAGGATCAGCTGCGGACCTTGTTGGCATCTCGCAAACTGCTGAACACCACTGCATCACACAGGTCACTGATGCCCTGCATGCCAGAGCTAGATGATACGTTCATTTCACGACAGATGAAGCCTCGAAGGCACAGAGGGCATTGGGTTTTGCCACCATCACTGGAATCTTCCAGGTGCAAGGTATCATTGATTGCACCCATGTGATCATCAAGGCACTCAGTGACAGGCCAGTGAGACTTATCAACAGGAAGGGCTTCCAGTTGCTCGACGTTCAGCTGCTTTCCGACCACAACAAGAACTTCTTCCATGTGTGCTTGCTTTCCTGGCAGCTGCCATGACTCCTTCATCCTCCGGCAGTCCAGGCTGCCTCACATCTTCACTCCAACCCTTAAAATGTGTGGATGGATTCTAGGGGACAAGGGATATCCATTGAAGATACAGCTACTCACCCCTCTACGAGAGACACGGAAGCCCTACACGCAAAGCCATCTGCACACCAGCAGCACCATTGAGCAGACCATCAGGCTTCTGAAAATGCAATTTCATGCCTGAACTAGACTGATGGCACCCCGCAGTACACTGCTGCACGGATCTCAGTCATTGTGGTGATCTTCTGCACCCTCTATAACATAAGTCTTCCAGAGAAATGTGGACCTTGAGAACAAAGAGGCTCTGGAACCAGATAGCTCATTGGAGGAAGAAGGGGAGCAGGAAGTAAGAGAGAAGGAGGAAGTGGAGGTAGAGGGAAAGGATTCGGAACACTGAGGTGCTCCGGATGCACAAGGAGGTGGCCAAACACAGCGCGGAATACATAGGTTTCGTCAGGATGCCATGAATGTCAGGGATTCAGGAACATTTCAACTGAGTCCCTCTGACCCAGGATGAAGGGCATGGGATGCAATGGAATTTGAGGTCACTATCCTAACTCATCCATTGAAGATGAAGGCTGGAATATCTAAAGTCTTACCTCCAATAAAGGATTTAAATCTGCCCAGAGTCTTTGCCCTTTCTTTGATCACACACCTTCACCACCTCTTACCACTTTTTCTGTCATGCCACCAATAAAAGGAGCCTCAGATATGTGCCTTGAATTGTGATTATTTATAAAATGATAACAAAGGGAAACAGTGCAAATAGGCAGTAAGAAGACACCCCAGTGACCCACTCAGTGCCCTGTGTGACGAAGTGGCCTCCATGCTCAGCCATTCCTATGCAATGCTTCCCTTGTGGCCTCGAAAGAGGTGGAAGCAGCCTGCGGCTGAGATGCATGTAGCGGCCATCCTCGTGATGGACCCCGTGGGGGTATCCTCAGAGTCTGCTGCACTTGCATCATTGCTGAGGCAGCCTCCATCACTTGGCCCTGCTGCACAGATGTCCCCACTGTCAGAGGAGCCAAGTAGACCAAGGATGATGAAGGTGCCCTGTAAGTGATGGCACCCTCATTCTCCTCTGTGATATCCTCAGCCCTTGTCTGGTGCTCAGAATGGCTGGAGGGGGACACCAGCTGTGGGGTGCAACTGGCATCCGCTCCAGAAACCTCTGCCCCACAAGCGCCACTGACCGCTGCAGGCTACCCAGTGTATAATGCATCCCGTGCATGCCACTGTGCTGCTCCTGCATCCACAGAGTGATGTCGCATATGGCTCTCCATGAGTTTGGCCACTCTTTCTCTCTGGAGGAGCTTATGCCTTCAAAACCCTGAGCCATGATGGCACACTGAGCTAGATGAACTCCTGTATCCTCAGCCCATGACCCTGCATTGCCTCAAGGAACTCTGACATTTGGGAGCACATCTGCTGCTGTTCTTGGGAGAGCCTCCTTTCCATGACTCCTGAGGCCCTGCATCTGTGTCAAGCTCAGCAGGGCTATGTCGGCCCTACCTTCTCCAAGGGGAACTGCCCACAGCTCCCTCTGCCTCTATGCCATGCTCCTCATCCAGTGCCACCCGATTCAACAGCAAATGGTAATTACAGAGGGCAAAGTACTCAATATGGTGGGGGAGTGGGGTGTAGTGAATGTCACGCCATACAGTAGCATTCTGGTTAATGAATTGCATTGGGGAGCCTCAGCACTGTAGTAAGGACCCACTGCGGCAGAGTATCTGTGCTGGTAAACGTTGCGCTTGTCAGGTGTGACTGTGCTTCCTCCATTTTGTGAGGTTCCTGCAGGGCCACATCGGGAGAGGGAGAGTTTGTCCTCAGGTGGACACCTGAACCTATAGGAGACACAGGAAGAGATCATGAGAACCAGCCTAGGAGAGCAGAAACCACTACAGTGCTGAGGCTCCCCAATGCAATTCAGTAACCGGAATGCTACTGGATGGCGTGGCATTCACTACACCCCCCTAATATTGAGCACTTTGCCCTCTGTAATCATCATTTGCACAATGGGTTCCCATCTCGCCAGGCCTAACTTCCTCCACGTCCAAATCCTGTCTCCATTGCTGGTTCCTCCATTGACATTATCCATTGGTATTAGGGAACCTCTACATTCACCATTGCTCTTTCCTGGGCATTATGAGTCTGTTTCTCCTGCAACGACAAAACAGAGCGAGATAACATATTGGTGTCCTCTATGGCCAATGGCATCTGCCCCTATCCATTTGAAGCTGCATGTCTCAGTGCTGACAGGTCCTCAGCAGCACTTTCTCTGAGCCATTCCGAAGGGTTATTAAATTCCCTGGACATACACCTCCCATGTTCAGGAGCAGCATGCACCTTGAGGGTCCTCAGGTGGGGTGCCTGCTGGAGGGAGAAAGCCCTGAGACCTGTCCTGAGGGTTGGGGGATGCACTCACATTGCCAGAGTGTATCAGGTCATCGAACCTCTTACAGCACTGAATCCATGTTCTTCTTTTCATGCTTCTGCTGCTGACGGTGGCAGCTACCTCAACCCAAGCCTGTTTAGTTTTGTTGGGTGGCCTCCTCCTGCTACCCACCAGGAAGATGACCTTCATCCTCCCTGTCATGGCCTCAAGAATCACCTCCAGGTTGCGATACGAGAACCAGGGTCTGCCCTGCCCTAGGTGCCAGGCCTTTGGCTTTCCAATGCCTTTCCTTGAACGCTTCATTTCGATTCAAAGGTCACAGTAGGTCTCCTCCTTACTCCCTTCAGATTTAAACAACAGCCACAGTAATAGCTGCCATGGGGAATTAAATCAGGCCCACACTTCATCTGGCCTGCCTCTATACCCACCGCTAATTGGCTGCCAAACCTAATAGCTATTCAGTTCGGGGGTTGCCCCTGTGTAAATTATGCCTTTAATGTACTTCCCCTTGGAGGCTGGTTCAGGACCCAGAAGCAGTACCAACTTCCATTTCCCGCCTCCGTTGTGAAAGTTCAGACCATTGTCTTTGCCCCCCACAAACTCCATTCCCTAGCCTCCCTCTACATCCCTCTCCCTGGCCTCTGTCTGAGGCTGAACCACACTGTTTGCAGTCTTGACATCCTATTTGACCCTGAGCTGAGCTTCTGACCCCACATCCTCATATACCAAGACCAACTACTTGCACCTTCCTGACATTGCACATCTATGCCCCTTTTTCAACTCATCAGCTGCTGAAACCATCCATGCCTTTGTTACCTTTAGACTCAACTATTCCAATGCTCTCCTGGCTGGCCTCCTACCTTGTACCCTCTGTAAACTTAGGCTCATCCAAAACTCTGCTGCCCATATTCTAACTCGCACAATCACCCCTATGATATGCGAGCGAGAATCTTTAGCAACAGATCTATTGCAGACCCCTTTGAGTTTAAGACAGGAGTCAAACAAGGTTGTGTCATCGCCCTAACTCCTTTTTCAATCTTCCTAGCTGCCATTCTCCGTCTGACTAGATACAAGCTCCCTGCTGGAGTGCAGCGTATTTATTGAATGGATGGTAAATTATTTAATCTTAGATGACTCCAATCAAAAACTAAGACCACCTTGACTTAAGTCATTGAACTCCGATAAGCTGCAGTTAATGCTGCGTAGGAAACAGATCTTCAGAGAATCGTCAACGTATTTACTGAGGCAAATGAGAAGCTGGGACTTACACTCAACATTCAGAAGACGAAAGTTCTCCATCAACAAGCTCCAAATGCATGTGCCCCAGCCCCATTGATTAGGAATCATGAGTGCCTGAAAAATGTGAAACACTTCCTGTATCTTGGAAGTTATCGTTTATAAAAGGCTGACACTGATGAAGAAATCCAGCTTCACCTGAAATCTGCTGGTGAAGCCTTTGGTCACCTGAGGAAGCGAGTGTTTGAAGATCGTGACACCAAAACTGAAATCAAGCTCATGGGTCTACCATGCAGTTGTGATCCCTACCTTACAGTATGGAGCTAAAACAAGAACAATGTACAGGAAGGCACCTCAAAGCACTGGAGACATATCATCAACACTGCCTGGGAAGATCCCAGATATAAAGTGGGAGGACAAGCACACCAACATCAGTGTCCTCTCACAAGCAGGCACCACAAGCATTGAGGCTATGATTATCTGCCATCAGCTTCATTGTGTTGGTCATATAGCCCAGTCAGGGCAGATGCACCAGAGGAGGACAGAGAGAAGCACTTCAAGGATTGGCTGAAAGCCAACATGAAGAAATGCAACATTGACATCCTGAGAGACCATCGCTCTGCACTGAACCAGATGGAGGGACAGTCTGTGGGAAGGATCCCGGAATTTTGAGACCCAACGATGACAAAATGAAGAGGGAAAGCGAGAGCGGCGAAAAGAGCAAGCCATGACCCGAACTAATCATACACAACCAGACATCCCATAGGACAACAAATGCCCTACGCACCATAAAATCTGTAGATCCGGAATCAGCCTGATCAGCCATCTTCGGACTCATGGAAGACAGTCATCCTTGCCTGTAAGGAATAGCCAATAATAATACCCTGTGGTTCTTGCATCTCTCTGTAATTTCCCTGCAAATTTGCCCAATTATATTTTTCCCACTAATTGGTGGACTGTTGATTACATCCAACAATGGAATGGCACCTCTATTGTTTCTTAAGTACTCCTGCTTCTTCTGGCTCCAGATTAAGGTAAGTGAATAAAGAAGCACGTACTCGTTCTTCGGTGGCCTCCAGCAGCTCATTTAAGAACCATTGATTAGACCATTGCTGTCCAAGAAAAATTGAACACCCAGCTTTTGCCATATTTGACAATGAACTCCTAAAATAGGTGTTAAGCCCCTTATTATCATATTCAAGGGGGGTAACGCCTCTTTTAGGCGGGTACCCTGGGCATTCAGGCAGGGGAATCAGGCATGGGAGATTGCACGTGGAAATTGGTTCCACCCATGTCAATATTGCGCCCAAAACAATAGGCACCAATTTGCTACCCCCACTTTTTTCATTTGAATTATTATTTAGCTAACTTCCTCCACAAACCCTTTTTTTTTAGAGATACAGCACTGAAACAGGCCCTTCAGCCCACCAACCATCAACCACCCATTTATACTAATCCTACACTAATCCCATATTCCTACCATAATCCCCACCTTTCCTATATTCTCCTACCTATACTAGGGGCAATTTATAATGGCCAATTTACCTATCAACCTGCAAGTCTTTGGCTGTGGGAGGAAACCGGAGCACTCAGCGAAAATGCACGTGGTCACAGGGAGAACTTGCAAACTCCGCACAGGCAGTACCCAGAATTGAACCTGGGTCGCTGGAGCTGTGAGGCTGCGGTGCTAACCACTGCGCCACCCAGCACAGCACACATTTTATCAAGTAATTCCAACCATTCTTTTAGATTAGATTAGATTAGAGATACAGCACTGAAACAGGCCCTTCGGCCCACCGAGTCTGTGCCGAACATCAACCACCCATTTATACTAATCCTACACTAATCCCATATTCCTACCAAACATCCCCACCTGTCCCTATATTTTCCCTACCACCTACCTATACTAGTGACAATTTATAATGGCCAATTTACCTATCAACCTGCAAGTCTTTTGGCTTGTGGGAGGAAACCGGAGCACCCGGAGAAAACCCACACAGACACAGGGAGAACTTGCAAACTCCACACAGGCAGTACCCGGAATCGAACCCGGGTCCCTGGAGCTGTGAGGCTGCGGTGCTAACCACTGCGCCACTGCTTTGAACAGGAGCAGAATAATTCTTGCTATAAAATCAGCATAGAAGTACTTTGCTGGCTGCTTTAATTTTAATTTCAGAAGACACTAACACCATGTAGATGCTATCGCCAACAAGTTGCTGGCAAGCCCAATTGAAGCCCAAAACGTTACATATCTTTGTTCAGCCTGCCATAGATTGGAGATCATGCGTGATTTAATTTAAAATGAAGAGTTCAAAGAAGATACGTATAAACAATGAGATTCTCAGAAAGTAAGATATGTAGCAGGTACAGGAAAAAGGCAGAAGCAAGCGAGAGAAAGGTTTTTTTTGCATGCAGTTGGAGAGATATTTATATGTTTATCTATGAATAGTAGCTGTGGCAGTGATATAAAACCTGAGTAACTGAGTAATCTGGAACCTGACCCAAATGAAGGCAATTTCCTCAGAGCGTTCAAATTTCTACTTCTTCAGATTTGCCAGGAGACCTGTCTGATTGAAAGGTGCTACTGCTTTGCAGGCAGCTCCCTTGTATTCACAAATGTATGTTTCTTACCCAGTCATTTAGATAAAGGTAGAGATGCAGAAAGACAGTTATGATTGATATGCATTTAAAAAAATACCCACCTAGATGCGGCTGCGTCACAAATAACAAGCATAAGTACCTTCCACTAAAATTTGGCATTTCCGTTGCTGCCTCTTACATATGAAAAATACATATTTTAGACCTATAACTAAGAGTTTGATCTTTTAGATAGAAAGCATGATGAATACAGGTCACACAAGAGATTCATCCAGGCTTTTTGGGCAACTGTACTTTTTACCATAAGCCTTTGTAACACCTTAAATAATCCTTTGGATTGGTGTTTTGGGTTTTGGTTTCCTTAGTTTAATTTTCGAAAGAATTACTAGCATTCAAAGAGAATCACTATCATGGTACCCCTGATCCCTTCAAAAAAGAATGCATATGAAGTATGGCCTCATTCACAGATCTGCACATACCCATACCATGGGCTCATTCACAGGTCTGTACATACACATATGCCTCAATCACAGATTTGCACATACCCATTCCATGAGTTCATTCACTGATCTGCGCATACCTATATCATTGGCTCATTCACAAGTCTCGACATATCAAAGTCAGTATGTGCACATTATTTTAATGTGATACAGTTCTATTCCAGCTGGGTAAAAACAGCTATTGTCAGGATATCATCTCTTCTGATTTTTTCACGAGGGAGTTCTCATTTTTTTACTTGGCTGACATACTAAATGTACATTCAATGCAACTGATAAGTGGCAAGATGGGTCTCAGAGTAGATTCTGTGGAAAATATGAAATAGGAACCAAAATTATGAGAGTTCTGCTCTTCTGTGCTCTACTAGTGGAGCTGTACTCCTGGCGACTGCATGCCATGAAACAGAAGCTGGCCCAAATTCCAGATGGAAGGGCACGATGATAGCCTCTGCTCCAATGGGAGTCCAGAAAACAGTATTGTTCTTTGGGCAGGGGAAACACCCAGGACCTTGTTCTTCAGCTCACAATAGAGACAGCAAAGTGTATGGTCAAGGTAATCTCCTCCTGTTTGAATTACCATGGCTTGCTGAGGGGTTCTCATTCTTTAAAGGGGTCTCAACATTGCGCACTCAGTTCGACTTTGCATTACCAAGAGTAGCCCAGGAACTTCATGGACACAGAAAGTTCCACCTCTCCCTCCCTACCAACACAGAATTTCTCCTAAGTATGCAAATGAGGTTGTATCCCAATGGAACTGGGTTTTACCTAATTTTCTAGCCCATGAGACCTGTAGTCTGCTAGATTTCCAATATGGGAAAATAGGTTTCTGTTAAACAGATTTAGAAATCTTTGTTTGACCCTTGTGTGCATTCATTGATTCAGCTGCATGATTGGTGAACAGAGGGGTACAGTTGGTTTTATGGGATCTTACACAGTTTCAATTCTAGCTGGAACAACTGCCATATTTTCATAAAATTTCCAGAACTCATGTCAAAGGCATAATTCATTGATTGCCAAGGCACCTGCCTGAGGGCCTTTTTAACAAGCTAATCTTAGTATCTCTTCCTCCTAGGGGCACTAAGGAATTACCACCCTGTTTACACTAAAACTGAAATGGTGCACTTACTAGAGATTTCCCTGGGTCAATGCCAGCTAAAATCATCTGACATTATTGTTTCACATTCTTCCTCCAATAAATGGTGTTACATTTTGGAATTTTTGACCATTTTTCCACAGTAAGGACTTGGAAATAAGTTACATGTAAGTGGTGTGTTTTAAATTAGAATGAGTTTGCATCAGTTTAAAATGCTACTTATATCCATATGCTGCAGCTGCTGAGACAAAAACGAGGTGATTTGTTTATGAGTCAGCCGGTAGATTTACACAATGACTAGGAATAATAGTTCACTTCTTATCTTGTTTCATGCTTCCTATAAATGTCCACACCTACTATCATAGAGATGACCCTTTCATTTGCAGTGTCTGCTGAGAATCCAATCTTGGAGGTCAGGTAACCAGTTTTACTGACAGGCCTACTGGTGAATTACTGAATGGAGAAGTTGGAGGAACAGCCTACCCTTTTCCTGTGGTCAGAAGTTAAAAAACAGAGATTAAAACCCATGTTCAGTGTCAGTCTGGGTGGTCTGCTGAGAGAAAGTCAAGACATATGCAGTTTATTGTAAGTTGGACGATAACCAATGGTCTGCAATTGGCAAAAGAACTAGAAGGGAGATGAGGAGAATGTTTTTTACTCAGCAAGTTGTTATGATCTGGAACGCATTGCCTGAAAGGGTGGTGGAAGCAGATTCAATAGCATTTTTCAAAGGGAATTAGATATACACTTGAAAACTAAGTATCTGCGAGGCTACGGGGAAAGAGTAGGACTAATTGGATAGCGCTTTCAAAGAGCTGGTACAGGCCCAATAGACCGAATGGCCTCCTTCTATGCTGTAAGACTCTATGATGCTAAATGCCGATCACATCTGTGTAGTCTTGGTCCATTTTAACTCGAAGCTGGACTAAATGCAAGTTATTTAGCCTACTAACTAGGACAGGATTGTGTGCTTCTTTAGTTTTTTATTTATGAGGAGGGTTTTGTAGTTAAGTAAAAGAATTAGAGAATTTTGATTATAGCCATCATTTTGTATGTTTACTTGTTGAATGTAAAATAAAGAAGCTTAACAAATCATATCTGGTGGCCTTATTTCACTAATGTTATCAGACAGCCTACTGAAAGCTTGGAGAAGTGCTAGTGAAAGGAAGTGTGAAAGACATGCTTTCCAATTCAGATCATAGAGGGATACTATTGCTGCACTTCCAAGATATGCTATTATATGATTAAATATAGGACAGTGTAGGTTCATTCCTGAACGTAAGACTTAGTGACCTCTTATACCAGCTCAAGAATAATTTCCCATCTTAACCTGAGTATGATGTGACTGCTTCAGAAATTCCATCCCCAGCACCTCCACCTTTAAGTAACCTACTGCATGTATTGTTATAGCAAGATATTTTTAACATTAAGCAGGCTACTAGCAGAGAGTACAAGAGAGCTTTGGGATTTTCAGCGATGGCTGGCTTCCCTCACACCCAAGGTGTCATTGACTGCACACATGCCATTAGGGCACCGGCACACCAGCCAGCATACTTTTTGAATAGAAAGGGGTAACATTCAATTAATGTGCAACTGGACTCTGATCACATAAACAGAGTAGTGCAAGTTTGGTGAAAGGTACCCGGACAACTCTCATGATGCATTTATCCTGCAACATTCAACCATTCCCCAATATTTCACCCTTGAAGAAGGTGACAGGATGGCTGCTTGGGGCAAGGATACCCCTCATACATTACAACAGTGACCATATTTCGAACCTACGCAATTGGCTGTAAAGTATTTTGGGATGTCTTGAGGTTGTGAAAGATGTTATATAATTTCAAGCCTTTCTTTTCTTTCTTTGATAGGTGGCCTTGCAGCAGGAGATGCGAGAGATGTGTTAATTGCCCAGTGATTCCAGTATCATGCCCTGAAAACTTATACAAAACCCTTCTGCCTTAACAGTTCTTGTTACATTTTCCACCACTCCCTGGCCGCGAAAGTCTAATCCGTAGCATCACTGGAGATGGCACTGCGGAAGCCGTACAGCCTCCTACTGGTACATGTTGTGCCATCAGCTGTTTCCTGTGCAGCCCGTGCAGCATACCCTGTTGAGAACAATGCTCATGCAAGCATCCACTATGTGTGCTGGAAGCAGTTGAAGTGGTTCTATCATGATGTCACAGAGCCCTACTGACTGATGTGACACACATTTTCCAAATATTGACCATGCAGGACCAATCAACAAATTTGTTTGTCACTCGCCAAAGATCAAGCGTTCAACTGCAAGAGGGGCCCAGCACTGGTGTTATTTAAAGGCCCAGGCACACAACTTGCATGAAAGGTAATTGTGAAAAACTATTGCTATTGCAAAGTGTCTGAAAGCCCTCTGGAGTGTGTTTGGAGCTGTTGTGGTGAGTTCCTGGATTTGGCAGGAAGTGTTGCTGCATCCTTACAGGGAGGGCAGACAATTTTCTGACCTGTGCATACAAAAGGTGTAGCAGCTATGGGGGCTGTAGCTGCAATGTCTCTGGGTCTTCAGTAGGTCAGGGAGATGGAGCAGAGGCTGCAGAGAGGGGAAGATCTGTACAATGCTCTTTGGCAAATTGGAGCCGGACTCCTCCATGCACACCTGTATTCTCCTGTATACTGCTCCACTGTAGCAGAGCTCATCTGCGACCTTGCCCTGCAGTGAGCTGGCACAAACCATCCTTTACCGTTGAAATGGCTGCAGCTCACTCACGCACAGTGACTCACCATGTGCTGATCTCAACTCTATATCAGTCTCCAAGGTACATGCAATGCCAGTGGCTGAGCTGGTGGCTGCGAGTGTCAGATAAAGTGACAGGGCCTCTTCATCAGTGCTGTGCTGTTTCTCTATTTCTTCCTCCTGGGGATGTTGTGGCTGGGCAAGTGGCAGTTCTTGGGTGTCTGAAAGCAGAAAACCAGAAGGGGAAAGTTGAGGGGAGGTACGTGGGGATAGGGTGGGAACCAAGAGGCCCATGGTCACACTATCAGCAGCTTGCTCATTATGCCAGCTAACAGGATGAGGGGGTCTGGGAGTTGAAAAGGGGCATAAGGCAGGAACTTACCATCATCCTCAATGTTCTCAGTGATGCTGGGTGCCAAGGGCTCTGTCGCAGCTGGCACCATGCTGCTGAAAGCCATCTCCTCGACAGGGCTCAGGAGATGCAAGTGCCCTTGTCCCCTGCTAGCTCTGCTCTGCTTCCTTCTATTGTGTGCCACCTTGTTCTGCAAGGGAGAGGGAAGAATGTCAGTGGTTGAGTAGCAATGTGTTTGGGTAATGTACTTGCCATATTTGAATAGTTGGAGATATGTGGGGGCAGTAGGAGGTGGCTGTGAGGCTGACAGCATCAGTAGGTGTATGTGAGTGAGGCGGAGAATCTGGATTTTAGGCATGAGCCTGAGTGCCAGGGACTGGTGCTAGGTGAGTGATATGGGTGTGATGCATTGAGCAGTATGTGATGTTGGTGGAGTGAGGGGTAGGGGATGTCATGTGAAGATGCATTTACTGACCTTGGCCACCCACAAGAAGTCATTAGACTTCTCATGGCACTGCTGCCAGGTCCTCATGGCCAGATGCCTGAAATTGACTTTCCTAGTCACCTGCTCCCAATCCCTTCAAAGGGTGGTACTTGAGAGCCTCCTGGCACCCCATGGAACCATGGCATCTTTCCTTCTGTCCAACTCCACCATCACCCTAGAACCCTCTCTCTGCTCTGCTGTTCCATTTTCCTTGTTTACATTTTCAGCAATAGTATTCAGCAACCTGCTGTAATTCAGTGCTGCTTCCCTTTAAGAGGGACAGACTACCTTTTACACCAGAAGACTGGTTGTACCACCTGCTATTAGCACATGCTGTTCAGCTCACTGAGCACAAAGGAAGTCAACAGCGCAGGATATGCTTGGCCCTACACTACAAATGAGGTGGCAACACAAAATTTTTGCATTGAAGAACATTTAAAACTTACAGCCAACATATCAAGGACATATTGATTTTTTTTTAATTTATTCATTCATGGGATGTGGGCGTTGCTGGCCAGGCCAGCATTTATTGCCCATCCCTAATTGCCCTTGAGAAGATAGTGGTGAGCTGTCTTCTTGAACCGCTGCAGTCCATGTGGGGTAGGTATACCCACAGTGCTGTTGGGAAGGGATTTCCAGGATTTTGACCCAGCGACAGTGAAGGAACGGCGATATAGTTCCAAGTCAGGATGGTGTATCACTTGGACGGGAACTTGCAGGTGGTGATGTTTCCATGCATTTGCTGCCCTTGTCCTTCTAGTTGGTAGAGGTTGCGGGTTTGGAAGGTGCTGTCTAAGGAGCCTTGGTGCGTTGCTGCAGTGCATCTTGTAGATGGTGCACACTGCTGCCACTGTGCGTCGATGGTGGAGGGAGTGACTGTTTGTAGATGGGGTGCCAATCAAGTGGGCTGCTTTGTCCTGGATGGTGTCGAGCTTCTTGAGTGTTGTTGGAGCTGGATCCAGGCAAGTGGACAGATCTCGATCACATTCCTGGCTTGTGCCTTGTAGATGGTGAATCGGCTTTGAGGAGCCAGGAGGTGAGTTACTTGCCACAGGACTCCTAGCCTCTGACCTGCCCTTGTAGCCACGGTATTTATATGGCTGCTCCAGTTCAGTTTCTGGTCAATGGTAGCCCTTAGGATGTTGATAGTGGGGAATTCAGCGATGATAATGCCATTGAATGTCAAGGAGAGATAGTTAGATTCTCTCTTGTTTGAGATGGTCATTGCCTGGCACTTGTGTGGTGCAAATGTTACTTGTCCAAATCTTGCTGCACTTCTACACGGACTGCATCTGTATCTGAGGAGTCACGAATGGTGCTGAACATTGTGCAATCATCAGCGAACATCCCCACTTCTGACCTTATGATTGAAGGAAGGTCATTGATGAAGCAGCTGAAGATGGTTGGGCCTAGGACACTACCCTGAGGAACTCCTGCAGTGATGTCCTGAAGCTCAGATGATTGACCTCCAACAACCACAACCATCTTCCTTTGCGCTAGGTACGACTCCAACCAGCAGAGAGTTTTCCCCCTTATTCCCATTGACTCCAGTTTTGCTAGGGCTCCTTGATGCCATACTTGGTCAAATGTTGCCTTGATGTCAAGGGCAGTCACTCTCACATCACCTCTTGAGTTCAGCTCTTTTGTCCATGTTTGAACCAAGGCTGTAATGAGGTCAGGAGCTGAGTGGCCATGGCGGAAGCCAAACTGAGCGTCACTGAGCAGGTTATTGTTAAGCGAGTGCCGCTTGATGGCACTGTTGATGACACCTTCCATCACTTTACTGATGATTGAGAGTAGGCTGATAGGGTGGTAATTGGGTCGGTTGGACTTGTCCTGCCTTTTGTGTACAGGACATACCTGGGAAATCTTCCACATTGCCGGGTAGATGCCAGTGTTGTAGCTGTACTGGAACAGCTTGGTTAGGGGCGCGGCAAGCTCTGAAGCACAGGTCTTCAGTACTATTGCCGGAATATTGTGAGGGTCCATAGCCTTTGCAATATCCAGGGCCTTCAGTCATTTCTTGGTATTACACGGAGTGAATCGAATTGGCATCTGTGATGCTGGGGACTTCAGGAGGAGGCCGAGATGGATCATCAGCTTGGCACTTCTGGCTGAAGATTGTTGCAAATGCTGAAAAGGTAAGTTTGTACAGGTAGTGCATTGCTGAGAGCTGGAGAAGGAGTAGGATGGTATGAGGAAGGGGAGGTGATGAATGTAAGGCCACGTGTGTGGAATGTGATGTGAGGAAGGAGTACTGAGAGGAATTGTTGGTTCTGCAAGTACTAGAATGTGAGAAGAGAATGGTGTGTGGAATGAAGACAGAAAAGGAATAGCTGACTATGTTTGGAACGAGAAAGAGAGATGTTGCAGTTTGTCCTTTTGATTGTATGCTGAAGGATGTGATGGAGAGGAGAGAATTGTTGAGAGTGGTGGAAATGGGATGAGAGGAGTGTCAGCAGGTTTTTCTCAGAGATGGAAAGATGAAAAGTTGTACTCAGTCTTGCTGCTCCTGCGGTCATTTAACCTCTTCCTACATCTGAATACAGATCTTGGGGGTGATGCTGCTGGCACTGACCATCTTTGCCACTTTTGTCCAGGTCCGCTGGACAGTCACCATGGAACTGCTCCAGTGGTGCTGGGAAACAGTACCTTCCTTTTTTCCCCGATTTCTGCATCTGCAGGGAATTTGAAAATCTGGGGGAAGCTCTGCAATCAATACAGTGGCAATAATTCTGTCCACATTATTGCAAAGCAGTCTGGCACCAGGACTTTCTACTACAAACCCTTGTTGAAGCAAAGGCTATGAAATGTTTTAGAAGGGAATTACTTAGTTGCTTAAAAGGAGGAATATAAAATGGCAGAACAAATGAACAGGATTAGACGAGATAGCTCATATGAAGAAAAATACCAATGTAATGAAAACAGAAAATGCTGGAAATACTCAGCAGGTCCGGCAGAATTAGCAGATGAAGATGCTGCTGACCTGTTGAGTATTTCTAGCATTTTCTGTTTTTGTTTCAGAGTTCCAGCATTCACAGTATTTTACTTTTGTATTAAAATACTAATGTAGACTTATTACATTGGGGCGGCACAGCGGTGCAGTGGTTAGCACCGCAGCCTCACAGCTCCAGCGACCCAGGTTCGATTCCGGGTACTGCCTGTGTGGAGTTTGCAAGTTCTCCCTGTGTCTGCGTGGGTTTTCTCCGGGTGCTCCAGTTTCCTCTCACAAGCCAAAAGACTTGCAGGTTGGTAGGTAAATTGGCCATTATAAATTGCCCCTAGTATAGGTAGGTGGTAGGGAAATATAGGGACAGGTGGGGATGTGGTAGGAATATGGGATTAGTGTAGGATTAGTATAAAATGGGTGGTTGATGGTCGGCACAGACTCGGTGGGCCGAAGGGCCTGTTTCAGTGCTGTATCTCTAAACTAAACTAAACTATTAAACAAAATGGCCTGTTTCTGTACCGCAACATTCTCTGATTCTACAATAATAATTTTAACTTTCATCACCAGGTGAAAAGTAATGACAGCAAATTGACTTCCGATTTTACACCTCATTTGATTTTGGAAAAGAAAGTCAGATGAGGAGTATAAATCTTCTTCTTCTTACGCAGTCCCTCAGGACCGAGGACGACTTGCTTCCACTCCAGTTCAGTGCGGTCTAACATGGCTAACGAGTCCGATGGGCGAACCGCAGACTCTACCACATGTGGGGCAGGTGGTGTCTGAAGAGTTGGATAAGCGAGTTACTTGGGGGCCTGTTCGCTCCTTCCACTGCCTGGACTTGGCCTCCGCATGCTCCCGTTGAAATCTCACGCGGTGTTGGGTACCTTCCTGAATGCACCTTCTCCACTTTGAGCCCTCGAGGGACAGGAACTCCCATGAGTCAGTGGGTATGTTGGATTTCTTCAGGGATTTTTTGAGAACGTCCCTAAAGCTTTTTCTCTGTCCTCCTGGGAGTCTTTTGCCGCGGTGAAGCTCAGAGTAGAGCAGTTGCTTCAGGAGCCTGGTGTCAGGCATGCAAGTAACATGGCCCACTCAGGTTATTGGTGATTTGCACCTCGATCCTGGGAATGTTGGCTTGGGAGAAAACGCTGACATTAGACCGCCTATCCTGCAAACGAATGTGGAGGATTTTGCAGAGACAGCATTGGTGGTATTTCTCCAATGCCTTGAGGTGCCTGGTGTAGATAACCAGTGGATGGGAAATTATTCAACCTCCATCGCCTCTGGTCCAAAACAAAGGTCACTCCAACTTCAGTCATTGAGCTTCAGTACGCAGACGCGCTTGTGCATGTGTTCACTCAGAGACTAGGCTCCAAGTCATCGTTGACTCCTTCACTGAAGCATATGAGAAGATAGACCTTACTTTAAACATCCAGTACATAGGAACATAGGAAAACTAAAGTCCTCTTCCAACCCACTTCTGCAGCACATCATCCTTCATTGACCAAGATCCAGGGCGAGACGCTGGAAAACATGAACCATTTTCCATATCTGAGGAGTCTCCTTTCAACAAACACAGACACAGATGACAAAATCCACCACTGGCTTCAATGTGCAAGCTCTGCTTTCGGCCAACTGAGGAAGAGAATATTCGTGGACCAAGACCTCAAAACTGAAACTAATGTCATGATGTAGCGGGCAGCAGTGATCCCTGCACTTCCACATACTTCAGTAACTTGGTGAATAAATGGCTGCCTATTCTCTATCTCCCTTTTATCACAAAGAGGTAAAAGTTAAAATTACCCCCTGGCATCTGTGGAAGGCCAATAGTCTGGCTTCGTAGTGTAATGTGGAATTATTTTATCTTTCCTCTGATGCCCCCTTTCCAAACAGTAGGGCACTTCCTCAAATGGTAGGAGCCTCTCTTACACTACTGAAGATGTAGGCCGCCACCCCGAATATTGAGGTGATCCCATTTCTAGAATTTCTGATGTGGTCAACAGCAGGGCCTCCAGCCAATTTTTTAGAATGGAATCTTTAATTTATATTTTATATTACTGGCAACTCTGTTGTGGTATTGCAGGAGGTGATGGGATGTATGAATCGAGGAGGGGTACACAAGGCTTCTGAAAGTATTTAGAAATAAATCTGAATGTACTTAAACCAGTGAAGTTAATATTTTTTGATTGCTGGAAACAAACTTTGCTTATCCACTGTGGTAGTAAAATAAGTAAACTTTTTGCCCTCACATATAACAAAGAACTTGCATCTATATAGTGCTTTCCATAATGTCATAATGTTCTTAAGACCCTTTACAGACAACGAAATACTGGGAAGTGTAGTCACTATTATAACACAGCAATTGCGGCCACCAGATTGTGCACAAAAAGGTCCCAGAAACAGCAATGAGATATATGGTCGATAATCTGTAAGAGTGGTGTTGGTTTAGAGATAAATGTTGGCTGGAACACCAAGAAGAATCCATTGCTCTTCTTCAAATAATTCTGTGGGGTCTTTTACATCCACCTGAGATGACAGACGGAGCCTTGGTTTAACATCATATCTAAAATCCATTACCTCCAACACATAGGACTACCTCAGTACAACATTGGAGTGTCAGCCTGTGCTCAAGATTTTAGAGTGGAGCTTGAGAACACACCCTTCTGGCATGAGGCAACAGTCCTACCACTGAGTCAAGTTTGGCATCTAAAGCCACCTTAAATGGGGCAGAAGAATGCACGAGATGAATATCCCTACCAGACCAAGGCCTACAAAGGTAAGTGCTGGTGGCTGAACTGAAGGGAGAGGAAGCCTCCCCTAAGCTCTCTGATTCTTGGGGCAGCGCTCCCAGGCCTGCTGCCACCTTCAACCAGGCAGTCTCAGAGAATGGCAATTAAAGAGCAAGAAGGCAGTATAATCAGTTGGGAAACCAGCCTCAAGTTTAAATGCAACAAACATGGAGGTTCAGCAGGGGTGGGGGAGGTGGGGAAGAGTTACTTAGCTCAGTGCAATTATGTAGTTGCAGAAGTTACTACACAATTTTACTCCCTTTTCAATCACAATCCCACCAGGGAAGGATAGTGGGGGAAATGCAGTCTCTGAAGTTCATCTGTGTTTTGAAAAGCTATAGAATTGATCAAAGCCCAAGAGCTTTAATGTAATATCTGTCAGTATTACAGAGCTTCAAGCTGGAATTTACAAAATGAGAGTGACAAATCTCTAAAGCAGTGCTGCCACGTTGGGATTTGTATGGATAAAAGTTCCTCTGCTCAAACACAGTGGAGACCGGGGAAGATAGATGAATCTTTAACAGTGACATATAAAGGAGCTAAAGAGAGCAAAGTGACAGCAACATTTTTGATTAAGTAAGTTGCCTTTTTTTTGGATGTTTCTAGCTCATGGACAGGCCCTCAGAGGGATGGTCAGAGATAACTTTTTAACATTTTTTAATGGGATATGAACGTCGCTGGCAAGGCCAGCATTGTTGCTCATCCCTAATTGTATTTAAGAAGGTGATGGTGAGCTGCCTTCTTGAACCTCTGCAGTCCATCTGATATAGGGACATCCATAGTCACATCTGTCTTCACCCAAGAGAATGAGGATGTAGATATGGAACTCAGAGAGAGAGACTGTGAAGTTCTTGAGCAAATTGTCATAGGGAGTGACAAGGTATTGGAGGTTTTGGAAGGCTTAAAAGTGGACAGATCACCAGGTCCAGATGATTTGTGTCCCAGGATGCTGTGGGAGGTGAGGGTGGAGATTGCAGGGGCTCTGACCCAAATTTTTAATTCCTCTCTGGCCACGGGGGAGGTGCCAGAGGACTGGAGAGCAGCTAATGTGATCCCACTATTTAAGAAAGGTTGTAGAGATAAGCCAGGGAACTACAGACCAGTGAGTCTCATGTCAGTGGTAGGGAAACTATTGGAGAAAATTCTGAAGGAGAGAATCTATCTCCACTTGGAAAGGCAAAATTTGATTAGGAACAGTCAGCATGGCTTTGTCAGAGGGAGGTCATGCCTAACAAATTTGACTGAATTTTTTGAGCATGTGACCAGGTGTGTAGATGAGGGTAAAGCAGTTGATGTAGTTTGCATGGATTTCAGCAAAGCCTTTGACAAGGTCCCACATGGGAGACTTATCAAGAAAGCAAATGCACATGGGATACAGGGTAACTTGATAAGGTGGATTCAAAATTGGCTTAGTTGTAGGAGGCAGAGAGTGATGACAGACGGCTGTTTTAGTGACTGGAAGCCAGTGTCCAGTGGCGTACCACAGGAATCGGTGCTGGGTCCCCTATTGTTTGTCATTTATATAAACGACATAGATGACTATGTGGGGGGTAGGATCAGTAAGTTCGTGGATGACACAAAGATTGGTTGAGTGGTTAACAGTGAGGTTGAGTGTCTTGGGTTACAGGAATATATAGACGGGATGGTCAAATGGGCAGAAAAGTGTCAGATGGAATTTAACCCTGAAAAGTGTGAGATGATACACTTTGGAAGGAGTAATGTAACATGGAAGTATTTGAATGGCCTGACACTGGGAAGTTCCAAGGAACAAAGGGACCTTGGCGTGTTTGTCCATAGATCTCTGAAGGCAGAAGGGCAGGTTAATAGGGTGGTGAAAAAGGCATATGGGACACTTGCCTTTATCAATCGAGGCATAGATTATAAAAGCAGGGAGATCATGTTGGAGTTGTATAGAACTTTGGTAAGGCCACAGCTGGAGTACTGTGTGCAATTCTGGTCGCCACATTATAGGAAGGATGTGATTGCACTGGAGGGGGTGCAGAGGCGATTCACCAGGATGTTGCCTGGGATGGAACATTTAAGCTATGAAGAGAGGTTGGATAGGCTTGGGTTGTTTTTGCTGGAGAAGAGAAGACTGAGGGGTGACCTGATCAAGGTGTACAAAATTATGAGGGGCATGGACAGGGTGGATAGGGAGCAGCTGTTCCCCTTAGTTGAAGGGTCAGTTACGAGGGGACACAAGTTTAAGGTGAGGGGCAGGAGGTTTAAGGGGGATTTGAGGAAGAACCTTTTTACCCAGAGGGTGGTGACGGTCTGGAATGCACTGCCTGGGAGGGTGGTCGAGGTGGGTTGCCTCACATCCTTGAAAATGTACCTGGATGAGCACTTGGCACGTCATAACATTCAAGGCTATGGGCCAAATGCTGGCAAATAGGATTAGGTGGACAGGTCAGGTGTCTTTAATGCATCGTTGCAGACTCGATGGGCCGAAGGTCCTCTTCTGCACTGTATTATTCTGTGATTCTGTGATAGTGCTGTTAGGAAGGGAGTTCCAGGTTTTGGACCCAGCAACATTGAAGGAACAGCAATACAATTCCAAGTTAGGATGGTGTGTGGCTTGGAGGGGAACTTGCAGGTGGTGGTGTTCCCATGCGCCTGCTGCCCTTGTCCTTCTAGGTGGTAGAAGTCATGAGTTTGGAAGGTGCTGTCGAAGGAGCCTTGGTGAATTGCTGCAGTGTATCTTGTATATGCTACACACTGCTGCCGCTTTGCGCCGGTGGTGGAGGGAGTGAATATTTAAGGTGGTGGATGGGGTGCTGCTCAAGTGGGCTGCTTTATCCTGGATGGTGTTGAGCTTCTTGAGTGTTGTTGGAGCTGCACTCATCTAGGCAAGTGGAGAGTATTCCATCACACTCCTGACTTGTGCTTTGTAGATGGTGGACAGGCTTTGGGGTGTCAGTTGGCAAGTTACTCGCTGCAGTGTTCCTAGCCTCTGACCTGCTCTTGTAGCTGCCGTATTATGTGGCTGCTCCAGTTCAGTTTCTGGTCAATGGTAACCCCCAGGATGTTGCTAGTGGGGGATTCAGAGATGGTAATGCCTTTGAATGTCAACGGGAAATGGTTAGATTCTCTCTTGTTGGACACAGTCATTGCCCGGCACTTATATGGCACAAATGTTACTTGCCACTTATCAGCCCAAGCCTGAATGTTGTCTAGGTCTTGCTGCATGTGGACATGGACTGCTTCTGTATCTGAGTCCTCACAAATGGTACTGAACACTGTGCAATCGTCAGTGAGCATCCCGACTTCTGACCTTATGAGGAAGGGAAGGTCATAGATGAAGCAGCTGAAGATGGTTGGGCCTCGGACACTACTTTGAGGAACTCCTGCAGCAATGCCCTGGGGCTTAGATGTTTGGCCTCCAACAACCACAACCATCTTCCTTTGTGCTAAGTATGACTCCAACCAGTGGAGAGCTTTCCCCCTGATTCCCATTGACTTCAATTTTGTGATGGCTCCTTGATACCAGACTCGGTCAAATGCTGCCTTGACATCAAGGGCAATCACTCTCACCCTACCTATGGACATGAAAAGAGAATTTTACTGCCATTTAGAAGGTCTTTTTAGTGGGTGGTGATTATTTTCTGTGGGACGCATTGACAATACTATTATAACAGTCATTTGGCTAGATACAGTTACCTCTTTTATAGATGGTATGCATTCTTATCTGTACAGTTTCTCCTCTGACATATTTATTTGTACATTCCTTGTACTCAGATTTTGGACTCAGTTAAATATAAATTATTGAATCAAGGATATACATGTTGTACGTATATATTTTCAGAAAATCATGAGTAATCACAAGGTAGGAATCTCATCAAGTGGCTCCAGTGATATTGTAAACTGCAAGAATTAAGCCAAGCTAGCTTTTAAACTCGAAATCCTGAAATGGAATTACTGTTTAGAAATCACTTGCATGCCGATGTTCTATTTAACATATTACTCAGAGTTTATGGGTAGATTATTCTTTTTTCCTTTATTCTGATAATTATAGCAGTCGATGCATAATGATTTCACAGTGAAGATTAACATTTATGACATAACTTGGAAATTTGCCTTATGATAACGAACATTTTACCAGAAATGTTAGTATCTGTGTGATAAAGGCAATTCACCTGGGAGTCCCTATGTGAAAACATAAATCACCTGTGTGGACCATGTAACAATTTTTTTTTTCGGTAGTCCTTGCTGTCTCCATACATCAGGATTCACATTCTGCAACCAAGTTAGCATTCAAGGGTTGGGCTTTTCATTGGCTGAAAACTTGCGTTTGCAGCCATTTTGATTCAATGAAGGCCCAATATTCACAGATTCACAGAATCGTTACAGTGCAGAAGGAGGCCATTCGGCCCATCGTGTCCACACTGGCTCTCTGAAAGAGCAATTCCCTCAGTTCCATTCCCCGGCCTTCTCCCCATAACCCTGCACATTCTTCCTTTTCACATAACTGTATAATTCCCTTTTGAATGCTTCAATTGAACCTGCCTCCACCATACTCTCAGGCAGTGCATTCCAGACCTTAGCCACTCGCTGCGTGAAAAAGATTTTCCTCATGTCACTTTTGCTTCTCTTACCAAATACTTTAAATCTGTGCCCTCTTCTTCTTGATCCTTTCATGAGTGGGAAGAGTTTCTCTTTATCTACTCGGCCCAGACCCCTCATGATTTTGAATACCTCTATCAAATCACCCCTTTGCCTTCTCCAGGGAAAACCATCCTAACTTCTCCAATCTATCTTCATAACTGAAATTCCTCATCCCTGGAACCAGTCTCATGGATATTTTCTGTACTCTCTCCGATGCCCTCACGTCTTTCCTAAAGTGCGGCGCCCAGAACTGGATGCAATATTCCAGCAGAGGCTGAACTAGTGTCTCATACAAGTTCAACATAACTTCCTTCCTCTTGTACTCTATGCCACTATTAATAAAGCCCAGGATACTGTATGCTTTATTAACCATGCTCTCAACCTGTCCTACCACCTTCAATGACTTATACACAGATACACCTAGGTCCCTCTGCTCCTGCACCCCCTTTAGAATTGTACCCTTTATTCTATATTGTCTCTCCATGGTCATCCTACCAAAATTATTCACTTCATATTTCTCTGCAATGAACTTCATCTGCCATCTGTCTGCCCATACCACCAACATGTTTATATCCTTTTGAAGTTCTACACTATCCTCCTCATAGTTCACAACGCTTCCAAGTTTCTGGCACCACCTCCGAGTCTCAGGAAGACTGAAAAATTATGGCGAGTGCCTCCGCGTTTTCCACCCTCACTATCCTTGGATGCATTTCATCCAATCTTGGTGCTTTATCCATTTTAAGTACGGACAGCCAATCTAATACTTCCTCTTTATCAATTTTAAACCCCTCTAGTGTCTGACTTACCTCCTCTTTCAACATTGCCTGGGTTGCATCTTCTTCCTTCGTAAAGACAGACGCAAAGTATTCATTTAATACCTCAGCTATGCCCTCTGCCTCCATGTGTAAAACCCCTTTCTGGTCCCTAATCGGCCCCACTCCTCCTTTTACCACCCTTTTACTATTTATATGCTCTGGAATTGTTTGCCCTACTTTTCCCCTTCAAGGGAATATACCTTGACTGTGCCCGAACTATTTCTTCTTTAAAGGTAGCCCATTGTTCATCTATCGGTTTTCCTGCCAGCTTTTGACTCCAATTTATTTGCCCCAGCTCCATTCTTACCCCATTGAAGTGGGCCTTCCCCTAGTTAATTATTCTTACCCTGGATTGCTCTTTGTCCTTTTCCATAGTCAGCCTAAATCTTATGATACAATGATCACCATCCCCTAAATGCTCTCCTCCTGATACTTGATCCACTTGACCAACCTCATTCTCAAACATCAGGTCCCGCAGTGAGTGCCTGCTTTCTTGTTGGACTAGCAACCTACTGTTGTAGAAAATTTTCCTGAACACACTCTAGAAACTCTTGCCCCTCACTGCCCTTTACACTACTATTATTCCAGTCTATATTTGGATCATTAAAGTCCCCAATTATAACTACCCTATAATTTTTGCATCTCTCTGTAATTTCCTTGCAAATTTGTTCCTCCACATCCTTCCCACCTGCTGGTGGCCTCTCGACAACACCAAGCAGTGTAATGGCACTGTTTTTTGTTCCTTAGCTCTAGCTAAACTGATTCTGTCCTCGACCCCTCTGGGACATCCTTTTTCTCCAGCACTGCAATGCTCTCCTTAACCAATACCGCCACCCCTCCCCCTTTTTTCCCTTTCCTATTTCTCCTGAACGCCTTGTGTCCAGGAATATTTAACACCCAGTCCTGCCCTTCTTTGAGCCAGGTCTCTGTTACAGCCACAATATCATATTTCCACATGGCAATTGGCGCCTGTACCTCACCAGTCATAATAACCACACTCTGTGCATTCACAGACATGCACAGTAACCCTGATTCAGACTTTATTACTTTCTCCCTTACTCTGACCCCACCTAATAATGTACTATTCCCTACTCTCGTGATATCTAACTCCCTCAGTATTCTGTGCACCTTGGTATTCCTCTCTAATACTTGTTCCTGGTTCCCACACCCCTGACAAGTTACCAGTTTTGCTTCCCTCCAATCTGAGTTGTCTCTCAGGTTCCCATCTCCCTGACAATTTAGTTCAAACCCTCCCCAACAGCATGAGCAAATCTCCTTGTGAGAATATTCATCCAAGTCCTGCTAAGATGCAACTCGTCCATCTTGTACAGGTCCCACCTGCCCAAGAACCAGTCCCAAAGTCTCAGAAATATGATGCCCTCCCTCCTACACCAGTTCTCCAGCCAGGTGTTCAATCACTCAATTCTCCTTTTCCTCTGTTCACTTGCACGTGGGACTGAGAGTAATCCTGTGATTACTGCTTTTGAGGTCCTGCTTTTTAATCTCCTTCCTAACTCCCTAAAATCTGCTTTCAGGACCTCATATGCCTTCTTACCTATGTCATTGGTACCAATGTGGATGACGGGCTCTGGCTGTTCACCCTCCCCCAGAAGAATGTCCTGCAGTCGCTCCGTGACATCCTTCACCCTGGCACCAGGGAGGCAACACACCATCCTGGAGTCATGTTTACTGCCACAGAAACGCCTGTCTGTCCCTCTAACTAACGAATCCCCTATCACTACTGCCTATCCACTCTTCTTCCTCCCCACCCCTTATGCAGCTGAGCCACCTGTGGCGCCACAAATTTGGCTCTGATTGCACTCCTTTGAGGAACCATCACCCTCACCAGTATCCAAAATGGAAAACCAATTAGCGAGTGAGATCATATCAGGGGACTACTGCACTACCTGCTTGGTTCTCTTAGACTGTCTGGCGGTCGCCCATTCCCTATCTGCCTGCATGCTATTAATCTGTGGTGTGACCACCTCCCTAAACGTGCTATCCACATAGTCCTCTGCCCCGCAGATGCGCAACAGTGACTCCAGCCATCACTCGAGTTCCGAAACCTGGAGCTCAAGCTTCTGCAGCCTTACTGTGGCACTTACTGCAGATATGTTTGTCGAAGACATATGGTGCATCCATGACTTCCCACATGCCACAGGCTGTACATTCCACTCAGCAGAGCTGCCCTGCCAGGCCTTAACTTTACAAACTATTTATTATAAGTAGAATAGCTTACCAGTTACGTACCAACCAGCTCTTTCCACTGCACCGAAGCACAAATGAAATACTGGAGGGTTAAAAAAGTAGAAAAATGGAGCACCTCCTCCCCCTTCACTGAACTCGTCACTCACCAAACTCGAATCTCCACACGCAGCTTGCAATCTGCACATCGTTTGCAGGCTGCACCCAGACCTCTGTATTTATACCTTTTATTGAAGAATTGACCCCATCTCTAAATAGATAGCAGAGCTCAATGAAGAAAAGAAAGGGTAAGTAAAAAGCTTTTTTTTAAGTAATAAGGTATAATAGCAAATGCAAACTAATACAAAGAGATGAAGTAAAAGAATAGAACATAATAACATGAGAAATAAGACGAGTAGGCCATTCGGCCCCTTGAGCCTGCTTTGCCAATCATGACTAATCTTCACCTCAACTATACCTTCCCACACTATCCCCAAATCCCTTGGTTTCTTTAGTATCCAAAAATTATTGATGTCTGTCTTAAATATACTCAACAACTGAGCATCCACAGGTCTCTGGGATACAGAATTCCAAAGTTCTGATTGTTCACCATAACTTCAGCCGAAGCTCTGCAAAAGCCCAGAGAAATGGTGTGAATGCATTTATGATCTTTTTCCAAGATTTCCTTGGATCTTCTGACAAAGCTACATTGGAAGATCAGGAGACGATCACAGAAAATAAACCCCTTTGAGTAAAGAAATTTGTACCCAACTCAGTCCTCAGTGGCCTATCCCATGTTCCTAGATTGTGACCCATAATTCTAGACTCCCCAGCCAGGGGAAATATCCACTCAGCATTTACCCTGTCAAGCCCCTTAAGAATTTTATGTTTCAATGAGATCAACTCTCATTCTTCTAAACTCTAGGGAATATAGTCTTAGTCTATTCAGTCTCTTCTCATAGGACAAAGCCTTCATTCCAGGAATCAGTCTGGTGAACCTTTGTTGCCCCCTTTCTAAGGCAAATAAATCCTTCCTTGGGTAGGGAGACCAAAACTGTACACAGTACTCCAGGTATGGCCTCAGCAAGGCCCTAGGGCTAGAAGAATTAAAGGGGTTGATTTTCTGTGATCGTCTCCTGATCTTCCAATGTAAATTTGTCAGAAGAGCCAAGGAAATCTTGGAAAAAGGGCATAAATGCATTCACACTATTTCTCTGGGCTTTTGCAGAGCTTCCACTGAATTTATGGTGAACAATCAGAAGAGCCACCACAGAACACATTTTTAAATTCTCAATTAAATTTTTAATATTTATTCTAATTTTACAGCTAATATTACCATAACAAAGCTACTTCTAACATTTGAGTCGATCTATTACTGCAATATTAGGGAATATGGTGTTGGACCAAGTGTACACTTCTTGGATCTGGGTTCAAATCCAGAACAGAATGATTGAATAAAAGTTTGGCTATAAAGTGAGAAAGGCTATGAAATGAGTTTTGTTGTTTCAATTGGTTCCTTGTTGGCCCAGGTCCACTGTGTACAGCTGCTCCTACTTTGGCACTCAATTGGTAATCTCACTTAAAACCTATCGGGTTGTCTGGTGGGTAATGGAAAAAATGTCCCATTGATGCAGTAGGGTGTGATCTTCTGTGATGGAACTGGAGCTGGTGCTGGTGCTGGTGCTGGTGCTGAAGCATGCTGGAACAGAATAGAGGGAACTTCAGTCTGCATTTAACTGCAATGGCTTCCCTGGGCAGTGATCCATTCCCAAGCACTAATGTCATTCACCTTCAACACAAAGCTCACTTTTAATAAAATTTATATGTTGTATATTCAATTAATGAAAAAATATTCAAATCAGAGTTTAAGCACAGAAACTATGAAGTACTGTTAAACAATTCCACTGTTGGAAGTAGTTCCTAGAGAAGGTCTGAAAGAAAATTGTGTTCGTTCAAACTGCTGAGCAAAGCCCCTAATTCAGATATTATTGATTACTCCTCTGATGCTCGGACAAAGTGGGACTGGATAGAAGTGGCTGCATGGTGGACAATTTCTGCAGTGGCTGAGGCACGAGTCTGAGTGAAGAGAATGAGCTCGTGCTAAGAATTGTCCTTTTTCACTTGAGTTCTTATTCAATTGCAATATTCCTATGTCACTGTCAGAGAAGAGCAGGGGAGTCCTCCCAGTGTCCTAGCCCATATCCATTTGTCAAGCAACATCACTAAAACAGACTATCTAGTCATTTATCTTATAGCTGTTCGTGGGACCTTCATGTGCACAAATTGGCTGCCACATTTCCCTATATTGCAATAGTAACTACACTTCAAAAGTACTTCACTGCCTGTGAAGCACTTTCAGACATCCTGAGGATGTGAATTACACTATATAAGTGCAAGTTCTTTTCTTCTTTCTTGTTTCTGCATTACATAGCACAATCAGAAAATTTATGAATCTCGACACTTCAGAATACCCTCAAATCTCTCTCTTGGCAAGTCTAAGGGCATTTTTGCACTGCAGCTACCAGTCTGAGACCAATAGCTGCAGTTCAGGGTCCTGCCATGCATAATCCTATTTATGGTGGTTGGCTCCTGTCTGGCTGAAGATCTTAATGATCCTGCCTAAGAAGTTAAGACAATGAGGAGGGGAGAATCCCTGCTCTCCTAAATATTTAAATTGAGGTTAAGCCGAGCTCAAGTCCAAGTGATTCCCTGAGCCCTTTCACATTCTAATGGTTTCGAGCTGCATTTTTCTCCAGGGCAGGTTTGCCACAGGACGGGGGTCAAGGTGGGACTTTTGTCCATCCTGCCCCAACCTCGCTCTGACCCAATCTGTTTTTCTGGGTCATGGTTCATTTATTATGTAGTGTAGCTTCCAGGCAGCTTGCCATCACAAAAAGGAAGCCTGCTGCTTCTGCCCAGGACACCCAGAGTGTTCCATTAGGTAGACTTCAAAATTTAGTTCACTTCTGAAAGTTAAAGATGCAGCAGGTGTTCAATTAATTTGCTATACTTATCATGTTTGCTCTTTTTATTACTAAGATATTGCTGCTCTGTCCAATGAAGGTTTTGTCCAAATGTCATTACCAATTTCCGGACTATCTGTTGGAGAACTGTATAGGGAAAAGCTGTAAAGAATTTGCTACAAACAGTGTCATGCATAAACTCTCAAATACATGATCCTAAATGACCTGCGGCAACCATGCACATTACAGTGAGGTTACAGCAGTACACACAATTCTGACTTGTTTCCTGGATGTTCTTCTTCCTTCCATAAGTCTTCACAGGTCCAAATAACTTGTCACTGAAATGAATTCAGCTGCTGTAGCTGATCAGTCTCTTTTCAGCATCAAGTCTGAATTAACCTCCTGCAAGGTATACTTCCTCCCAGGACACTATGGCTTCTCTTACCAATTCAGATTCTGATTTAACTGGCTCAGTGCCACTCATAAAACAAAGTTAAAAATATGGAAGACATTGCAAAGAAACGACTTGTTCAAACTCAGAACAGATCAGAGCACCATCTCATAATTCTTAAATGTCAAATGCCCTAATCACTGCACAGGATCTCGACTTCCTAAGGTACAGATTATTCAGCTATGCTATCACCTCAAAAACAATTGACTGATGATACAGAGAAACAATTGTATTCCTCAATACCTTTGACTTCGAAGGAATTTATACACTTCTCTGAGTTCTGAGACTTGGGGTAGAATTTTCCCGGCCTTGTGGAGATGTGGTTGGAGGCAGGAGGGTGCAGGAAAATAGTGGGGAGCTGCGTCAGGATGGCTCCCCGCCACATTCCCCCTCCGGGGGTCTTCCCCAGGGGTGGACGTGGATCTGGGTCAGCTGCCCACTCCACAGAGGTGGGAAGCCAATTAGAATCATAGAAGGTTTACGGCACAGAAAGAGGCCACCTGGCCCATTGTGTCTGTGCCAGCTTTTGTTTTTTTTTGGTGCAATGCTTACCTCATTCCACTCCCATTAAAATCTCATCCAGCTTGTGTTTTGCCCTTGTACACAGCGTCTTCACCTTTAAAGTGAGCATCAAGTTACCTGTATGTAACTAACTTGTCCTGGGAGCTGGGTCGCCACATTGTTGTCATTCAGGAAATATGGGGCTGAATTTTACGCCGCCCCAGCAGGTCAGATGGTGGGGTGGGGGCGGTGTAAAATTGAGCAGGAGGCTCCGGGAGGCCTACCCGCCCCACTTCCGCCTCCCGCAACGTTTACAGCGCTGGGCGGGTTGGGAAATGGCCAGCCTGCCCGAGGCCAATCAAGGCCCTTAAGTGGCCACTTATCGGCCACTTAGAGGCTCTAGCCCACCTAGTGGGCGCGCTGGGGCGGAAAAGGCCGCCCAGCGATAGCTGCTGGCCTTTCCGTGGCCCGGGGCGTGCCATGGCAATCAGGCACATGGTGCCCGATTGAAGGCCGCCCCCACCTCCCAACCCACACCCGGGACCCAAGATGCACCTCACCCCCTCCCCCCAAACGACCACTCCAGCCTCACCAAGAAAGGACCAATCCCCCTGGTGAGGCAGCATTAACTTATCTTCCCTCCAGGGTCCTTGGCGCCGGCTGGGCTGCAGTCCCAGCAGTGGCCACCGCTCCCAGTGGTGTTGCTGGGACTAAGAGTTGCCGGCCTCTGATTGGCCGGCAGCTCATGGAAGCGGTACCTCCTCCCTCAAGTGGGTGGAAGTCCCGCCTCAGGACAATTAAAGCCCAGGGATCCGTAAAATACGGGACGGATCCCCGGGCTAGGTGGAATCGGGTTCACCACCAACTTTCACGTCGGTGGCGAATTCCCGTCCACCTAGGGTAAAATTCAGCCCATGGAGCAAGCCCTTTGGTTTAAAAGTGAGAACTTTGCACACGAGCCGACTGCAAACACACAGCTCCCAGCTAACAGGAGGCTGCCCTCTCCCACATCATACTTTACATTTCATTTACCACTGCTTCATGACACACCTATACAATACACTGCCCCCCCCAAAAAACTGTCCCCATTACATCTGAATCCCTTAAATCTGATCCCCTTTACCCCATTAAATTTCAACCCATTTAAAGAATCCAAATAACTCAAAACCCCTTAAGGCCCCACTTAAGGGCCATTTTGCAACAGCACTGGTATTTTATCATCAGAATGGCTCCCCCACCATTGTGTGCGGAGGCCGCCAGCTCAAACAAGGTGGCAGCCGGTGACAGGCAGGGTGGCTATTGGTGTCAGAGGCTCCATGCTGATAGGGCTGTGGGGATGAAAGGCCGCAACCGCAGCTGTCAATAGTCATGCAGAGGGGTTTGCCTCTACACTGCTGTCCCTACTAGCTTCAGGGCTCTATTTTATTACTTCTCTGCAGGCAATGGAGGGCACCTCCATGTTGAGGTGCCCTCCAGTTCACCTGCCTGCCTTGGCAGCACCCACCTTTCCCAGTGGGGCTGGTGGCCTGTCATATCTACGAGCTCTCTGACTTGGACTGCAGCCTTGGGAGCCCACCCACCGCCCTTAATAGGATGGTGAGCGAGGAGGTGGGTGTGCTGACAAAATGGGCAGGCTCGGGACCCCCACATGGGCCCAACATCAGGATCCCAATGTCAGAAAATCCAGCCCTTGTTCTTTTTTAGTCTGACACATTTCTCAATACAGCACCAGGTTTCTCTTTTTGTTTTTGCAATTATCTCTTCAACTTCTATAAAATACTGCAGGCTTTGACAGACAGTTAATGGATAGTCAGTGCAAGCTAAAATTTCCTCATTTCAGCGATGAAACTAAGGCTGCAGATCCATGAGATATTTTTGTGGTTAAGAAATTACTTTGCAGTCACTCTTGTTACACAAAATACTTGGCACAGTTAAGGATCAAAGAAGCAATGACTTTGCTTTGAATACTTCCACAGCTTAAAGCAGTTTATCCCAATACAAGCTCCAGCTACATAAAAATGCCAGTTTTCTTTCAGGGCCAAATTTTCCAGTGGCTGTTAATAATAACAGTATAGTTTTTCTTTTGATTTATTCTTAAACTTATCTTTCATCAGTTTTTGTTAGCAGGAGCTCATCAGCGTGGACCCAAGGGATCGATTGTCAGCAAAAAAGTAAGTGGTAAAGAAAGGGACCAGATGAGAATCATAGTAGGGAAAGGGGGAATAAGCACAAGGCCAAAGATTTTCTAATGGCACCAGGAGGAGCACTCCTGTTCCCCCTGGCCCACAAGGAAATCTTTAAACAAAAACATAAATGTAAATTACCTGGGCCTCTTTTGAGCATGATCACTGGCAGCCCTAGCGTTGGATACTGTTATATATTGTTATATTATTTGTAAAGAGCTAGGAATTAATTAGTTAGTAACTAATTGTTACATGTAAATGTGTTTCAGGGGGCCACATTTCACTAACGTACTGGAGTCATGTGACGGGTACAACTACACAGGTTTAGAGTTCTTACCAGCAGCATGTAGAGCTATATTAAAACACAAAGAGCTCCAGCCTTTCCAAGTCTAAAGTGTGGTTATTTCTAATTTATGGGAACCAGACAACATAACACAATGGCAGCAGGTGTGTGTGTGAATAAGCCTAAAACATTTTAAATGAATTTCCTGCTGAATTAGATTGAAAAATCAACCCAAATTAGTGCGAGAGAGAGTGAGAAAAACTGAGTGAATTGTGCGAAAGTGAAATGACCTCTAGCACAGCAATGAATGCACAGCTGCAGCCCATGATGAATTGGGAAGCCGATGATATCATAGAGGCATTTGAGAAGTTTAAACAAAAGTGCAGATTGACATTCAGTAGTTTTCTAAAAGGCACTATCGAAGAGGAGAGGGTCAGCTATATCCTTCTGTGGGCAGAAGATAAAGGATTAAATTTATTTAACAACTGGGACCTAAATGAAGAAGACAGCAGAAACCCAGACAAAATTTTCGAAAAATTCAGTGCCCATATCCAGACAAAATCAAATCATCGGATCTACCAAGGCCTCAGACAGGAACTAGGTGAGCCTATTGACAACTTTGTCACAAGATTGAAAAATGCAGCCAGAAAATATAAATTTAAAGACACAGATGAAAGGCTGATTGATCAGCAAATTTGGGGTTGTGCACATCCTGAAGTACAAAAAGCGCTAATTGGAAAGGACAAGCTGACAATATCACAGGCTGTAGACTTTGCCAGAACACACAAAGCCACAAACAGACAGATCAAGGCACTGACTACCCAAATGGCTAGCCTTCAGTTAAGCAGGGTTGATGCAGTGAAACAACAACAAAAGAATATACACCAGACAGAAAGAAAGACATGCAGGAGCTGTGTATGACCACATAAATTCACAAACAGAAGGAAATGTCCCACATATGGATCAATCTGCAAAACTTGAGGAAAGGCCAATCACTGGGAAAAGATATGCAGAACAAAGGAAGAAGTTGGTAAATGAGTCACCAGAAACAGAGCAAACAGGGAAAATGAGTAAGAAAAGAAACCATAATATCCATACCCTGGAAGATGACAATGAGTTTGAGAATACGACAGACACTGGAACCATGCAACTGCATGAAATGTCTGCATGTGACATTTCCCAGAGAAAAAAAATTCACATAACTATTCACATTAGGAAGAGAGTGAGAAATAAGTCCATAACGATAAATCTGAAGATGAAGCTTGATACCAAAGCACAGAGTAACATCATTCCACTCAGAAAGAAAATGCTATCCAAGGAAAGATACTCTGAAACCAAATAAAGTCATACTAACAGCATACGGGGAAACTGAGATTCGACAGCTAGGAACAATCCAAATCAGAGGGACACAAAAGGAAAAGATGTTAATTGTATGTTCTACGTTTCTGAAACAGATAGTCCTGTTGTCCTGGGGTTGAACTGTTGCCAAAAGCTGCAGATTATCTCAGTAAACCATGAGGTGAAGGAGGTGACACTGAGGGTTAAAGGTAACACATCCATCAAAAAGTGCCCTCCAATCATAAACAAAGAAGATCGTGGACAAATGTACCCAGAGTGTTTTGACGAGACGGCTGGATGCATTGAAGATTTTGAGTATGACATCACATTTGACCCAGCGATGTAACCAATGATTCATTCCCCACGTAAAGAACCAATAGAACGAAAAGGAAAGCTTGAAAGAGAGCTCCAAGAGATGGATGAAAAGAAGGTGATCGCCAGAGTCACAGAGCCGACAGGTTGGGTAAATTCCATCGTGGTGAGAGAGAAGTCAAATGGACAGCTAAGAATTTGCCTGGATTCCAAAGATCTTAGCTAAACAATAAAGATGAATCACTACCTTATTCCAACACTGGAAGAGATCACACCAGCACTGGCAAGGGCAAATGTTTTTAGCAAGCTTGATGCTAGAAATGGCTACTGGAGCATGAAGCTTGATGAGGAAACTTCGCTGTTCACAACATCCAGTCATGCATGGTGCTGAACAATTAAACAACTAACAGGAGAAAGATACACCACAAATATCCCCATCCTCAATGATGAGCACAGCATATTAGTGCAAAAGAAAAGGTTGAAGCATTCGTAACCATATTCAGCCTGAAGTTCTGAGTGGATAATCCATCTTGGTCTCCTCCTAATGTCCCCATCATCACAGATGCCAGTCTTCAGCAAATCTGATTCACTCCACATGATATCAAAAAACGGCTGAAGACACTGAACACTGCAAAGGCTATGGGTCCTGACAAGATCCCAGCTGTAGTACAGAAGATGTGTTCCAGAATTAGCCGAGCCCCTAGCCAAGCTGTTCTAGTACAGCTACAACACTGGCATCTGCCCAACAATGTGGAAAATTGCCCAGGTATGTCCTATCCACAAAAAGCAGGACAAATCCAATCCGGCCAATTACAGCCCCATCAATCTACTCTCAATCATCAGAAAAGTGATGTAAGGTGTCGTTGGCAGTACTACCGAGCACCATGTAAACAGCAATAAGGTGCTCACGGATGCTCAGCTTGGGTTCTGCCAGGGCTACTCAGCTCCTGACCTCATTCCAGCCTTGGTCCAAACATGAACAAAAGAGTTGAACTCCGGAGGTGAGGTTAGAGTGATTGCCCTGGATATCAAGGCTGCTATTGACCAAGTGTGGCATCAAGGAGCCCTAGTCAAATTGAAGTCAATGGGAGTCAAGGGTAAAACTCTCCACTGGTTGGAGGTCATACCTACCACAAAGGAAGATGTTTGTGGTTGTTGAAGGGCAAACATCTCAGCTCTGGACATTGCTGCAGAAGTTCCTTAGGGTAGTGTCCTAGGCCCAACCATCTTCAGCTGCCTTTAATGACCTTCCCTTAATCATAAGGTCAGAAGTCGGGATGTTCGCTGATGATTGCACAATGTTCAGCATTATTCATGACTCCTCAGATACTGAAACAGTCCATGTCAATATATAGCAAGATCTGAACAACATTCAGGCTTGGGTTGATAAGTGGCAAGTAACATTTGCGCCACACAAGACTCCAATAAGATAGAATCCAACCATCTCCCCTTGACATTCAATGGCAATACCATCATTGAATCCCCCACAATCAACATCCTGGGGGTTACCATTGACCAGAAACTGAACTGTAGCAGCCACATGAATACTGTGGCTACAAGAGCAGGTCAGAGACTGGAAATTCTGTGGTCAGTAATCCACCGCCTGTCTCCTCAAAGCTTGTCCACCATCTACAAGGCAAAAATCAGGTGTGTGATGGAATACTCTCCACTTGCCTGGATGAGTGCGGCTCCAACAACACTCAGGAAGCTCCACACCATCCAGGACAAAGCAGCCGGCTTGATTGGCACCCTATCCACCAACTTAAACATTCACTCCCTCCACCACTGCTGCACAGTGGCAGCAGCGTGTACCATCTACAAGATGCACTGCAGCAGCTCCCAAGACTCCTTCAACAGCACCGTCCACCAAGAAGGGCAAGGAAAGCAAATGCATGAGAACACCACCACCTGCTGGTTCCCATCCAAGTCACACACCATCCTGACTTGGAACTATATCACCGTTTCTTCTCTCTCGCGAGAACAAAATCCTGGAACTCCCTCCCTAACAGCACTGTGGGTGTACCCACACCAGATGAACTGCAGTGGTTCATTAAGGCAGCTCACCACCACCATCTCAAGGATAATTAGGGATGGACAACAAATGCTGGTCACATGCCATGAAAGAATTAAAAGAAACACACCCTTTGGATGGTACAAATTCCTGCATCTACCTTTTGACCTTAAAGTGAGCCAGGATGTGTTCCAACAGAAAGTAGACAGGACATACTGAGGATATAAAGAAGCAGTTGGCATAGCAGGTGATATCCAGATTTGTGGTGTAGATGGAAAAGATCATGACTACCATCTACATGAAGCCATGGAGAGAACCAGGAAAGCTGGGATCAAGCTAAACATTGTGAAGATGACAGAATGCCAGTTCTTTGAAATGGTGTACACACCTGACAGAGTCAAGCTGAGTCCTGAAAGAATCTCAGCCATCTCTGGGATGGAAGCCCCAAGATAAAGGAGAGAGTTGGGAAGTTTCCTTGGCTTGATCCAATACATGAGCTCCTTCATAATGCATATGTCAGAACTCACAGCAAACCTACAGAAGAGGTAGAGTACCAGTGGTCAAAGTACACAACAGGAGTTTCAACAAACTCAGAAAGGTAGTATGCAAGGAGACAAGTCTGTCATACGACGACAGAAAGAAACCTGTCACTCTGCAAGTAGATGCTTCCACAAAAGGACTGGGAGCAGTCCTGGTACAAGAGGGAAAGCCAATAGCATTCAGATCCAAAGCTCTAACATCAGCTGAGACCAGGTGAGCCAATATAGAAAGAGAGCTTTTTTCAGTTGAGTATGGATGTGAGAAATTTCATACATATCGCTACGAGAGAAAGTTCAGAGTGGAGAGTGATCATCGTCCACTAGATCAGATCTACAAGAAAAATCTATGTAAAGCACCAGCAAGACTACAGATGTTACTCTTAAGGCTTCATAGTTATGATTGCAGTCTGAAATACAAGCCAGGAAGAGGAGTGGTGCTGGCAGACACCCTATCTGGTTGTTACCACAGGAGAAACAGAGATAGAAGATCTAGGTATAAAGATTCATCACCTAGTGAATGTAACATCATCAAAACTGAGTCAAATTAGAGATGAGACCAACAAAGATGGGGAGTTACAGATGCTTTCTTAGCAAGTGATCCAGGGATGGCCTGAATCAGCAAACACAGCCAGCAATACGGCAAAACTGGTCTATCAGAGATGACATCTCACTAGAAGATGGTGTTCTGCTAGCTAGATCCATAATAATCATACCCAAAACAATCACTGGAAGAACTTCTCCAGAAAATAATACATGAGGGCCACATGGGAACCGAGAACTGTAAGCTCAGAGCCAGGTCAGCTGTGTACTGGATAGGTATATGCAAAGACATTGAAAATATGGTGTTTACATGCAATGTATGCCAGAAATACAGCAACACATTGCAAAAAGAGGAAATGATAGCTACTGAAGTACCATTCAGTTCATGGCACACTGTAGGAGCCGTTTTATTCACACACAATCAAGAATTGTATCTCATAGTCCAGATTACTAGTAAAAGTTCCCTTCTATCTGGAAGGTGAAAGACTTGACAGCCACAACAATCCTCAAAGCAATACGAGTTCTGTTTGCTGAGTAAGGGATTCCTGAAAGATTAATATGTGACAATATGTGGAGGCTTATGGCAGATTCAGAGTGCTGAAAACAGCGGAGGCCCTGGAGGAGTATAGAAAGTGTAGGGGAGTACTTAAAAAAGTAATTAAGAGAGCGAAGAGGGGGCATGAGAAATCACTGGCGGACAAGATAAAGGAAAATCCCAAGGCATTTTAGAAGTATATTAAGGGCAAGAGGATCACCAGGGGAAGAGTAGGACCCATTAGGAACCAAAGTGGCAATCTGTGTGTGGAGCCGGAGGACGTAGGTGAGGTTTTAAATGATTTCTTTTCATCTGTGTTCACTATGGAGAAGGACGATGTGGTGTAGAGATCAGGGAGGGGGATTGTGATATACTTGAACAAATTAGCATTGAAAGGGCGGAGGTATTAGCGGTTTTAGTAGGCTTAAAAGTGAATAAATCCCCAGGCCCAGATGAGATATATCCCAGGCTGCTAGGTGAGGCAAGCGAGAAGATTGCAGGGGCTCTGACACAAATTTTCAAATCCTCTCTGGTCACAGGAGAGGTGCCAGAGGACTGGAGGACAGCGAATGTGGTACCATTATTCAAGAAGGGTAGTAGGGATAAACCAGGTAATTACAGGCCAGTGAGTCTAACATCAGTGGTTGGGAAACTATTGGAAAAAACTCTGAGGGACAGGATTAATCTCCACTTGGAGAGGTAAGGATTAATCAAGGATAGTCAGCATGGCTTTGTCAGGGGTAGATCATGTCTAACAAATTTGATTGAATTTTTCGAGGAGTTGACTAGGTGCGTAGATGAGGGTAAAGCAGTTGATGTAGTCTACATGGACTTCAGTAAGGCTTTTGATAAGGTCCCGCATGAGAGGTTGGTTAAGAAGGTAAGAGCCCATGGGATCCAGGGCAATTTGGCAAATTGGATCCAAAATTAGCTTAGTGGCAGGAGGCAGAGAGTGAAGGTTGAGGGTTGTTTTTGCGAGTGGAAGCCTGTGACCAGTGGTGTAACACAAGGATCGGTGCTGGGACCCTTACTGTTTGTAGTAACATTAATGATTTAGACGTGAATATTGGAGGTATGATCAGTAAGTTCGTAGATGACACGAAAATTGGTGGTGTTGTAAATAGTGAGGAGGAAAGCCTTAGATTACAGGACAACATAGATGGGCTGGTACGATGGGCAGAGCAGTGGCAAATGGAATTTAATCCTGAGAAGTGTGAGGTGATGCATTTTGGGAGAACTAAGAAGGCAAGGGAATATGGTAGGACCCTAGGAAGTACAGAGGGTCAGAGGGACCTTGGTGTACTTGTCCATAGATCACTGAAGGCAGCAGCACAGGTAGATAAGGTGGTTAGGAAGGCATATGGGATACTTGCCTTTATTAGCCGAGGCATAGAATGTAACAGCAGGGAGGTTATGATGGAGCTGTATAAAATGCTGGTTCGGCCACAGCTGGAATATTGTGTATAGTTCTGGTTGCCACACTATAGGAAGGATGCGATTGCACTGGAGAGGGTGCAGAGGAGATTCACCAGGATGTTGCTTGGGCTGGAGCATTTCAGCTATGAAGAAAGAATGAATAGGCTAGGGTTGTTTTCCTTAGAGCAGAGAAGGTTGAGGGGGACCTGATTGAGGTTTACAAAATTATGAGGGGCCAGCAAGGCCAAGAGGGCGATTTTGACGTTTGGGCAACTCACAACCTCCATACATCCGCCCAGGCATGCGCCATGGAGAGGTCACTCCATAGTCGCCTCACAGCGACCAAAACAACCGGAAGGCAGCAGTTACGGGTTTTAAGTCCAGCTCAATTGGCGTAGTGATTGGACGCCACGGGTTGCCTTCATCGGTGGGGGAGGTCATCGCATCTCACTGGACAGCTACCGCCTGCCTCAAACCGGGCAGCCCCCGGTCAGTAAAGTTCTGTCCCGCCACAGTCCACCTGCTTCAATGGGTGCTTGGGGCTCAGGGTCATTGCCCGACAAGTGGACTGTAACACCGCACCAAACAGCATGACAAAAAAAGGAAAGAAGGTACCAGCCCTTCGTTTTGCAAGCTGGAACATCAGAACTCTGTGTCCTGGCCTGTCGGAAGACCTTATACAAGTCAACGATTCTCGAAAGACCACCATCATTAACAACGAGCTCAGTAGACTCAATGTGGACATTGCAACACTTCAGGAGACACGCCTCCCTGCGAGCGGATCATAACCTCTGCATCACCAACTCGTTCTTTCATACTAAACCCTGTCACCAGGTTTCTTGGAGGCACCCAAGATCACGTCGTTGGCACCAGCTGGACCTCATCGTCACAAGGCGAGCCTCTTTAAACATCGTTCAAATCACACGCAGCTTCCACAGTGCAGACTGCGACACCGACCACTCCCTGGTGTGCAGCACGGTTAGACTCAAACCAAAGAAGCTGCATCAATCCAAGCAGAAGGGCAGCCCGCGCATCAACACTAGCATAATTTCTCATCCACAGCTGTTACATAAGTTTCTAAATTCACTTGAAAAAGCCCTTCAAAACACTCCTACAGGGGTGCAGAGACCGTGGGCCCACATCAGAGACACCATCTATGACTCAGCAATGACCATCTATGGTAAACCTGTGAAGCGGAATGTTGACTAGTTTCAATCTCACTTTGAAGAGCTGGAACCTGTCATAGCCGCTAAGCGCATTGCACTGCTGAACCACAAGAAAGCCCCCAGCGAGTTAACATCCGTAGCGCTTAAAGCAGCCAGAAGCGCTGTACAAAGAACAGCCAGGCGCTGCACAAATGACTACTGGCAACACCTATGCAGTCATATTCAGCTGGCGTCTGACACCGGAAACATCAGAGGAATGTACGATGGCATTAAGAGAGCTTTTGGGCCAACCATCAAGAAGATTGCCCCCCCTCAAATCTAAATCAGGGGACACAATCACTCACCAACACAAGCAAATGGACCGCTTGGTGGAGCACTACCTAGAACTGTACTCCAGGGAGAATGTTGTCACTGAGACCGACCTCAATGCAGCCCAG
Source organism: Heterodontus francisci (assembly GCF_036365525.1). Taxonomy (NCBI): domain Eukaryota; kingdom Metazoa; phylum Chordata; class Chondrichthyes; order Heterodontiformes; family Heterodontidae; genus Heterodontus; species Heterodontus francisci. The sequence goes on along the minus strand of NC_090371.1, from coordinate 216,203,187 downwards.
TCTCTGTCAGTCATGGATGAGCTGGATGAACAGCCAACAAAATCGGAACTCAGTGATGCCATTGATTCTCTAGCCAGCAGAAAAGCCCCTGGGAAGGTCGGCATTACCCCTGAAATAATCAAGAGTGCCAAGCCTGCTATACTGTCAGCACTCTACGAACTGCTTTGCCTGTGCTGGGACAAGGGAGCAGTACCACAGGACATGCGCGATGCCAATATCATCACCCTCTATAAGAACGAGGGTGACTGCGGTGACTGCAACAACTACCGTGGAATCTCCCTGCTCAGCATAATGGGGAAAGTGTTCGCTCGAGTCGCTTTAAACAGGCTCCAGAAGCTGGCTGAGCGTGTCTACCCTGAGGCACAGTGTGACTTTCGAGCTGTTCTCCCTTCGCCAGCTACAGGAGAAATGCCGTGAACAACAGATGCCCCTCTACGTTACTTTCATTGATCTCATCAAAGCCTTTGACCTCGTCAGCAGACGTGGTCTCTTCAGACTACTAGGAAAGATTGGATGTCCACCAAAGCTACTAAGTATCATCACCTCATTCCATGACAATATGAAAGGCACAATTCAGCATAGCGGCACCTCATCAGAGCCCTTTCCTATCCTGAGTGGCGTGAAACAGGGCAGTGTTCTCGCACCTACACTGTTTGGGATCTTCTTCTCACTGCTGCTCTCATATGCGTTCAAGTCTTCAGAAGAAGGAATTTTCCTCCACACAAGATCAGGTGGCTGGTTGTTCAACCTTGCCCGTCTAAGAGCGAAGACCAAAGTACGGAACTTTGGGAACTCCTCTTTGCTGACGATGCTGCATTAACATCTCACACTGAAGAGCGTCTGCAGAGACTCATCGACAGGTTTGCGGCTGCCTGCAATGAATTTGGCCTAACCATCAGCCTCAAGAAAACGAACATCATGGGACAGGACGTCAGAAATGTTCCATCCATCAATATCGGCGAGCACGCTCTGGAAGTGGTTCAAGAGTTCACCTACCTCGGCTCAACTATCACCAGTAACCTGTGTCTTGATGCAGAAATCAACAAGCGCATGGGAAAGTGGGAAAGGCTTCCACTGCTATGTCCAGACTGGCCAAGAGAGTGTGGGAAAATGGCGCACTGACACGGAACACAAAAGTTCGAGTGTATCATGCCTGTGTCCTCAGTACCTTGCTCGACAGCAGCGAGGCCTGGACAGCATATGTCAGCCAAGAGCGACGTCTCAATTCATTCCATCTTCGCTGCCTCCGGAGAATCCTTGGCATCAGGTGGCAAGACCGTATCTCCAACACAGAAGTCCTCAAGGCGGCCAACATCCCCAGCATATACACTCTACTGAGCCAGCAGCGCTTGAGATGGCTTGGCCATGTGAGCCGCCTGGAAGATGGCAGGATCCCCAAGGACACATTGTACAATGAGCTCGTCACTGGTATCAGACCCATCGGCCGTCCATGTCTCCGCTTTAAAGACGTCTGCAAACGTGACATGAAGTCTTGTGACATTGATCACTAGTCGTGGGAGTCAGTTGCCAGTGATCGCCAGAGCTGGCGGGCAGCCATAAAGGCGGGGCTAAAGTGTGGCGAGTCGAAGAGACTTAGCAGGAAAAAAGACAGAAGCACAAGGGGAGAGCCAACTGTGTAACAGCCCCAACAACCAATTTTATCTGCAGCACCTGTGGAAAAGTCTGTCACTCTAGAATTGGCCTTTATAGCCACTCCAGGCGCTGCTTCACAAACCACTGACCATCTCCAGGCGCTTACCCATTGTCTCTCGAGACAAGGAGGCTAAAGAAGAAGAGGGGCATAGATAGGGTAGATAGGAAGACATTTTTTCCCTTAGCGGAGGTGTCAATAATCAAGGGGCATAGATTTAAAGTAAGGGGCAGGAGGTTTAGAGGGGATTTGAGGAAGAATTTTTTCACCCAGAGGGTGACTGGAATCTGGAACAAACTGCCTGAACGGTGGTAGAGGCAGGAACCCTCACAACATTTAAGAAGTGTTTAGATGAGCACTTGGAATGCCATAGCATACAAGGCTACAGGCCAAGTGCTGGAAAATGGGATTAGAATAAATAAGTGTTTGATGGCTGACACGGACACGATGGGCCGAAGGGCCTGTTTCTCTGCTCTGTAACTCTATGACTCTAATGGCACCTAATTCACCTCCAGAGAATATAAGGACTTTGCTGAATCGTATGGTTCAAAAACAGCACCCCATCACTACACTAGCCACGGGGACACGGGTTTTTGAAAGACATATCTGGATGTTCAAAAGAACCCTTGTGAAATGCTGAGAGACGAAGGAAGACCCAAACCTTGCCGTATTGTCACTCCGCTCCACACCTCTCAAGGTTGACATTAAATTACCTGCAGAGCTGTTGAATGGAAGAAAGTATAAGACCACTCTGCCAAGCAAAATACATCCTCCTCGTGACCAGGAGGAAGTGAGACAACAACTCACTGAAGTACAGGTAATAGGAGGTCAACACTTCAACAAGCATGCTAACTCCCTACCTGACCTGTTGAAAGGACAAATTGTACATGTACAGGATCCAATCATGAATACCTGGAGCCCAGCAATAGTTATTGGTGAAGCTGAGACTCCAAGGTCATACATCATTGAGACTGAAACAGTGAACAAATGAGAAGGAAGAGAGTCTATACTTGACCTACATCTGATCTGGAAAAACAGAAAAGATCATCAAGAATATTGGAAACATAATTATCCAGCGAGACAACATCAACAACGTCACCAGCAAGTGACACAACATTAGCAACAGCAAGCACAACCCCTACAACACCAGGAGCAATAAGCACAACATCGCCTGTGTAGGCTGCCAACTCATCACTGAGAGCAATGAATGCCAAATCTACAAGATGAGGCACAACATCATTCCACTCAAGCGATACTTTGAATAACATTTTTAGAAAAGAAAACAAACTCTAAAAGGCATTCAGTTTATTTCTAAAAGTTGATTGTTAATCTTCTTTGTTTAGAAAAAAGTAAATGATTGGCGCAGTTCTATTGATATAGAGGCATTGTGTGTTAAAGAAAGAGGGATGCTATATATTGTTCTATTACTCATAAAGAGCGAGGAACTAATTAGCTAGGAACTGTTATCTCTAAGAATTTTCCAAGGGGCCACATTTCACTGCCGCATTGCAGTCATGGGATGTGTAACACTACACCAGTCTGGAGTTCCTACCAAGCAGCATGTAGAACTATATTAAAACATATGAGCATACATATGAACATATGAATTAGGAGCAGGAGTAGGTCACTCGGCCCTTTGAGCCTGCTTCGCCGTTCTGTAAGTTCATAGCTGAACTGATTACTTCACATTTCCACCTACCCCCGATAACCTTCTACCCATTTGCTTATCAAGAATCTATCTACCTCTGCCTTAAAACTATACAAATACTTTCCTTCCACCGCCTTTTGAGGAAGAGAATTCCAAAGACTCACGACTCTCTGAAAGAAAAAACTTCTCCTCATCTCTGTCTTAGATGGGCGACCCCTTATTTTTAAACAGTGACCCCTAGTTCTAGATTCTCCCACAAGGGGAAACATCCTTTCCACATCCACTCTGTCAAGACCCCTCAGGATCTTATATGTTTCAATAAAGTCACCTCTTACTCTTCTAAATTCCAGCAGATACAAGCCTAGCCTGTTCAATCTTTCCTCCTAAGACAGCCTGCCCATTCTAGGTATTAGTCTGGTAAACCTTCTCTGTACTGCCTCCAATGCATTTACATCCTTCCTTAAATAAGGAGATCAGAATTGTACACAGTAGTCCAGTTGTGGTCTCACCAATGCCCTGTATAACTGAAGCATAAACTACTTATTTTTGTATTCAATTCCCCCCGTGATAAACGATAACATTCTATTAGCTTTCCTAATTACGTGCTGTACCTGCATATTAAACTTTTGCAATTCATGCTCCAGGACATCCAGATCCCTCTGCATCTCAGAGCTCTGCAATCTCTCACCATTTAGATAATATGCTTATTTTTTATTCTTCCTGTCAAAGTGGACAATTTCACACATTCCCACATTATACTCCATTTGCCAGGTCTTTGCCCACTCACTTAACCTATCTATATCCCTTTGGAGCCCCCTTATATCCTCTTCACAACTTATTTTCCTACCTATCTTTGTATCATCAACAAATTTAGCAACCATACCTTCGGTCCCTTGATCTAAGTCATTTATATAAATTGTAAAAAGTTGAGGCCCTTTGGAACACCACTTGTTACATCTTACCAACCAGAAAATGACCCATTTATGCCTACTCTGTTTCCTGTTACCTAGCCAGTCTTCTATCCATGCCAATATGTTACCCCCTACACCATGAGCTTTTATTTTCTGCAATAATCTTTAATGTGGCACCTTATCAAATGCATTCTGGAAGTCTAAGTACAATACATCCACCGGTTCCCCTTTATCCACAGCACATGTACCTCCCTCAAAGAACTGCAATAAGTTGGTTAAACATGATTTCCCTTTCACAAAACCATGTTGACTCTACCTGATTACCTTGAATTTTTCTAAATGCCCTGCTATAACGTCTTTAATAATAGCTTCTAACATTTTCCCGAAGACAGACGTTAAGCTAACTGGCCTGTACTTTCCTGCTTTCTGTCTCCCTCCCTTTTTGAATAAAGGAGTTACATTCACTATTTTCCAATCTAAAGGAACCTTCCCTGAACCTAGGGAATTTTGGAAAATTAAAACCAATGCATCAACTATCTCACTAGTCACTTCTTTTAATACCCTAGGATGAAGTCCATCAGGACTGGGGACATGTCAGCCCACAGCTCCAACAATTTGTTCAGTACCACTTCCCTGGTGATTGTAATTTTCTTGAGTTCCTCCCTCCCTTCCATTTCCTGACTTACAGCTAATTCTGGGATGTTACTTGTATCCTCAATTGTGAAGACCGATGCAAAATATCTATTCAATTCATCTGCCATCTCCTTATTATCCATCATTAATTCCCCAGCCTCACTTTCTATAGGACCAACGCTCACTTTTCTAACTCTTTTTATTAAATATCTATAGAAACTCTTACCATCTGTCTTTATAGTTCTAGATAGATTTCTCTCGTACTCTCATTTTACCTTCCTTATCAATCTTTACTGTTTTTTATATTCTGTCCAATCTTCTGACCTGCCTCCCATCTTTGCACAATTATAGGCTTTTTCTTTAAGTTTGATACTATTTTTAACTGTTTGAGTTAACCACGGATGGCGAGTCTCACCCTTGGAATTTTTCTTTCTCATTGAAATGTATCTATTCTATGTATTCTGAAATATCCTCTTAAATGTCTGCCACTGCATCTCTATTGACCTATCCCTTAACTGATTTTCCAGTTCACTTTAGCTAGCTCTGCTTTCATGCCCGCATAATTGCCCTTATTTAAGTTTAAAATACTAGTCTTGGACCCACTCTTCCCTCCCTCAAACTGAATGTAAAATTCAGTCATATTATGATTGCTGCAACCTAGGAGTGCCTTAACTATGAGGTCATTAATTATTCCTATCTCATTGCACGATACCAGGTCTAGTATAGTCTGCTCTCTGGTTGGCTCCAGAGCATACCTATCCAAGAAATTATCCCGAAAGCATTCTATGTATTCCACATCTAAGCTACCTTTGCCCATCTGATTTTTCCAGTCTATATGTAGGTTAAAATCCCCCATAATTATCACTGTACCTTTCTGACAAGCTGCCATTATTTCTTCCTTTATACCGCGTCCTACAGTGTGGTGAATGTTAGGTGGCCTGTACACCACTCTCACAAGTGACTTCTTGCCTTCATGATTTCTCATCTCTACCCAAACTACTTCTACATCCTGGTCTCCTGAATTTAGGTTATCCCTCTCTATTGCGCTAATACCATCATTAATTAACAGAGCTACCCCTCCACCTTTTCTTAGTTCCCTGTCCTTCCTAAAAGCCATGTACCCTTCAATATTCAGATCCCAATCTATGTTGTCCTGCAGCCATGCCTCTATAATGGCTATCATAGTAGTTATTTATTTCTATTTGCACTCTCTGTGCATCTGTTTTGTTTCAGATGCTACGTGCATTCAGATACAGAGCCTTTAGTTTTGTCATAGAGTCATAGAGTTTTACAGCACAGAAACAGGCCCTTCGGCCCAACGTGCCTGCGCCGAACATCAAGCACACTAATCCCATTTCCCCGCAATTGGCCCGTAGCCTTGTATGTTATAGCATTTCAAGTGCTCATCCAAATACTTCTTGAATGTCGTGAGTGTTCCTGTCTCTACCACCCCTTCAGGCAGTGTGTTCCAGATTCCAACCAGCGTCTGGGTGAAAACATTCTTCCTCGACTTCCCTCTAAACCGCCTGCCCATTACCTTAAATCTATACCCTCTGGTTATTGACCCCTCCGCGAAGGGAAAAAGTTTCTTCCTATCTATCCTATCAATGCCCCTCATAATTTTTTGTACCTCAATCAGGTTCCCCCTCAGCCTTCTCCGCTGCAAGGAAAACAACCCTAGCCTATCCAGTCTGTCTTCATAACTGAAATGCTCCAGCCCAGGCAACAGCCTGGTGAATCTCCTCTGCACCCTCTCCATTGCAATCACATCCTTCCTATAGTGTGGTGACCAGAACTGCACACAGTACTCCAGCTGTGGCCAAACTAGCATTTCATACAGCTCCATCATAACCTCCTGGCTCTTATACTCTATGCCTCGTTTAATAAAGGCAAGTATCCCGTATGCCTTCCTAACCACCTTATCTATCTGTGCTGCTGCCTTCAGTGATCTATGGACAAGTACCCCAAGGTCCCTCTGACCCTCTGCACTCCCTAAGGTCCTACCATCCATTGTATATTCCCTTGCCTTGTTAGTTCTCCCAAAGTGCATCACCTCACGCTTCTCAGGATTAAACTCCATTTGCCACTGCTCCGCCCATCTCACCAGCCCATCTATATCGTCCTGTAGTCTAAGGCTTTCCTCCTCACTATTCACGACACCATTAATTTACATGTTGTCTGCGAACTTACTGATCATACCTCCTATATTCACATCTAAATCATTAATGTACACTACAAACAGTAAGGGTCCCAGCACTGATCCCTGTGGTACGCCACTGGTCACAGGCTTCCAATTGCAAAAACAAACCTCCACCATCACCCTCTGCCTCCTTTCACTAAGCCAATTTTGAATCCAATTTGCCAAATTACCCTGGATCCCATGGACTTTTACTTTCTTAACCAATCTCTCATGCCGAACCTTATCAAAAGTCTTACTGAAGTCCATATAGACCACATCAACTGCACTATCCTCATCTACACATCTAGTCACCTCCTCGAAAAATTCAATCATATTTGTTAGACACGATCTCCCCCTGACAAAGCCATGCTGACTATCCCTGATTAATTCCTGCCTCTCCAAGTGGAGATTAATCCTGTCTCTCAGAATTATTTCCAATAATTTCCCTACCACTGATGTTAGACTCACTAGCCTGTAATTACCTGGTTTATCCCTGCTACCCTTCTTGAATAATGGTACCACATTCGCTGTTCTCCAATCTTCTGGTACCTGTCCTGTGGCCAGAGAGGATCTGAAAATTTGTGTCAGAGCTCCCGTTATCTCCGCCCTTGCCTCACATAGCAGCCTTGGATACATCTCATCTGGGCCTGGGGATTTATCCACCTTTAAGCCTGCTAATACTTCCTCCTTTTCATTGCTAATTTGATCAAGTATATCACAATCCCCCTCCCTGATCACTACACCTACATTGTCCCTCTCCATAGTGAATACAGATGAAAAGTAATTGTTCAAAACTTCACCTCTGTCCTCCGGCTCCACACAAAGATTGCCTCTTTGATCCCTAATAGGCCCCACTTTTTCCCTGGTTATCCTCTTGCCCCTAACATACTTATAAAACGCCTTGGGATTTTCCTTTATCTCGCCTGCCAGTGATTTCTCATGCCCCCTCTTCGCTCTCCTAATTACTTTTTTAAGTACTCCCCTACACTTTCTATACTCCTCCAGGGCCTCCACTGTTTTCAGCACTCTGAATCTGCCATACCCCTCCTTTTTTTTCCTTATCCAATCCTCTATATCCCTTGACATCCAGTGTTCCCTTGACCTGTTGGTCCTACTCTTACCTTTACAGGAACATGCTGCACCTGAACCCTCACAATTTCCCTTCTAAATGACTCCCACTGGTCTGATGTAGACTTTCCTATAAGAAGCTGCTCCCAGTTCACTTTGGCCAGATCCTGTTTTATCATATTGAAATCTGCCTTCCCCCAATTCAGTACTCTTATTTTCGGTCCCTCTAGTCCTTTTCCAATACAAACTTAAAACTTAGAGTTATGGTCACTATCCCCGAAATGCACCCCCACTGACACTTGTACCACTTGTCCGGCTTCATTCCCTAGGATTAAGTCCAGTACCGCCCCTCCTCTTGTAGGACTCTCTATGTGCTGGCTCAAAAAGCTTTCCTGAATGCACTTGAAGAATTTCGCTCCCTTTAACCTTTTGGTCACTATCCCCTCTAATATAGGGGAAGTTGAAATCCCCTACTATTATTACCCTATTATTATTGCACCTCTCTGAGATTTGCCTACATATCTGCTCCTCTACCACTGCCTGACTGGTTGGAGGCCTGTAGTACACTCCCAGACAAGTAATAGCCCCATTTTTGTTTTTAAGTTCTACCCATATGGCCTCATTAGAGGAACCTTCTAAGATATCATCCCTCCTTACTGCAGTAATTGTCTCGTTAATCAACAGTGCAATGCTACCTCCTCTTTTACCCCCTCCTCTATGACTTCTGCAGATTCTATACCCTGGGATATTAAGCTGCCAGTCCTGCTCTTCCCTCAACCATGTCTCAGAATAGCAATAATATCATATTCCCATGTGTTGATCAACACCCTCAATTCAACTGCCTTACTCGTAAGACTTCATGCATTAAAATAGATACAATCCAGCCTTGTATTATTTGCCTGAGCCTTAACAGGTCTACATTTACTCTGTCCTCCGGACTGACTTAGCTTCACATTTATATTTGATTGTACATCACCCCCTACTGTGCTTCCACTCTGTATCCCATCCCCCTGCCAGATTAGTTTAAACCCACCCCCCCAACAGCACTAGCAAACCTCCCAGCAACGATGCTAGTCCCGTTCTGGTTCAGGTGCAACCTGTCCATCTTATACAGATCCCACCTTCACCAGAAACAGGCCCAGTGATCCAAGAATCTAAAGACCTCCCTCCTGCATCATCTCCCCAAACATGCATTCATTTGCTCTAACCTCCTGTTCATATACTCACTAGCCCGTGGCACCGGAAGAAACCCAGAGATTACAATCTTTGAGGCCCTACTTTTTAATCTGCTGCCTAGCTCCCTAAATTATTTTTGCAGGACCTGATCCCTCTTTCTACCTATGTCATTGGTACCACCGTGGACCATGACCTCCGGCTGTGCACCCTCACCCTCCAGAATACTTTTTAGCCACTCAGTGATATCCAAGACCCTTGCACCAGGGAGGCAACATACCATCCTGGAATCACGTCTGCAACCCCAGAAACGCCTATCTGTTCCTCTAACCGTAGAATCCCCTACCACTATTGCCCTATTGTCCCTTTTTCTCCATCCCAGCACAGCTGAGGACATTCCGGTCATGACTCTTGGTGCCTTCTCCAGAGGAACCCTCTCCCTCATCGGTACTCAGAACTGAATACCGGTTAGAAAGTGGGATGTCCTCTGGAGACTCCTGCACTACCTGCCCTGACTTCTTTGTCCGTCTGGCATCCACTCAGTCACACCCTGACTGTGTTCACCTAGGCACCGGCTTGACTACCTCCTGAAACGTGGCATCCATGTAGTCCTCCGCAAAGCAGATGCGCCACAGTGACTCCAGCCACCGCTTGAGCTCCGAAACCCGAAGCTCAAGCTTCTGCAACCGGAGACACTTTCTGCAGACATGTTCACCTAGGTCACATGGCACTTCCACGACTTCCCACATTGCACAGGAGGTACATTCCACTTGGCCAAGCTGCCCCACCATTACTTACTTTTACAATGAGAAAAAGAAACTTGCTCGTGTAATAACTTATCAGCTATTTACAATCAACTTATATCCCCTGTACCTTTGAGGCTGAGAAAGAAAAAGACCAAAGAGCACCTTCCAGCACCCCCAGCCAATGAAAATACCCACATTTAACTTATAGCCTCACTCCATGCAAACAGCACTAGTATAGCCAGTAAATACTAAAAAATTTACCGGTAGCTATCCTCAGGTTTTAATTTAAAAGGAACCTTTTTTTCAACTCCAATCAATCACAGTCATCCCCAGACAATAACAGGTGCCACCCACCGACCAATCAGAGCCCAGAATTTCACTGATGTCACTATTCTTTTTTTAACTAAATCCAAACAGAGCGCACGCAAGAACAGTCAGAGAACCTGCCGCCGCCCCCCCTGGACGTCACGTAGGTGAAGGGCCTCGAGCCCCGCTCTTTATTAATAGGTTTTCAGCCCGTTTCCTTTCAGGTCTGCTGCAGTCCTCTAGCCTTATTTGTTGATTTACTCTTAGATTTGTATGCTTTGTCCCTTCCTGTCACAGTCTGTTTGTCATTTCCCAGATTAATACCTTTCTCTCTTGCCTTATCTCTACTCCTTGATTTACCATATCTTCACAAATTTGATCCCTTGCCCCCACTATTCAGTTTAAAACCCTCTCTACTTCCCTAGCTATGGAGCTCACTAGAATACTGGCCCCAGCATGGTTCAGGTGTAGACCATCCCTACGGTACAGCCACCACTTTCCTCAGTACTGGTGCCAGTGCCCCACGAACCAAAACCCACTTCTACCACACCAGTCTTTGGGCCATGCATTAAGTTCTCTAATCTTATTTGCCCTATGCCAATTTGCACGTGACTCAGGTAATAATCCAGAGATCATTACCTTTGAGGTTCTGCTTCTTAATTTGATGCCTAGTTCCCCAAACACAAAGAGCTCCAGCCTTTCCAAGTCTCAAGTGTGATTATTTCTAACTTATGGGAACCAGAAGATATAACTGGTGCCGCAGCCACGATCAGTATTAAAAATCTCTCTGGCAAACAAATTATGTCACTGAACTTTGACATTTAAATAATGATGAGGCCCCAGCCTGCCTAAGGTAGATTCCTAGCCCGCAACCAGCATTGGCAGTACAAACATACCAGGAGTACTGCAGGAAGTACCCAACTGCCACTGTAATCATCTCCCAACTCCATTCAGGCAGGTAAGGCAGTGTTAAAATTGTACCTTGTGTGGGCATTTCTTCGAGGGCTTTCTTAAAAAATCTCATTTCTGGAAGGGCAAAGCTACAGTGTAACTATTTTTTTTCAATAACATTCTAAATACTTTGACATTCTGACAATATCTGCTTTTGTGTGATTTTTGAAAGAGAACAAACACTAGAAATTTCAAAACATTTATAGAATCACTTAGAATTTGCAACACAGAGTCAGGCCATTCAGCCCAACTGGTCTATGCAGGTGTTAATGCTCTACAGAGCTTCCTCCACTCTAATTCATCTAACTGTATGAGCATATCCTTCTATTCATTTCTCCCTCATGTACTTATCTAGCTTCCCCTTAAATGCATCTATGCTACTTAACTCAATCACTCATTGCAGTTGCAAGTTCCACATTATCACCATTCTCTGAGTAAAGACATACCTCCTGAATTCCTTATTGGATTTATTAGTGACTATCTTATATTTATAGCTCCCAGTTTTGTACTTACCCACAAGTGGAAACATCTTCTTTACGTCTAACCTATCAAATACCTTCATAATTGAATTGTACAAAACCCTGGTTAGACCCCACTTGGAGTACTGTGAGCAGTTCTGGGCACCACATCTTAGGAAGGATATATTGGCCTTGGAGGGAGTTCAACGTAGGTTTACAAAAATGATACCTGGACTACAGGAGTTAAGTTACGAGGAGAGATTACACAAATTAGGCCTGTTTTCGCTAGAATTTAGAAGGTTAAGGGGTGATCTGATTGAAGTCTTCAAGATATTAACAGGAAAAGACAGGCTAGATAAAGATAAACTATTTCCACTGGTTGGAGATTCAAAAACTAGGGGGCATAGTCTAAAAATTAGGAGCAGAGCATTCAGGAGAGATGTTAGGAAGCACTTCTTCACGCAAAGGGTGGTAGAGGTTTGGAACTCTCTCCCACAAACAGCAGTTGAAGCTAGAACAATTGTTAATTTTAAATCTGAGATAGATAGATTTTTGTTAAGCAAAGATATTAAGGGATATGGGCCAAAGGCAGGTATATGGAGTTAGGCCGCGGATCAGCTATGATCTCACTGAATGGCGGGACAGGCTCGAGAGGCTGAAGGGCCTACTCCTGTTCCTATCTTCCTATATTCCTCTTCCTATGTTCCTCTTTCTATGTTCCTAATTGTACAGACCTCTATTAGGTCATCTCTCAGTCTTCACTTTTCTGGAGAAAAACGACCCATTCTTTCTAATTCAACGCGCTAAAGTTGGGGCAGGAAAGGCCGAAGATGGCCTTCACACCCAGAGGCCAATTAAAGCCCTTAAGGGCCGCATCCTGCTGCCTCTGGAGTTAAACCTGCGACAGGCAGGAGGGCCTCTGCCATATGGGGAAGTCGCCCAGTGAAACGAGGGTGAGGGAGAGTCTCCTCCATGGGCAATCTGTAGTCCACGGAAGGCCCCCAGCAGCAAACAACCCACTTCCTGTAACAGCTCACCCCATACATTAATTGCCCACCCTTCCCCCGCCATCGGCGGTGCCTGGTCCCAGGCCTCCTGTAGTACCGGCAGTGGCTACTGCTCCCAGTGGAACTGCTGATACTACAGAGCTGCCGGTCCTCTGATTGGCCAGCAGCTCTTGGAGGCGGGATCCCCACCCTTAAAGGGACAGGAACCCCAGCGCAGGGCAGTTAATTGCCTGAGCGCCGTTGAATCATGCCGGGGGCGGGGTGGGATGGGGGGGGGGTGGCGGGGTGGGATGGGGGGAGGGGGGGGATGCTCCGAAAGACCATGGCAGGGTTCTCATCAACTTTTCGGCCTGGTGCCGGGAGCCCCACCAGCAGGAACTAAATCCAGCCCATTTTTGCATCTTCTCCAGTGCCTTTATATCCATTTTGTAATATGGAGACCAGAATTGTACACAGTACTCCAAGTGTGGTCTAAGTTTCTGTATAAATTTAAAATAACTTCCCTGCTTTTCAATTCTATTCCTCTCAAAATGAACCCCCGTACTTTGTTTGCATTTTTGCGGCCTTGTTAACCTGGTAATTAATCCAGGCAGAAAGTTTGCAAAGAAACTATAATCATCATAGTATGAATGCATAGTACCTTCGTGCAAATAACCTTCAGTTGCTGGCACACATTCATGCAGAATAGTATAAACATTAAGATTTGCTGCATAATGAAGTTAATTAGTTGTTCAAACACAAATTAAATGTTACTTTATGACAACAGAAAAACGGGTACTGTTTTGATTTAAACAGGAAATCCAGAAGATAACAATAGTTTTGTGTATCAGGATTCTTCCATGCTGCCCCAGATAATATGTAGCCTTATGAGTTCCACAGAATAAATACAGTAGCATTACAATTTAATGGACAGCATTTGGCCATCCTTTTACAGTGACAATGAATGAAGAAGTTTATCTTATCGAAGGCAGATTTAGCATAATTTCCAATCCAAGTTTTCAGCAGGACAGAAGGAAGACCTTTGTTAGTTTAAATAATTTACAGAAAGTAATTGGGCTTTTTGTTTATTATACTTTACATATCTTATCTATATCAAAGTATTAGTCTTTCTCAATATGTTGCTGTAAGTATTCCCATGTCAACTAGACATGCCAGACATTGTTTTAAATTATCAACAGCAAAGCACGTTGGACTTATTCCCAACCTCAACTACGCAAATATTTATTGGAATGCTTAGTTTTGTTATATTTCCCTCATCAATTTGATAATTCTTTGATTAAAAGCTATTTCATTTTGAATAAAATTATACTGACAATTACAGCATGCTGTTCAAAACAAAACAATTTCCTCTGTGCAATTATCCAGCATATAATGTATACAAGTTAATGAAAATTCTGATAACAGAGCATATTACTTTCATCTAAACTATTACTTCCTGTCCTGCCACTCTGTTTAACAACAGAATAGTCTTAAAACAAGACTGAAATCCCCCTCCTCTTTCTGTTTCTGTAATGTAAATCCATAGAGAAAAAGCTTTTCCATGGTAATAGGAAATAAGAAGCCATATAGATAAACTTTGGGATAAGAAGAAAGTGCAAATTCTGAATGGCAAAGTTTAACTAGAATAGAAGAAGGCTGCCACTATTTGGTAAAACTCCATGGTGTTTATGGAAGTACAAAGATAGGACAAACTTGCATTTAGATAGTACCTTATGACATCCTCATGATATCTCAGAGAACTTCCTAATCAATTAATTACTTGAAATGCAGCTACTGTTATTCTCTCGTTAAACACATGCTCAACTGCTCACTGCCAAGTCCCACAAACAGCAAATGCGATGAATAGCCAGTTAATCTGTTTTTGGTGGTGTTAGTTGAGAAAGGAATGTTGAGCAGGACACTGGAAGAACTCACTGTGCTTCTTCAAACTGTTCTGTCAACCTGATTAGGCAGACAGGACCTGTTTCACATCTCATTCATGCCTCCAGCAGTGCAACATTCACTCAGTACTATGCTGAAATGTCTGTTCAGATTATGTACTCAAGTCCTGAAGTGAGGTTTGAACACTCATACTTCTGATTCCGAAGTAAGAGTACAATCAAATGAGCCAAGCTGATGCAAGGATAAATGGGAATAAAATGGAAGATACAGGATATATTAATATCAATAACAGATGGTTGCCTCAGGTAAAATGGCTCGATTTTGCAAACTGCAGCTAAATTTGGGTAAACTTACTATCTGATGGGATATTGGAGGGTACTTACTGTTTCATAGCATCTACTACAGGTTTGCATCCTGCCTTGCAAGTAAATTATCATGGTGAATGTTGTCACCAGAGTAGTTGAAACACAGTTTAAACAATAGCTAAAGGGCAAAAGAATAGAAACTAGGATCAGCTATGTTATCATACAAACGCTTTTCATAGCTGTTTCAAATTTTTCCATATGCTCTTGTAACAGAGACATTAATATGTTTAAAACAGAGGTCATTGTGCCTTTTTAAAAATACTACATAAAGGAAATTAAAACAAGTATGAAACATTATGATAACTTTATGACAGTACTTCCTATCTAATATTTTCTCAATGCTACCATGTTACTATTTTACATTAATTTTCTGCACTTTAGGTGTGGGTACTATTTTTGAACTGGACATTAATCCCTCCAAACCTGTTATAAAAAACATTTCCAAACAATTATTAAAATTGCTTTCTGCCCATGATTTTCTTTTTCATATGAGTAATTACCCTACATAATTGTCATCATAGGCTAATATGTTTTCAGATTTTTAAGCAATCGCTGTATTCAATAAAATTGCAGGATTATGTAACTTTTTATACTTAAATGTACAGCGAATAGTGCTTTACTGAAGTAAGCTATCCATTCTAAACGCAAATTAATAATTTACCTAACTTAAGGCAGGCTACCTTTTTACATACAGTAAGATTATGAAAGAGCCTGAAGATAAAGCATGTAGCATGACTGTAAATTGCCAATAAGAAAATGACACTGCTTTATATTTAACAAATGTTCAATTAAAGAAAGTAATTAAATATATTCTATTTTCATATAGTTGACAAAGCACTTCCTAATTTCACAGTTGCCTGATAGGTGTTGTTTGAGTTGCTATAGACTGCTTGCAGTGGATGTTTTAAAAGAGGTATCACTGCTTCAACAGCCTACACCCATAATCTTCAGTGTTAATTAACACACAGATCTTAAAGGCACTCAAGGCTAACACAACAAATCCAACACCTTAGCTGTCAATGGATTTGACTGATGGACAATATCCCACTGCCACTTTGAGGCAGATGTCAACTGGCAGGTTGATGTAGTCAGCAGATTGCTGCAAGTGCCAATCTACCCATCCAGCTTGGATACTGTGGAAAGTTACAATGCCATGCAGTTGCCTGAAATTAATATGGATGGCAGTGATTCGCAATCATTTTTGTACCACCAATTTGCAAAGAACACCAGTCCCCTGCTGATTCAAAGTGTGGGAATGGGAGGTTTGAGAGGATAACTCCTGAAGGGTGAATTTCTGTGGAGGTTTACCTGTTCATCTGCTGTAAATTTGGAGGAAAAGCTCCAGGAATCTCAGAAAAATGGCACAAATCCCATTGACTGTTTTTAAGGGGTTTATGTGGCCCGTCTGCAGAAGGTGGACAAGCTGAATATCCTTTGTCAAAGTTAACCCCTTAGTGTCTATAGATAATGAGTTCACTTCTGTGGTTCAGGTGGGTACAAAGAAGACATTGTCCTCGGCCCTGTGGGTTATCATTATGTCCAGTTTCGGCCCATAAAACAGACACAACGATAGTAAACTTAGACTCTATTGTGTGTTATACGATATGTCATGAGATGATGATTGATGTCCAAGGGACATCTAAATGGAAAAAAATTACAATATACAGAAAAAGATGATATAATTCACTAATAATGTCCTATTCATTATTATTCCAGATTAGATATTATTTTTTCTTAAAACTGCAAAATCCTTGTTCATAAATACAGTGCACATTCATGTATTTAAAATACAAGTCCTATAAAGACATCAGCTTGGCTTCTTAAAGATACTCTACTCCATTATTAAACCAATGATATATCTGTTGCTTTCACAAATCACATTGTGAAAAATATATATTAGCCTGGGAGGCAATATTATTCTCTATGTTACTTCTAGTACAGCGACTCTTCATGTGCAATAATTTCATGACTACCATTGAACATTATTTCCCAGGTTTGTCACACATTGCAAAATAACTACTGGCATGAAATGGCTGTTCAGTGTATAAGACTGCATGTATTGGTGTTGCTTAGCATGTTAAAATCAGTATAATTAGTATTTAAATCCAAATATTTCAACGTTTTCACTTTCCATATCCAGCAAATTCCAAATGCTGATTGATAACAATATTGCAGGAGCAACTGCTGTGTTTTAACACCAACATGATTAGGGAAGTGCATTGACTGTGCAAAGGACAGAATGAGTATTGAATTAGGTACATGCTTATAGTGGAGTTGGATGACGAAGAACAGCAGAAGATAGCTCATGAGTATAGGTGGTGCAGAAAGTGAATAAACAGGCCCCATTAGAATATCACATATCAGATGTATTGACCCAGGCAGAGCTATCTAGGGATTGCAGAAATCTAAACCTAGACACTGGGCTACCTGCTAACTAGAGACCTTGGGAAGCAATCAAATGTCAGTACAGCACTGCAAGTGGCAGTGGAAGACACCACAACTTTAAATTTCTAAGTCACTTACCCCATATATGAGATATATGAGGCTTTGGCTTAAGGTTGTCAGGCAAATTGAAGCCAGCATAGAATGCATTTTATACTAATGTATTCCACGTACCAAGGCCTCAGAAACAGCAGGAGCACATTCCTAAGCATTCTCACACTGTGTCTATAACTGACATCCCGAAGTTCTCCATTGCAGGTGCCACTGGTGTTACCACATAGTCCATGGCTTGTTAATGTAATGCAGACAACCATGCATCCATGATTGAATAGATTTGTTCTACACCTCCTCCAAGCTACAGCATGTGTTTCACAGAAACAATAGTTCATGGAGATGATCAGACAGCAATATCATTAGGGGAAAAAAAATGTCACAAGATTTCAGTTTTCGACCAACATTTCCACTACAAAACGTATTTGGAAAGCAAGCGGATCTTAACAACCTTCTGTGCTCGGAATTCATGAATGAACAATTTCCAAAAACAAAGGCACTACATTTTTCTGCAACACATTAAAATGTGACAACACAATCTTTTATGCCCTATAGCAGAAGTATTCTAAATTTGACGGCAAAGGCTTTTTATCAGGGACAGTATCTCATGCTGGAAATAATAATCAGTGATAATAAGATGCGAGCTTGTTTTATTCTATGTGTAGCTGAAAATCATGTCAAGATAAAATAATTGAAGTCATATTTGTATAGAAACTACTGAAAAGTCTTAATAATTATTGAGCTTTGATCTACTAAGAATAAAAGCTCAAACTTCTCCCATTTGTGACTGTGTCACAATTGAACCAGACAACATTCATGCAAACCATATGCTAGTCTGCCTTTGGAATTTTGAGCTTTAATGTTGCGTCTGCTGGGACCCAGTTCCCTACACAGAACAGAAACTACCAAGAATAAAACTTTACTATCCAAATCAATTTTGAAGAATAAAAATAGCATTTACTGACAACAAAACATCGCTCCAAAGATAGGGAACTAGATCTAAATTTGAGTATATGAAACAGGTCCGAGCCTAGAATTTCCTTTCTTTGATAGGACATACTTCTGCTGCTGTAGAGGTAGGAGCACAGTAATTTAGGGCGAGACCAGCATCCGCTAGATTTTGGTCCTTAAGTAAGTGCATGGTAAATTCCTAACGGGGAGTGGTGGATATACTTACTCTGATCCCAAGCTACCCTAGGAACCTCACCAGATGTATTTCCTGCAGGCCCAGCGATAACTATGTCTGCAGAAAGCAGATTAGGTGCCATTATATACTAAATGTAGGCTCCACCGAGAAAGACTTTGGGACCTGCCAGCTTTGGAGCAACACTGTTTATCATAGCTGAGCCTGAAATCTTCGGCCCAACAAAGATGTTGCATTCTCCTTTAGACAGTCAGGGTGCCACTCTGCTATCACACTGTTTCCATTGAATAGACGCACTTAGTGTAGTGCGACAGACTTCGGCACCAACCCCATGTATGATAATAACCTCCATCCCCAAGATTTAGGATGGGGTCGTGTTTTGGAGGGATGTCGGAAAAAACGTGCATCTCTGGTTCCACTTAAAGGCAGACAGCACTTCTTAACGGGGAGGTGCACTCTGGCTGTAGACAGCAGGGAATGTTTTAAAGGAGAAAAATCACTGCAAGACCTGCAGATCGGGCCCTCAGGTTCTCTGATGCTGTTTTAGAGGACCTGGTCCAGGCAGTGGGCAGGAGGAGATCCTGCACCTCTCAGGGTCAGAAAGGCCTCAAGGAAACATCTTCACTACCCGATAAGATCAATGTCAGGAGCTTAGCTCCCAGGAGTTGACTGCAATGCCAAAAGAAGTTTAATGAATTCACTGGAGTTGTCAAGGTAAAAATACAGCTCTCTTATTCTCAGCTCATACTTCCAGCCTTCTACTCACTATTGTCCCTCCCCTCGCTCACTTCCCTTCACTATCCAGTGATCACTGCACCACACTTCAGCTCTCACTCCTGATATGCACACACTCATCATTATTGCAACCCTCAATTAACTACATGTCATATCTTACACACAGCATATCAACTATTCCATCATGACAGGCATATTCTCTAGACACTTCACAAAGATGTCACTAACATGCTCCCTTCTTTCTTGCAGGAGAAGGTGATGCACACAACTACAACTAGTTCCAGGAAGCTGTCCCTGGAGGAGGCCAAGCCAGTCTGCCCATCCTCACCCCCGTGGAGGATAACATGCTGGGCTTCACAGGCATGTGGAGAGTCGTGGCTGTGATGGCTGGCAATGCTGACGGAGATGTCACACAGGGTTTCTTCATGTCTTATCCTCCTTTTCCTTTCTTACTTCTGTCTCACCCCACACAGCACGCATGGAAAATTGCAGCTACTTCTCTCACTGTTGCCTCTTCACACTAAAAGTTAACCCTTGTTCCTCTCTTTCACTTCAGGTGCTGAAAATGTGGAGATGTCACTGCCACTTTGGAAAGAAGAGTACGGTCTACTGGAAAGTGAACCATCACACAATCTGCCCCTCACAAGCACCAGCTCAGAGACTGGCACCAAAGTTCCCTCTAATTTCTTTTTGTTGTTCATGCAGTGAGCGGTACCTTTAAATTTTTTTGCGGAGCTGCGCAAGCACGGTATCTCAACAACAACAACAGCTTATATTTATTTAGCACCTTTAACATAATAAAACATCCCAAGGCACTTCACATGATACAGTTATAAAGCAAAATTAGGTCTTAAAGGAGAAAAGTGAGATAGGGAAGCGAAGAGATTTCGGGAAGGAATTCCAGAGCTTAGGGCTTTGGCAGCTAAAGACACATCCACCAATGGTGGAGCAATGAAAATCATGGATGGTCAAGAATTAGTGGAGCATAGATGGGCTGCAGGAGATTACAGATAAAGGGAGGGGGCGAGGATGAGAATTTTAAAATTGAAGCGTTTCTTGACCGGGCGACAATTTAGGTGAGTAAGCACGAGGGTTATAGGCAAGCAGGACTTGGTGTAAGTAAGCAGCAGAGTTAAAGGGGACAACTTGTGAAAGGCAAATGCAGTAACTTCTGAGTTGCTGCGTGGCAGTGCCGCACTCTGTTTATAACAGGGATTGACTGCCACCATGCATACTTTAAAGGCTAGGGTAGAAGACAGGCCTTCACATGGTGAGCACCAGGCACAAGTATGCAGGGGGATAGAATGCCACCAGTGCCAGCTTGCCAGTGAATGAAATCGCATACTAGCTCTGCTTTAGAGAATTTCAGATTCCGACTTTGAAGGCCCAGCCTACTGAGAAAGGGATACACCCACAGGTATACTAGTAAGACTGGGCAACATACTCGTGAGCTCAGAATATGTAGCATTCTAGCTCTGGCTTGTGTCAAGACTTTGTGCAAAGCATGGAGACTATTCTACTGAACATGAACCAATAGGCCAGCTCCATCAACATGACAGTAATACCCACCATCTTGGAGCCTCTGCTGACAGTATTCACGGCAGCTCACACTGCTGTCAAGGAAGCTCAGATGGTTGCCATATTGGCTAGATTTTAGAGCGTGACATCATTCTTGCACTCTTTTCTCTTGCATAGCCATGGGAGTGCTGAGGCAGTTCTAGAAGGATGGCCCTGGCTCCATGAGAGAGGTACCAGCTGTCCTCTCTCAGGATGGCAGAATGCCTGTTCCTGCACCGTCTACTCCACCAGTGCCCCAAACCAGCTGGATAAAGTGCACAGCCCATGCCGAGTCTCATAGTTGTTTGAGGTCATCCATCACAGCCATCTAACGTGTCCGAAATACAAGCTCAGCAGCCTTCCATCTTCCAAGATATGGCCACTGGGGAAATACATCATAGGAGCTCTAGGATAGGGAAACAAGCACAAAAGACAGGCTCTAAGGGTTTGTTCATGAGTGATTCACAACTATTTCTGCTCACTTGTTACATTGTTTGGGATTTGCTGCTGATGTTTATATTTGTAAAGTGCGGGCAATAAGGATGAACTGAAGGAACTGATGATGGTAGTAAGGACGATGATGAGCAGGTTTGCAGCACTGTTGGTGTACTGGGATGAGTGGGATGGTTTGGATGAAGCATCCTTCGATGAGCTGCTCTCTGAGAACTCTGGCAGCTCGTGGCTCTGATGGTCGATACTGCTCCTGATCTCCCTCTTCTTCATGCTGCTGCTCTGCTCCTGGTTCCTCATGATAGAAAAGTTATGGAACATGCAACAGGTGACCATACTTCTGGTTGCCTGCTCAGGGCTGTACTGCAAAGTTCCTCCGGAATGGTCCAGCAAGTGTAAGTGTTGGTTGAGCATTTCTGGTGGCAGCACATCTCTCATTAAAGGACAGGTGTATCTGGGTTCCTGACTGGAGTCATGAGCTAAGTCTGAAGGGGATATCCCTTGTCACCCAGTAGCCAGCATATAACCTAAGGGCCTGGTTTGAACAAAGGCAACACAGAGGATTGCCACAGGATAAATGAATCATGACTTCTGCCTGGAAACCAGGCACAGACTTGCATAGTCTGTTGTCAGATGTTGAGGGAGTGAAATCCCTTTCTATTCAGAAAGATGCTGAGCTGGTGTTGGAGAAGCAATGGCATGCAGTTTATAGCACCTTGCATTCTGGGGAAGCCTGCAATGTATGTGAAGCATAGTGCTCTGTCATTCTCCTTCACTCTGT
Source organism: Heterodontus francisci (assembly GCF_036365525.1). NCBI lineage: Eukaryota > Metazoa > Chordata > Chondrichthyes > Heterodontiformes > Heterodontidae > Heterodontus > Heterodontus francisci. The sequence continues at coordinate 216,181,050 of NC_090371.1, read as the reverse complement.
CCATGGGGAAAGAGATGTAACTCTTCCTCCTGGCATAAGGAGTATCTGTGACCTCCCTGTTAAAGCTGTGGCCTACAGACCGAGAGGTTGCTCTTGTCATGTGCTAAGACCTGGAAAGAGACCGTTGCATAAAAGTTAAGGTGACCGTGACAGCTATTGGCAGTGCTGCCATGCCCTGGTTTGGGGCTCTAGTCATGGCTGGAACAGGTGTCATAGCTCTGTTACAGCTTTCTGAATCAAAAGCATCTGACACATTGCTCCTCAGTAAAATTCATGTAGGAGATGTATTCCCTGAAGATTGCTATGGGTATGGCCCCCTGTGCAGTGCCCTCCTTCTCCTTCTTCTGCAAGCTTCTCCAGCTGTTCTGTTTTCCTTGCTGCTACTCCTCATTATCCAGCCCCAACAGTAGTCCTACCAGACCACCCAGGACTCCTAGAGTGTGTCCTGGAATATTTTCTACAGCAAAAAACAGTGACGCACCAGTATAAACTTCTCAAATACTAGAATTAAGTTTCACAGTTGGAAATTAGGCCAAAAACTTCCAAAATATTATTCATCTTTCATGTGGCTGTGGCAAAAAAATCAAATACCAAAGTCTAGGTCAGATATCCAGGCCAAAGCTTCAATATTGTCGGTTGTTTGTTTGATGATGTTCTTCACGGTCTAATTAGGAGCTCCACAGTCACATGGTGGGGATACTTTAATCTTCCATCTATGGAAAAGGTGGCAGAATTTACCATGACCAGTTCTGAGGTTGATGATTGTCCATTGTTTAGGAGGAAAGTTTGGTCCTTCAGGTTGTACTGTGGTATCTCACAGCTCTTCCAAGCATTACACCATCAGTTATCATGGCTGAAGCGAGATCGCTGAAGGGCTTTGGCGATAGTCCAAAATGACCTTCTGGATTTGAGACGTGTTGGTGATAGGTTGGTCAAGTCGTTCTGGATCAGCATGTCTTTGCCGATGTAACAGTTGTATTCTCTGGCGACTGCATATTCACAGCGTAGGTATGATGGTGCAATATTTGCAAGCGCAGGCAGGCAGGGTGTTGCTGTCAATAAAAGTGCGCCAGTGATAATTTTCATGGTAGAGTTCAGCTGGACATCAACGGATTTGACATGTGGACTTGATAGCCATTCTGGAGAGCATACTTCACAGTAGAGTAAATCAGGGCGAGTGCTGCCATGCAGAAGGTTTGAGCATCTCCTCACCATGTTAATCCAGTGAGTTTCTAGATCAGGTTGACCCCACTCTTTAGCTTCTTCCCGAGGTTCTGTTGTCTATATAACAGAGTGCGATCAAGTGTGACTTAATAGGGGGCGGGGGTGTTTGCCATGGTTTACCTCTGCGAAGCAAAAGGAGATTTTCAGAGATCAGTTTGCTTGACAGGTGTTGAGGTGGAATGTCGAAGTGACGGTCTTTTGCAGGTTTGGCTGAAGTCACCATCAGTGGAAGTAGGCCTCCATCCTCTAAATCACTAGTCAGGGTCTCCTCAGTGGTGCACAAATTTCTGTTTTGTGTGGCCATGTCAATGTCATCAGCATATACGATCTTGTGGGACTCAGTTATAGAGTCATAGTGTCATCGGGTCATACAACACAGAAACAGGCCCTTCGGTCCATCGTGTCTGTGCCAGCCATCCAACACCTACCTATTCTAATCCCATTTTCCAGCACTTGGCCCATAGCCTTCTTTGCTATGGCGTTTCAAGTGCTCATCTAAATACTTCTTAAATGTTATGATGGTTCCTGCCTCTACCACCTCTTCAGGCAGTACGTTCCAGATTCCAACCATCGTCTGGGTGAAAAAGTTTTTCCTAAAATCCCCTCTAAACCTCCTGCCCCTTACCTTAAATCTATGCCCCCTGGTTATTGACCCTTCTGCTAAGGGAAAAAGTTTCTTCCTATCTAATCTATCAATGCCCCTCATAATTTTGTATATCTCAATCATGTCCCCCCTCAGTCTTCTCTGCTCCAAGGAAAACAACCGTGGCCTTTTCAGTCTGTCTTCATAGCTGAAATGCTCCAGCCCAGTCAACATCCTGGTGAATCTCCTCTGCACCCTCTCCAGTGCAATCACATCCTTCCTATAGTGTGGTGCCCAGACCTGTACACAGTACTCCAGCTGTGGCCAAGCTAGCATTTTATACAGCTCCATCATAACCTCCCTGCTGTTACATTCTATGCCTCGGCTAATAAAGGCAAGTATCCCATATACCTTCCTAACTACCTTATCTACCTGTGCTGCTGCCTTCAGTGATCTATGGACAAGTACGCCAAGGTCCCTCTGACCTTCTGTACTTCCTAGGTTCCTATCATCCATTGTATATTCCCTTGCCTTGTTAGTCCTCCCAAAATGCATCACCTCACACTTCTCAGGATTAAATTCAATTTGTCACTGCTCTGCCCATCTTACCAGCCCATCTATATCGCCCTGTAATCAAAGGCTTTCCTCCTCACTATTTACGACACCACCAATTTTCGTGTCATCTGCGAACTTACTGATCATTCCTCCTATATTCAAGTCTAAATCATTAATGTCACTACAAACAGCAAGGGTCCCAGCACCAATCCCTGTGGTACACCACAGGTCACAGGCTTCCAATCACAAAAACAACCCTCAACCATCAGCCTCTGCCTCATGCCACGAAGCTAATTTTGGATCCAATTTGCCAAATTGTTCTGGATCCCATGGGCTCTTATCTTCTTAACCAATCTCCCATCCAGGACCTTGTCAAAAGCCTTACTGAAGTCCATGTAGACCACATCAACTGCTTTACCCTTATCTACACATCTAGTCACCTCCTCGAAAAATTCAATCAAGTTAGTTAGACACGATTGCCCCCTGACAAAGCCATGCTGACTATCCTTGATTAATCCCTGCCTCTCCAAGTGGAGATTAATCCTGTCCCTCAGAATTTTTTCCAACAGTTTCCCAACCACTGATGTTAGCCTCACCGGCCTATAATTACCTTGTTTATCCCTGCTACCCTTCTTGAATAATGGTACCACATTCGCTGTCCTCCAGTCCTCTGGTAACTTTCCTGTGGCCAGAGAGGATTTGAAAATTTGTGTCAGTTTTGGGAAGATTACAGCTGTAAAGGTTGAATTAGATGGATTCCAAGACAGAACCCTGTGTGGGTCCATTGCTCAGTCTCCTATATATGCTCTCAGTGCCAATGTACACACAGAAGCAATGGTTGCTAAGCAATGAGTTGAGAAGATGGATCAATGTTCTGCAAGGTAAAATGGCAGTAAGTTTGAAAAGCACTCCATGCCTCAATACTGTGTTAAACACTACTGTCAGGTCCATGAATGCCACATGGTCTTGAGTTGCTTCAATGTGTGGTATTAATGTTACCTCTTGGTCACAGTGGTTACGGCCACTCCGGATGCCCGCTTGTTCCTTTGAGGTGGTTTTCTTAATGATGGGTCTAGTTTATGAAGTAGTAGTCTCTCCTGCACTTTGAAACAAGTAAGAACATTGGATAGTAGTGGAGACTTCACGAGCATTCTTTCCTTGCTTCAGGAGGGCAATTATTTTAGCCTCCTTCCATATAGATAGGACTTTATTAGTTACCAGTACCTCAGAGAAAAAGTTGGTCAACCATCTCTTCATTTTGGGCCACAGTGCTTTTAAGAATACTGGTTAAATGCCATCTGGATCAGCAGCTTTTCCCGACTTGGTTGTCAACACGGCTGCGTTTAATTTGTCAGACATAATTGACAATCTTGGCGCCACCATCAAATTTGTCTGCAAGAGCAGCGGGAAGGAGCGAAAGTGGAGTGGAGCATAAAGGGCACAGGCGAGAGCAAGACTCCACTGCGAGAGCGGTGGGAAGGAGCAAGAGCGGACAGGTCATAAAGAGTTGAGGAGAGAGTGAGACTTCACAGCGGGAGCGGAACAAGTCTCGCTGCCGCCGCCGCCGCCGCCGCCAGTCTGCAGACTTACAGCCCGTGTTCAGAAAGAAAAATCTAGGTGTGACATCACAGGGAAGCAGGTAGGTGATTGGCTGGTGAATATTTCCTATTTATTTTATATAAACTAGGGAATAAACTGGTGTGTCTTATCTTTTTTTTAAAAAATAATGTTTATTACTACTAGTCAGCTGTATTATGTACTAGTAGGGTTTATCAGTATTAATAAAGTTTGTTAGCATTAGTAATGTTTATTACTAGTAGTAAGGTTTAAGAGTATTGCTAAAGGTTTTCTGGCAGTAGTAAGGTTATTAACTAAAAGATAGAAGAATGGCAAGGCTGCTCCAACTTCTAGAGTGCACATCCTGTGCTTTGTGGGAACACCAGGACAATTCTCCTGTCCTGGACAACCAAATGTGCAGGAAGTGTCATCAGTTGCAGTAGTTTGAGCTCCGTGTTTCAGAACTTGAGTAACAGCAGGCATCACTGCAAAGCATCCATGAAGTTGTGAGATTTGTGGATAGCACATTTATAGATGTGGTCACCCCGCAGCATAAGAGTATGCAGGGATATAGGGAATAGGGACCGCCAGACAGTCAAGAAGGAAACAGGAAGGTAGTGCAGGAGACTCCTGAGTGTATCTCACTCTCCAATCGGTATTCAGTTCTGAATACTGAGAAAAGTGATGGTTCATCTGGGAGGTGTAGCCAGAGCCAAGGCTATGGTACCACAGCTGGCTCAGCTGCACAGGGGTGCCCAAAGAATACTGGAAGAGTGACAGTGATAGGAGATTCGATAGTCAGGTCGCAGATGTGAATGCAGGATGGTGTGTTGCCTCCCTGGTGCCAGGGTTAAGGATGTCATTGAACAGCTGCAGAGCACCTTGAGGGGGGAGAGTGAACTGCCAACAGCCACATTTGTGCCAACGACGTAGGTAGGAAGAGGATGTGGTCCTGCAGAAAGAACTTAGTGAGCTAAGTAAGAAATTAGCAAGCAAGACCTCAACGTAGTAGTCTCTGGATTACTCCCAGTAACACGTTCAAGTGAGTAGAGAAATAGAAGGATAATGCAGATGAATGCGTGGCTGGAAAGATGGTGTGGGGGGGGGGGGTGGACTTTAGATTCTTAGGACACAGGGACCAGTTCTGGAGAAGGTGGGACCTGTACAGGTTATACGGGTTGCATCTGAACAGAGCTAGCACAAATGTCTTGGTGGGGCGATTTGCTATTGCTATTAAGGAGGATTTAAACGAACTTGGCAGGGGTGTGGGAACCAGGAGGAAAAATCAGAGAGGAATACCAAGGTGCACAGAATACTGCGAGATAGCACTAGAGTCAGGAATAGTAAGTTATTAGGTGAGGTCAGAGTAAGGGAGAAAGTAATCAAATCTGAATCAGGGTTAATGTGCATGTATGTGAATGCACAGAGTGCGGTTAATAAGACTGGTGAGTTACAGGCACAGATTTCCTTGTGGGAATATGATGTTGTGGCTATAATAGAGACCTGGCTCAAAGAAAGGCAAGACTGGGTGTTATATATTCCTGGATACAAGGTGTTCAGGAAAGATAGAAAAGGGGGACGAGTGGCAGTATTGATGAAGGAGAGCATTGCAGTGCTGGAGAGATCGGATATCCCTCAGGGGTGAAGGACTGAATCTATTTGGCTAGATCTAAGGAACAAAAAAGGTGCAATTACATTGCTCAGTGTAGTATATAGGTCACCAACTAGTGAAAAGGATGAAGAGGAACAAATTTGCAAGGAAGTTACAGAGAGATGCAAGAATTATAGAGTAGTTATAATGGAGGACTTTAATTATCCAAATATAGACTGGGATAGTAGTAGTGTAAAGGGCAGAGAGGGGCAATAGTTCCTAGAATGTGTTCAGGAAAATTTTCTACAAAAGTATGTTTCCATCCAATGAGAAGGGATGCACTGCTGGACCTGATTCTTGGAAATGAGATGGGAAAATGGATCAAATATCAGTAGAAGAACATCTAGTGGATAGTGATCATTGTATCATAAGGTTTATGTTGGTTATGGAAAAGGACGACGAACAATCTAGAGTAAAAATAATTAACTTGGGGAAAGCCAACTTCAATGGGGTGAGAATGGATTTGGGCCGAATAAATTGGAATCAAAGGTTGGCAGGAAAAACAATAGCTGAATAATGAGCTACCTTCAAAGAAGACATAGTTTGGGCGCAGTCAAGATATATTCCCTTAAAGGGGAAATGTAGGGCAAATAAATCCAGAGCACCCTGGATGACAAAAGAGATAGAGATGAAGGTGAAGAAGTAAAAGTGTGCTTATGACAGATGTCAGGCAGATAATACAATAGAGAGCAAGGCTGAATATAGAAGCATCAAAGTGGAAGTCAAAAGGCAAATAAGAGAAGCAAAGAGCGAGTATGAAAAAAGATTGGTAGCTAACATAAAAGGGAATCCCAAAATCTTCTATAGGCATATAAATAGTAAAAGGGTGATAAAAGGTGGAGTAGGGCCCATTAGGAACCAAAAGGGGGACTTACACATGGAGGCAGGGGCATTAAAGCTGAGGTATTAAATGAATAGTTTGAATCTATCTTTACCAAGGAAGAAGATGCTATCCAGACCATATTGAAAGAGGAGGTATTAGATAGGCTGTTTATACTTAAAGTGAATAAAGCACCAGGGCCGATGAGATGCATTCAAGGACACTGAGGGAAGTGAGAGTGGAAATTGCAGAGGCACTGGCCATAATTTTCCAGCCTTCCTTAGATTCAGGGGTGGTGTCAGGGGACTGGAGAATTGTAAATGTTACACCCTTGTTCAAAAAAGGATGTGAAGGTAAGCCAAGCAACTATAAGCCAGTTCAGTGGTGGGGAAACTTCTAGAAACAATAATTTGGGACCAAATTAATAGTCACATGAACAAACCCACTAGAGGTGGTGGCACAGTGATATACAGTAGGGAGGGAGTTGCCCTGAGAGTCGTCAACATCGACTCCGGACCCCATGGCATCAGGTCAAACATGGGCAAGGTAACCTCCTACTGATTACCACCTACTGCCCTCCATCAGCTGATGACTCAGTACTCCTCCATGTTGAACACCACTTGGAGGAAGCACTGAGGGTGGCAAGGGCACAAAATGTACTCTTGGTGGGGGACTTTAATGTCCATCACCAAGAGTGGCTCGGTAGCACCACTACTAACCGAGCTGGCCGAGTCCTAAAGGACATAGCTGCGAGACTGGGTCTGCGGCAGGTGATGGGGGAACCAACACGAGGGAAAAACATACTTGACCTCATCCTCACCAATCTGCCTGCCGCAGATGCTTCTGTCCATGACAGTATTGGTAGGAGTGATTACCGCACAGTACTTGTGGAGACGACGTCCCGCCTTCACATTGAGGATACCGTCCATCGTGTTGTGTGGCACCATCACCATGCTAAATGGGATAGATTTCGAACAGATCTAGCAATGCAAAACTGGGCATCCATGAGGCGCTGTGGGCCATCAGCAGCAGCAGAATTGTACTCATCCACAATCTGTAACCTCATGGCCCAGCATATCCCCCACTCTACCATTACCATCAAGCCAGGAGACCAACCCTGGTTCAATGAAGAGTGCAGGAGGGCATGCCAGGAGCAGCACCAGGCATATCTCAAAATGAGGTGTCAACCTGGTGAAGCTACAACCCAGGACTACTTGCATGCCAAACTGCGTAAGCAGCATGCGATAGACAGAGCTAAGCAATCCCATAACCAACGGATCAGATCTAAGCTCTGCAGTCCTGCCATATCCAGCCGTGAATGGTGGTGGACAATTAACAACTAACTGGAGAAGGTGGCTCCACAAATATCCCCATCCTCAATGATGGGGGAGCCCAGCACATCAGTGCGAAAGATAAGGCTGAAGCATTTGCAACAATCTTCAGCCAGACATGCGGAGTTATTGATCCATCTTGGCCTCCTCCTGAAGTCCCCAGCATCACAGATGCCAGACTGCAGCCAATTCGATTCACTCCGTGTGATATCAAGAAACGACTGAAGACAATGGATACTGCAAAAGCTATGGGCCCTGACAATATTCCGGCAATAGTACTGAAGACCTGTGCTCCAGAACTTGCCGCGCCCCTAGCCAAGCTGTTCCAGTACAGCTACAACACTGGCATCTACCCTGCAATGTGGAAAATTGCCCAGGTATGCCCTGTACACAAAAAGCAGGACAAGTCCAACCCGGCCAATTACCGCCCCATCAGCCTACTCTCAATCATCAGTAAAGTGATGGAAGGTGTCATCAACAGTGCCATCAAGCAGCACTTGCTTAGCAATAACTTGCTCAGTGACGCTCAGTTTGGGTTCCGCCAGGGCCACTCAGCTCCTGACCTTATTACAGCCTTGGTTCAAGCTTGGACAAAAGAGCTGAACTCAAGAGGTGAGGTGAGAGTGACTGCCCTTGACATCAAGGCAGCATCTGACTGAGTATGGCATCAAGGAGCCCTAGCAAAACTGAGGTCAATGGGAATCAGGGGGAAAACCCTCCGCTGGCTGGAGTCATACCTAGCGCAAAGGAAGATGGTTGTGGTTGTTGGAGGTCAATCATCTGAGCTCCAGGACATCATTGCAGGAGTTCCTCAGGGTAGTGTCCTAGGCCTAACCATCTTCAGCTGCTTCATCAATGACCTTCCTTCAATCATAAGGTCAGAAGTGGGGATGTTCGCTGATGATTGCACAATGTTCAGCACCATTCGTGACTCTTCAGATACTGAAGCAGTCCGTGTAGAAATGCAGCAAGACCTGGACAATATCCAGGCTTGGGCTGATAAGTGGCAAGTAACATTCGCGCCACACAAGTGCCAGGCAATGACCATCTCCAACAAGAGAGAATCTAACCATCTCCCCTTGACATTCTGCGGCATTACCATCGCTGAATCCCCCACTATCACCACCACCTGCAAGTTCCCCGACAAGTCACACACCATCCTGACTTGGAACTATTTCACCGTTCCTTGACAGTCGCTGGGTCAAAATCCTGCAACTCCCTTCCTAAAAGCACTGTGGGTCTACCTACCCCAAATGGACTGCAGCAGTTCAAGAAGGCAGCTCACCACCACCTTCTCAAGGGCAATTAGGGATGGGCAATAAATGCTGGCATAGCCAGTGACGCCCACATCCCATGAATGAATAAAAAATAATGCAGGTTAATTAAGGAAAGCCAGCATGGATTCATTAAGGAAAAATCATGTTTAACTAACTTGCTGGAGTTTTTCGAAGAGGTAACAGAAAGGATTGATGAGGGCAGTGCTGCTGAATGTGGTGTACATGGACCTCCAAAAGGCATTTGATATAATGTTGCACAACAGACTTGAGAGCAATATTATAGTTCATGGAATAAAAGGGACAGTAGCAACATGGATACAAAATTGACTGAGTGACATGAAATAGAGAGTAGTGGCTGGAGGAAGGTTTGTAGTGGAGTTCCCCAGGGGTCAGTGTTGGGACCCTTGCTTTTCCTGATATATATTTAATGGCCTAAACCTTGGTATACAGGGCACAATTTCAAAATTTGTGGATGATATGAAAAGAACTGAGCACACACAGGCTTTCTTTGGTTTAAAGCAGAAAGAGGAAATTTATTAAAATCTTAAACTCAAACTCTAATACGGTTCACGCCTACGGATATACGACGTACTCATGCTAGAATGCACACGCGATATAAACATGCAGAAAGGATAAGAAAAGAGCAGATGAAAAGATAAGTAGAACAATTTGAGGCAATATCTTGTTACTGTTTCTCGAGCTCACTGTCGTCCTTCACTGAAGATATGGTCATGAGATTCGCTGGGGCCCAGTAATCTTCTTACAACTTTGTTCATGTGGCAAACCCTTCTCTTTGAGTTTCACGTGTTTCCACTAGATTCAGTTCCGTTGAAAGAGATGAAGGCAGGCAGACAGGAGATAGGCGTGTTCTCAGTCCCAGAAGAAGGTCTTTACTCCATGAGCACACAGCGTTGTCTGAGTACAAATCCCTTTGGAAGTACAAATTCAAAAACGCCAGCCAGCTAGTCATGTGATCAAAACTGGCCCGACCACTTCTGTATATTGGAGAAGCAGTTGCTGGATCCTCATTATTTCAACATTGTCTGTTACCATGGAAATGTCTTTCTGGTCAGGCCTTGCAATTTTAATTTTTAATGTTCATGTGGAAAAATAATGTGTGCCGCAGGCTTGGCAGGTGGAATTTGCTCGACATATTGGAGAGAGTATAGACAAGATTCACAAGAATGGTTCCAGGGATAAGGAACTTCAGTTATGAAGCCAGATTGGAGAAGTTGGGATTGTTTTCTTTAGAGAAGAGGAGGCTGAGAGAAGATTTGATAGAGGTATTCAAAATCATGAGGGGTCTGTAATGAATGGATAGGGAAAAACTGTTCCCGCTCGTGAAAAGATCAAGAACAACAGGGCACAGATTTAAAGTGATTGACAAAAGAAGCAAAAGCAACATGTGGAAAAACTTTTTCATGCAGTGAGTGGTTAGGATCTGGATTGCACTGCCTGAGAGTGTGGTGGAGGCAGGTTCAATCGAGGCATTCAAAAGGGAATTAGACTGCGATCTAAAATGGAAGAATGTGCAGAGTTGTGGGCCGAAGGCAGGGGAACGTCATTAGGTGAATTGCTCATTCGGAGAACTGGTGCAGACACGATGGGCCGAATGGTCGTCTCCTGCATTATAATGATTCTGTGATTCCGTAATTTGTCAAAAGCTGCTACAACACCTGGTATTGAAATTCTTTGTCCACCAGAGCCTTTGGTGGTAGTATCAATGGTGTCCACTCTGAAGGTCATCCTGTGTTTATAGGTGGGGTTTGCCCCAGCAAGTTGATGGAGCAAGGCCCATGCTTTCTTGTTGGAATGAGTGAAGCTAGTCTCTTCCACCAGGCTGTCCCACCTTTCACATGTTGCCAAGTTCATGGATGTTCAGGGATCATTGTGGTGGCTGTGACTGGGTTCTTGTTCAGCAAACCTTTTGGTGGAGACCCTCGCTTTCTTCTGTCCAACAAGGAATATATATCTTTCTAAAACCTCAAGATATACTGCATTTTGTGGCAGCTTTAATTGTTCCTCTAAATCTGTTGAAGGCATCAGTAGTTGGTGGAATCCACCTGATGTTGGAGTCAATTAACTTTTGGAAGGTTTTCCAATCTGTTCTTTTGAAATCCCATCATGGTTCTGATGTTGATGTCATGAGGGGAGTTTCGATTTCAATGTTGATGACTGGTGATCTATATTGACTGTTGGGGAAGTCATTGAGAACAGTTCTGGAAGTGATGATTGGGTTTCCTTTGCTATCTTTGGAGAGGAAACATAGGTCTGGATTATATTCTCTCTATCACTTTGAGCAACAGAATGTACCTTGATCTTTGCTATCAAAAAGGAGGATTTATTTCCCAACGAAGACCACTGTACAATTGCTTCTCCATTATAGTTGATGTCTTCATAGCTCAAGTGTTAACCAGCAGCCTCAAATGTCAAACCAGTAACTAACCTTTTGTGGCTGAGTTCTTTTAATAGTACTCCTGCTCTTGGTTTTAGGTGAAACTATCACATGGCGAATTAGGGCCAGGCAGTCCAATATCACAAAGGGTCCTACAACCCTTATTTAAATATTTTAATCAGTAATTTTAATAGTTCTATCATGCAACCTGGATGCCTATAGAGCAGCCAGAACCAATAGGACAAGCATGCAACTTCTGGAACATAATGATCTCACACACTGGCCATTTTGGAGGCGTAGGCACGCATTTCGCTCCTGAAAAATGGACATGGCACCATCGAATTTCTAACCCACTATTTATCATTTTTTTTCTTAATTGTTTTTATAAAGTATTTCTCTTTACTGAAAACTCTATTTTCTATATATTTGAATGCTTCTTTGAATGACAAGAGCTTCTATAAATGCATTTTCTTAAACATGCAATGCTTAATGTGGACAAATGATTGACTGTGTTTAACTTTAATTTTCATAACATCAATATGATAAAGAGAAATAAGGAAGATGACACATGTGCAATGTTTTCCTTGGGCCCTTATTGTTTACACCGGTGTAGGTTAATGAGATTCTGAGCAGTGTTAGTTGCCATTGATAAGGCATTGAAGTGGGCTTACGTTTCAGTGTAATTTTGGCATAACTCAAATCAAGGAAGTTCCACCCCACAGTCTGGTAATGATGGACTGAGACAACTACAAATTCATAACTGCCAAATAGCAGGGTGGTCCTTAAGTGATTTTATGGAGATAGATCTAATCATCATAAGTTTATGGCAGCCACACCATTATGAAATGCACCAGAAAACAGGAAAAGACAATAATTTCTTTGGAGGCACCTAATGGACAATGGCCTTGTACTATTGCAGCAATACCCTTCATCTTTTCTGGATCCCATTAAAGAGAACTAAACTCTTAAATTTATGCAATACACATAGGTTTTAATAATTATAAATGTAAGGGAATGCTCATTTGAACCTGAACCATAAAATGTGAACACAATAAAAGAATTCCCATTACTATTTGGGTGTACTTGTTAATCAATCGCTGAAAGTTTCCACTCAATGTGGATGTTATTAACTAAGCTAACTAAGAAACACATCATAATGACATTTGACTATGAGTCCAATCCAATTATTGTAACCTTGTACAAATCCTGATGAGATCACATTTAAAACATACGTGCAATTTTGAGCACCTAATCTTTAAAAGAGTAATTAATACAACAAGAAGAATTCTGGCATTTACTTGCCACCTATCTCCAACCCAACATGCTGTAAATCCCCAGCTTCAATGCCACATGCGGCCTTCTAGTTATATTTGGTTTTAATAGATGTTTGTTCAGTACAGCTCTATTTGCCACCAACATCGCAACTACTTTAACTTGATTCATGACTCACACACACTATGCCCCCCTCACTGACATCTCTAAGCATCCTTACATGCCACTAATAAATTTTCCAACTCCCACTCACAATAATGTGCCATAAAAAACACGATATAATGCACAAAAAATAAACTTCACAGACCTGTAATCGAATTCCACTTGCCCAAAAAAACACACTTGTGGCATAGGTAGAATGTTCATCATAAGCTGTTAAATATAGAATTGAGGGTTAGATCTACAGACCTAAAAATACCAAAAGTACATTACTAACATTCTTTAGTAATGTGAATGACTAAGTGCTTGAGTTAGTCAGCCCCCCCGCCCCCCAAAATGCACACATGTGAATAATTTCTATGTTCAACAGTCTGCAATGAAATTTCATCCTATTTATTCCATTTCTGAGGGGGTATAGACTGTTGAGTAAATAACGATAATGAATAGTCACTCATTTGCAACTCATTCAGGCAGAGGATGTGGAATTAATTTCTAACTGTATTCAGTCTCCTGAATTGTCTCAGTTTGAGCTAATTGCTGTGAAAAATACATGTTAATAACCTGCCTTGGCAGTAATCTAAAATCCTACCACTGTGCTTCACTGGTATTTTAAACAGAAATCAATTTTTTAAAAATATTCTAGGTTCCTAATTGGCCTTCTTTCTTCTTTGGCCTCCTTGTCTCGAGAGACAATGGGTAAGCGCCTAGAGGTGGTCAGTGGTTTGTGGAGCAGCGCCTGGAGTGGCTATAAAGGCCAATTCTAGAGTGACAGACTCTTCCACAGGCACTGCAGATAAAATTGGCTGTCAGGGCTGTTACACAGTTGGCTCTCTCCTTGCGCTTCTGTCTTTTTTCCTGCCGACTGCTAAGTCTCTTCAACTTGCCACTCTTTAGCCCCGCCTTTATGGCTGTCCGCCAGCTCTGGCGATCACTGGCAACTGTCTCCCCCGACTTGTGATCAATGTTACAGGACTTCATGTTGCGTTTGCAGAAGTCTTTAAAGTGGCGACCTGGACGGCCGGTGGGTCTGATACCACTGACGAGCTCGCTGTACAATGGGTCCTTGGGGATCCTACCATCTTCCATGCGGCTCACATGGCCAAGCCATCTCAAGCGCCGCTGGCTCAGTAGGGTGTATATGCTGGGGATGTTGGCCACCTCGAGGATTTCTTCGTTGGAGATACGGTCCTGCCACCTGATGCCAAGCATTCTCTGGAGGCAGCGAAGATGAAATGAGTTGAGACGTCGCTCTTGGCTGACATACATTGTCAAGGCTTCACTGCCGTAGAGCAAAGTACTGAGGACACAGGCTTGAAACACTCAGACTTTTGTGTTCCGTGTCAGTGTGCCATTTTCCCACAGCCTCTTGGTCAGTCTGGACATAGCAGTGGAGGCCTTTCCCATGCGCTTGTTGATTTCTGCATTGAGAGACAGGTTACTGGTGATAGTTGAGCCTAGGTAGGTGAATTCTTGAACCACTTCCAGAGCGTGATCGCCAATATTGATGGATGGAGCATTTCTGACGTCCTGTCCCATGATGTTCATTTTCTTCAGGCTGATGGTTAGGCCAAATTCATTGCAGGCAGCCGCAATCCTGTCAATGAGTCTCTGCAGACACTCTTCTGTGTGGGATGTTATTGCAGCATCTTCAGCAAAGAGGAGTTCCCTGATGAGGACTTTCCGTACTTTGGTCTTCGCTCTAAGACGGGCAAGGTTGAACAACCTGCCATCTGATCTTGTGTGGAGGAAAATTCCTTCTTATGAAGATTTGAATGCCTGTGAGAGCAGCAGTGGCTACCAAAAGCAAAAAGCCACAAATACTGGAAAGGTGAAACAATAATTTTTAGTTTACACTCAAATTCATGGTGTGTGCTCTATCAGGCTGACCTGTTGAGATGAAAATCTGCTATTTCTGACAGTTGTAGACGTTTTGGAGCTCTGTCCTGTATGACTCTCCAGGGCCTTCTCCCAGAGGATGGTAGTGCAGCATGTCTGGCAGTAGGTGACAATCTGGGAGAACACTGTCTACAGTATCTACAGCATCTAGAACAACAGAGGAAGAAAATTACACATTTTAAAGAATCTGGAATGGTAAAGCTAACAAATCGCATGTTCAACCAAGTGAAAAATAAAGATTTCCACATCATAAAATATTGCCTGCCAACCTGTTCTAGATTTAATGTTCTTCTGCGCCCAGCCCTTATAACTTATTCATTGCATCTCACAAAGAGCCATAGAAACATAGGAATAGGACTAGGCCATTTAGCCCCTCGAGCCTGTTACACTATGCAATGAGATTGTAGCTGATCTGAAACTGAACTCCATATAGCTGCCCTTGTCCAGTATCACGTAACAAAAATCTATCAAACCCAGTTTTAAATTTAACAAATGTTCGAGAACCAATTGCCATTTGCAGAAGAGAATTTCAAACTTCTACCACCCTTTGCACATAGAAGTGTTTTCTAATTCCACCCTTGAAAGGTCTGGCTCTGATTTTTAGACTATGGTCCCCTAGTCCTGCACTCCCCATCCAGCTGAAATAGTTTCTCTGTCTGTCTAATCGGTTCCCCTTAATATCTTGAACTTTGATTCAATCACCCATTAAACTTCTAAATTCTAGGGAATACAGCCCTAGTTTGTGTAATCTCTCCTTGTAATTTAACCCTTGGAGCTCAGGTATCATTCTGGTAAATGTACACTGTACTATCTTCAAGGCCAATATCCTTCCTAAGGTGTGATGGCCAGAACTGCTCACAGTACTTCAGATGTGGTCTAACTAGGCCTTTGTATTGCTGAAGCATGACTTCTATCCCATTGTATCCTCTTCCTCTAGATATACAGGCCAGCATTCCATTAGCATTTCAGGGGAGGTGGTGGCATAGTTGCATTGACCTAGGGTATTGCTCTGGGGACGTGGGTTCGCATCCCACCACAGCAGAAGGTGGAATTTAATTTCAATTAATAAAATCTGGATTTGTTTTTTTCTTAAAAGCTAGTCAAATGAAGGCCATAAAAGCATTGTCCATTGTTAATTGTTGTAAAAACCCATCTGGTTCACTAATGCCCTTTAGGGGAGGAATTCCTTACCTGGTCTGGTTTCCCTGTGACTCCAGACCAACAGCAATGTGGTTGACTCTTAAATACCCTCTGAAATGGCCTAGCAAGCCACTCTGTTGTATCTATCTGCTACGAAGTCTAGAAGGAATGTAACCAGACGGACCAGCCAGCATCAACCTAGGCACCAGAAATGACAATGGCAAACCCAGCCCTGCAAAATCCTCCTCACTGGGGTGGGAGAGCTGTCAGGCAATAGCCTGACATAGCCATACTCACCGACTTATACTTGACAATGTCCCAGACGCCGCTATCACCATCACCGGGTATGTCCTGTCCCGCCGGCAGGACAGACCCAGCAGAGATAGCGGCACAGTGGTATACAGTCGGACGGGAGTTGCCCTGGGAGTCCTCAACATCAGCTCTAGATCCCATGATGTCTCATGACATCAGGCCAAACTTGGGCAAGGAAACCTCCTGCTGGTGAATCAGTACTCCTCCATGTTGAATGGCACTTGGAAGAAGCACTGACAGAGTTAAGTGATCCCATAACCAACAGATCAGATCTAAGCTCTGCAGTCCTGCCACATCCAGTTCTGAACGGTGGTGGACAATTAAACAACTAACAGGAGGAAGTGGCTCCACAAATATTCCCATCTCCATCAATGATGGGGGAGCCCAGCACTTCAGTGCAAAAGATAAAGCTGAAGCATTTGCAACAATCTTCAGCCAGAAGTGCCAAGTTGATGATCCATCTCGGCCTCCTCCTGAAGTCCCCAGCATCACAGATGCTAGTCTTCAGCCAATTTGATTCACTCCCTGTGATATCAAGAAACGACTGAAGGCACTGGATACTGCAAAGGCGATGGGCCCTGACAATATTCCAACAATAGTACTGAAGACCTGTGCTCCAGAACTTGCTGCGACCCCTAGCCTAGCTATTCCAGTTCAGCTACAACACTGGCATCTACCTGGCACTGTGGAAAATTTCCCAGGTATGTTCTGTACACAAAAAGCAGGACAAGTCCAACCCGGCCAATTACTGCCCCATCAGTCTACTCTTGATCATCATTAAAGTGATGGGAGGTGGCATCAACAGTGCCATCAAGCGGCACTCGCTCGGCAATAACCTGCTCAATTACACTTAGTTCGGGTTCTGCCAGGGCCATTCAGCTCCTGACCTCATTACAGCCTTGGTTCAAACATGGACAAAAGAGCTGAACTCCAGAGGTGACGTGAGAGTGATTGCACTTAACATCAAGGCAGCATTTGACCAAGTATGGCATCAAGGAGCCCTAGCAAAACTGGAGTCAATGGGAATCAGGGGGAAAACTCTCTGCTGGTTGGAGTTGTACTCAGCGCAAAGGAAGATGGTTGTGGTTGTTGGAGGTCAATCATCTGAGCTCCAGGACATCACTGCAGGAGTTCCTCAGGGTAGTATCCTGGCCCCAACCATCTTCAGCTGCTACATCAATGACCTTCCTTCAATCATAAGGTCAGAAGTGGGGATGTTCGCTGATGATTGCACAATGTTCAGCACCATTCATGACTCTTCAGATACTGAAGCAGTCCGTGTAGAAATGCAGCAAGACCTGGACAATATCCAGGCTTGGGCTGATAAGTGGCAAGTAACATTCGCGCCACACAAGTGCCAGGCAATGACCATCTCCAACAAGAGAGAATCTAACCATCTCGCCTTGACACTCAATGGCATTACCATCGCTGAATCCCCATCATGGGGGTTACCATTGACCAGAAAATGAACTGAAGTAGCCATATAAATACCGTGGCTACAAGAGCTGATCAGAGGCTAGGAATCCTGTGGCGAGTAACTCTCTTCCTGACTCCCCAAAGCCTGTCTACCAACTACAAGGCACAAATCAGGAGTGATGGAATACTCTCCACTTGCTTAGATGGGTGCAGCTCCAACAACACTCAAGAAGCTCAACACCATCCAGGACAAAGCTGCCCACTTGAGTGGCACTCTATCCACAAACATTCACTCTCTCCTCCACTGACGCACAGTGGCAGCAGTGTTTACAATCTACAAGATGCACTGCAGCAACACACCAAGGCTCCTTAGACAGCATATCACTGTTCCTTCACTGTCACTGGGTCAAAATCCTAGAACTCCCTTCCTAACAACAATGTGGGTGTACACACCCCACATGGACTGCAGCAGTTCAAGAAGGCAGCTCACCACCACCTTCTCAAGGGCAATTGGGGATGGGCAAGAAATGCTGGCCAAGCCAACGATGCCCACGTCCCAAGAACGAATAAAAAAAAAATAGCCTTTATGATTATTTTCTGTACCTGTTCATGACCTTTGAATCTATTTACCTGGACCCCCCCATAAGTCTCTTTAAACTGTCACTGTTTCTAGCATTTCACCATTTAGAAAGTACCCTGTTCTATTCTTTTTAGGTCCACAGTGGATGACATCACGGGCCGAATTTTGTGCCCATGGCGGGGCTTCCAGTGCTGGGCCGAAAAGGCGGGGTGAATCCCGCCTCAGCCAACTGGAGTCCACCCCAGCATGATTCTACGGCACCAGGCCAATTAACAGCCCGGCACCGGGATCACCATCCCTTTAAAAACGGGGGTGCCACCTCCAAGAGCTGCCAATCACAATCACAAGGCCAGCACCTCAATACTATCGGCAGTGCCAATGTGAGTGGTGGCCACTATCAGTACTGCAGAAGCCTTGGACTCAGACCCAGTGCTGGAGACCCGAACCTGAGGTAAGTGAGGCGGGGTCGCCAGGGTCAGTCTGACAGGCCCTGACGATGACAGTAGGGGAGAATGGTGGGCATTGAGTACAGAGGTAGCAGGGTAGAGGGAGATGTTTTTTTTTGCTGGCGGGGGCCCTCCATGGGCCACAGATTGCCCACCAAGAAGGGCCCCACCGCATGCCCTCAGGGAGGTTGCTTCATTTTATTGGGCAACCTCCCCATGTAGTGGAGGACACCCCTGCCATTGACTTAATACCAGTGGTGGGGGTAAGAAGCCCTTAAATGGCTGTTAATAGGCCTCTTGAGGATCTCAATTGGCCTCTGGGCGGAAAGACTGTCGTCGGTCTATGCCACCCTAGACAAAATTGTGCAGCAATGAACCCTCCACCCCCCCCCCCCACCCCCAACTCCCACTGCAATTCTATGGGTCCCCCCTGCTTCTGAACCCGTCTTGGGGGGGGCAATAAAATTCAGCCCCACATTTGTCTACATTGAAATCGATTTTCCACAGTTTTGCCGATTCACTTAACGTTGCAAAGAAATATTGATAGATTATGTTTCCAGCCACGCTGCTCACAATGCCGCCTATCTTTGTGCCATTGGCAAACTTGTGTGTGTTGCTTTCTGTCCCATCATCTAAGTAATTAATAAATACGGTGAAAACAGATCTTTGCAGGACACCACGAGTCACATCCTGCCAATTAGAATTCCTACCCTTTATCCCTACTCTCTGTCTCCTACTGCTCAGTCCATTTCTTAAACAGGTCAATAATCTGTCTTCAATTCTTCAACTTTAGCTAACAGTCTCTTATGAGGGATTTTATCAACTGCCTTCTGGAACTCCACATAAATGACATTCATAGACCCTCCCTTGTCTGCTTCACAGAATTACAGAATCACAGAATTGTTACAGAATAGAAGGCCATTTGGCCCATCATATCTGCACTGGCTCTCTGAGCAATTCACCTCGTGCCATTCCCCCACCTTCTCACCGTAACTCTGCACATTCTTCCTTTTCAGATAGCAGTCTAATTCCCTTTTGAATGCCTTGATTGAACCTGCCAGCACCACACTGTCAGGCAGTGCATTCTAGATCCTAACCACTCGCTGCGTAAAAACATTTTTCCTCATGTCGCTTTTGCTTCTTTTGCCAATCACTTTAAATCTGTGCTGTCTCGTTCTCGATCCTTTCACGAGTGTGAACAGTTTCTCCCTATCTACTCTGTCCGGACCCCTCAAGATTTTGAATACCTCTATTAAATCACCTCTCAGCCTCCTCTTCTCTAAGGAAAACAGTCCCAACTTCTCCAATATATCTTCATAACTGAAGTTCTTCATCTCTAGAACCATTCTCGTAAATCTGTTCTGCACTCTCTCCACTGCTTTCCTAAAGTACGGTGACCAGAACTGAATGCAATACTCCAGCTGAGGCTGAACTAGTGTCTTATACAAGTTCAACATAACTTTGTTGCTCTTGTACTCAATGCCCCTATTAATAAAGCCCAGGATACTGTGTGCTTTAATAATTGCTCTCTCAACCTGTTCTGCCACCTTCAATGACTTATGCACATGTACACCCAGGTCTCTCTGCTCTTGCACCCCCTCTAGAGGTGTACCCTTTATTTATATTGTTTCTCCATGTTCTTCCTACCAAAATGAATCTCTTCACATTTCGTCGCATTGAACTTTATTTGCCACTTGTACGCCCATTCCACAAACTTGTTTATGTCCTTTTGAAATTCGACACTGTCCCCCTCCCAGTTCACAATGCTTCCAAGTTTCGTATTATCAGAAAACTTTGAAATTTTGCACTGTACACCAAAGTTTAGGTCATTAACAGATATAAGCAAGAGCACAGATCCCAACACTGACCCCTGGGGAAGTCGACTGCAAACCTTCCTCCAACCCAAAAAATATTCATTAATCGCTACTGTCTGTTTCCTGTCACACAGCCAATTTCATATCCATGTTGCTACTGTCCCTTTTAGTCCTTGAGCTTTCACTCGTTCACAGGTATGTTCTGTAACACTCTGGAAGTCCATGTACACCACATCAACAACATTGCCCTCATCAACCCTCTCTGTTACCTCTTCAAAAATCTCCAGCAATTGAGTCAAACATGATTTTCCCCTAACAAATCCGTGCTAGCTTTCCATAATTAACCTACATTTATTCATGTGCCTATTAATTTTGCCCCAAATTAGTGTTTCTAGAAGTTTCTTCACCACCAAATTTAAACTGACTGGGCTATAGTTACCGGGCTTATCCTTACATCCGTTTTTTTAAACAAGGATGTAACATTTGCAATTCTCCAGTCCTCTAGCACCACCCCTGAGTCTAAAGAAGACTGGAAAATTATTGCCAGTGGATCCAGTCTCACTACCCTCAGTATCCTTGGATGCATTTCATCTGGTCCTGGTGCCTTAAGTATAGACAGCATATCTAATACTTCCTCATCAATTAAATTATTCTGGCGTATTAAGTACCTCCTCTTCCAAGTCTGGATAGCATCTTCTTCCTTGGTAAAGACAGATGCAAAGTATTCATTTAGCACCTCAGCTATTGCCCCTGCCTCCATGTGTAAATCCCCTTGTTTGTCCCTAATCGACCCTAATCCTCCTTTTAACCCCCTTTTTACTATTTATATGCCTATAGAAGACCTTGGGATTCCCTTTTATGTTAGCTGCCAGTCTCTTTTCATACTCCCTCTTTGCTTCTCTTATTTGCATTTTCACTTCCCCTCTGAAACTTCTATATTCAGCCTGGTTCTCTATTGTATTACCTTCTTTAGTCACCTCTTCAAAAAAATTCAACCAGATTTGTTAGGCATGACCTACCCTTTACAAATCCATGCTGTCTTTCACTGATCAGCTGAAAATCAACAGAACACGCAGTCAAGTTGTATCATATAATTGAAAGCTTTGTCGCACTCATATCTTCCAATGGTCATACGTCAAACCATTGTAACAGGAACATGGTCACTTACTGACACCTAGGCTTAGGTCAGGTAAATGGCAGTCATCAGTGACTGCCATATTTTGGGAAATGTACCTTTCTGATGGCATTGGGCAGCTGTACCATGCTACTCAGTCCGAAACAAAATGAAAGCACTGGTTCTGCTGTTTGACATCTGTTTAATCTATCTGTTTACCTGATTTGAAATGCTAGCCAAGAAACAGTCATAAAGTTAACAACTGAGGGCTGTAGTGATCTTGTTAACACTGGCAGCATTGTTTCAATATCGCAAGTGATGGCAGGATTCATTGCAGTAGACAACAAAACTCTTCCTGGTGATTCAGACCAAGCTGAGACAGTTGCCCTTGCTCATTGGTGGATCGGTCAGCCAAGATTTGCAGAAAGGGTATAGAGTCTGCTGATCTTCTTTCATCTTGTCTCACCAGAATCATGAAATACTGTCTTTAAGTAGCTTTAAAAGCATATAAACTTTATGGAATTTAATAAAAAGGCTCCCATTATTTTTTTCCTGAAAAATAAAGAAATAACTTGCATTGATATATCACTGTCTTTCATATTCACAAGATGTCTCAAAATGCTTCACAGCAAATTCATTACTTTTTTGTGTTGCAATTGTTGTTTTGCAAGTAAAAGTGGCAGCAAGTTTGCACACAGCAAAGTTCCATTGACAGCAAATTAGATAAATGACCAATTAATGTGTTGTTTATATTGACAGATGAATGAATATTGGCCAGGATACTGGGGGAACACCCTGCTGTTCCTTGACAAAGAGGAATGAGATCTTTTACAGCCACCTGAACAGAGGGTCTTCAGTTCAATGTCCTCCAAAAATAGCATTTCCAACAATACAGCCCTCCCTTTGTATAGCACTGAAATGTCACCCCACATATTGCACTCGAGCAGTTAAAACAAAATCAGAAATATGGAATAAACTAACAAAACACACTGTGCTCAAAGATATTGTGTAGAAACAAAAAAACAAAGGTAATTTAAGAGTTCCTTCATCCATGAAGATTCTCTTGTTGCCATGGTCTGACAGTAAGATTGCCACAAGTTAACAACATAACCAACAGAAGCATTTTGAATTGCACTGTGTTCATTTAATTACTTTTGCAATCACTTCTGCTACTGCATGACATGGATGTAAAGTTAAATTCATTAAAACAGAAGAATGCTGAATTGCAGATTTGAAAGAAACTGACACGGGCATGCTATCCCAGGTCAGCTTCTGTGCCAGTTGCACATAAGCTCTCCCAGTGCACAGGGTCCCTGATTCAGCCATTATCTTTCTTTGTGTTATCCCTTTTTATACCATGTATACTTATGCTGTAAAGAACACGAATAATGAACTCTGTACTGGTGCTATGCTCATTCATTCTTCAACATGCCATATCGGCTGAGGATTTCCTCTGTGTACCAGATGTAATGAAATTGTAAGTGCATTCTTTCAACATGTGTTTATGATTTTGCACAGAGGAAACCTCCCCCACCCCAACCATATATATTGCTAATGAATACTGCCCTTATTCATTACCCAATGGGGTGATTGCATAATCCAATTCCAACAGGGAGTGACACTCATGGGGATTACATCACAGAAAGCATTGGACGGAAAATCATGAGCTGAACGTACATGATTTCCCAAACTCCTTGCTGGTGCACCAGATTGTGGAATCATCCCTAATTCAACCTGTTGAAGCATGAGACTGGATCCTTGTGCTACAATATATGATTTAGCAATTAACAATGATTAATTATCCTGGAATTCTTATTTTCTACTTCAAAACACAGAACTGTTAATGCAGAATGTACATGCTTATGCATTGCCACACTAGTCATTCATATAAGTGCCCTGATTGTAGAATTTTATGTTTACTAACATCACAATTCAAGCAAGAAACATGTAGAAAACTAACGTCCTGAAATTCCAACTGTTTGATATGTTGCAAACCCATTGATCTGTCTGGCAATGTCAGAATTTGGAAAGGAGGTATTACACTCCAATTAAGGTCTGCCCTAAATTGCAGCAGAAGTTCTGGGTAGAGTTTAAGGTGTGTCCACCCATGCAAATCACCGGTTTAGGCTAGGATGACACCATCAGTCCTAAATTCCATCGTCTCTGCCCTCAGATGTAGGAATTTCCCTAAAATGAAGGAGATGCCTGCAAGTTTTTTTTCCCTGGGCCTTCCCCTATTTTTCATTTATTTGTAGAAGGACGAACAGCAGACAGCCAGGCTGAGACGGCAGTACCACAGAAAATGCAGATATTACCGCAGATACCCAACTACCAGGGCATATAGCCAAGAAGATCATTCCTCAGCATATCCATAGAATTATGAGTGGAATTTTATGCTGGCGGCGGGGGTCTTGACGTCAAAGGAAACCGATGCCGAGATCCCCCCGTCGCCTCTTCTACGGAAGCTCCGCCAAATTTAGTGGCAATCAGGCACTTAACTGGACAGCTGCAGGCCTTTCGTAGGATTTAGGACCCCATCGCCGGAAGTCCTGGCCTTGCAGAGCTGCCGGCCAATCAGAGGCCAGCAGCAGCTGCTGCGCGGCCAAAGAGGTGGTGGCTGCTGCTGTAGCTGCAGCAACCAGCCACCGAGGTGCGACACTGGAACCAGGCTTAAGGTAGGTCAGGAAGGAGGGGTCTCACAGGCTGGGGTTTGTGGGGGAGGGGGGCAAGGGAGGGTCAGCAACAAGGGCAGGGGGTTGGGCCTCAGCAGCCTCCCCTCCCCCCCTTCCTGATGCTGAGTCCCTCATTCAGGCACTACGTGCCTTTGAACAAGGGGCCATTCCCCAGAGCCAGGAAGCAGCCCACGTGGTTTTTCATGCCATGCTTCCCGTGCGGAGACAGGGCTGCCTGCCGCACAGGTAACTGTGGCTATGGCAGGAAGAGACCCTTAATTGGGGATAAAGTACCCAGCTAAGGGCCTCAATTGGGAGCAGGGTGGGAAGGTCATTTACAGGCCTTCCCACCCCAGACTAAATTTCAGCAGAGGTGGGATGGTGGCGGGCTCCCTGCCCGCCACCATCCCACAAGATTTTAAGCTCTCCTCGCCTCCAAACCCACCGCAAGGGAGAGCATAAAATTCTACCTTATGAGTCAAGAGACCTCTGTGTTCTATGGGATGTGTGCAGATATTCCTGGACCTGCCACTCAGTCCAGGATGCTTTGCATCATAGAGAATCCCTCTAAGATAGTGCTGCATTGGAACCTGCCACAATCTCTGCCATTTGCCGCTCAACTTCGGAAAACCTTTGTTCGTATTTTCATGGCAGCACCCTCAAATTATTGCCTGAATGTTCAACAGCTAAAGTTTGACTCTTCTGTTTAGATGCATCATACTCCACCTCCAAATTCTTACGCTCTGACTTTCTTCTGAGTCGTGAATAACACTGGGGGAAAACTTGGATTAGGCCCGATATCGAGTCTGGGGTTTGCAATACACAAATACCCTGTGCCAGTTCCTGTGGAAGCAAGCAGAACACAAACTTTGTGCTGCTTGCTCAACTACATGATTCCAGTGTGCAGCCTGGCACGAAATGCACTGCTGACTGGCTGCTTGCTCAGCAGGGGGCCCAGATGTGTGCATAGCTAGCACAATGCGCAACTAACCTGCACCTCTAAAAAGCAACCAGCCACTTTTACATGGGAGCTGCATTCATGCTATAGGAGATGCTGCAACTGTCTCTGGAAGGCTTTGGTGAAAGGTACAGGAGACTAAATGGAGCAACAGGCCAGAGAGAGGGCTCCTAGGTTTTTGGATGCTGCACTGGAGGCCTTAGTAATGGAAGTCAAAAGAAGGAGAGAAGTCATGTTTCCACAAGGGGCCAACAGGCCTTCAAGGCACACCCTAAGAAGAAATTGTGAGCCGGTGGCCAAGGAGGTCATTTCCCAGAGTTTGGTTGTGAACAGCTGGCAGCAGTGCCACATGAAGTCTAATAACCTCACATAGGTGGTCAAGGTCAGTGAATACACCTTCAAACGACATCTCCTACCATCACATCACCAAGCTCTCATGCTGCTCAATGCACCAAACTCATCAGCAATCAGGACTGATGCCCAATATGCAGACACCCCACCTCACGCTCACACTTATCAATGCTGCCAGTCTCAGAACCACCTCTCACTGCTTCCACATGCTTCCAGCTATTCAACTATACCAGGCACATCACTCAAACACATTGCAACACACTTACTGACATTCTTCCTCTGTCTTGCAGGACAAGGTGCACATAACTGTTATGAACAGCAGAGAACCTGGGGGGGTGGGGGGGGTGGGGGTGGGGGTGGTGGTGGTGCAGGCACCCCTGCATTTCCTGACCCTTTGGAGGAGAAGTACCCAGCATCATGGGGTCAGCTGTGACTAAGACCATTGTATCTGGCATTGCAGAACATTCAGGACGACAGTATATTTCGACCTTTTGCCACTTTTCAAATCCGACTTCACCGTCATCCTGCTATGTGGCATGAAGTGTATAAGAACATAAGAACTAGGAGCAGGAGTAGGCAATTCAGCCCCTCAAGCCTGCTCCGCCATTCAATACGATCATGGCTGATCTCATCACAGACTCAATTCCACTTTCCTGCCTGTTCTCCATAACCCTTCAACCCATTACTAATTAAAAATCTGTCTATCTCCTCCTTAAATTCACTCAATTTCCAGGCATCCACCGCACTCTGGGGTAGTGAATTCCACGGACACACGACCCTTTGAGAGAAGTAATTTCTCCTCATCTCTGTTTTAAATCTACTACCCCTTATCCTAAAACTATGACCTCTTGTTCTAGATTGCCCCACAAGAGGAATCATTCTCTCTACGTCAACTTTGTCAATCCCCTTAATCATCTTATATACCTCAATTAGATCTCCTCTCATTCTTCTAAACTCTAGAGAGTAAAGGCCTAAACTGCTCAATCTCTCTTCATAAAACAAACCCCTCATGTCTGGAATCAATCTAGTGAACCTCCTCTTAACTGCCTCCAATGCAACTACATCCCTCCTCAAGTAAGGAGACCAAAACTGTACGCAATACTCCAGGTGCTGTCTCACTAATGCCTTGTACAGTTGCAGCAACACGTCCCTAATTTTATTTAGCACTATTCCTCTAGCAATAAATGCCAAAATTCCATTTGCCTCCCTTATTACCTGCTGTACCTGCATACTAGTTTTCTGATTTTCATGCACAAGGACACCCAGATCCCTCTGCACCAAAGCACTCTGAAGTTTCTCTCCATTTAGATAATAATTTGCCTTTCTATTCTTCCGACCAAAATGGATAACCTCACACTTATCCACATTAAGCTCCATCTGCCAAATTTTGGCCCATTCACCTAACCTATCCATATCCACTTGTAAATTTCTTATTTCTTTATTGCAACTTACTACCCCACCTATTTTAGTCTGCAAATTTGGCTAGAGTACCTTCTATCCCTGCATCCAAGTCATTTGTATAGATTGTAAATAGTTGGGGCCCGAGGACCGAACCCTGTGGCACCCTGCTAGTTACATCTTGCCAACCAGAAAAGGACCCATTTATCCCGACTCTCTGTTTTCTGTTGGTTAGCCAATCCTCTATCCAAGCTAATAAATTGCCCCTAACCCCATGTGATATTAACTTGTGTATTAACCTTTTGTGTGGCACCTTATCAAATGCCTTCTGGAAGTCCAGATATATTACATCTACAGGATCCCCATTATCCACTTTGCTTGTTACGTCTCGGAAGAACTTGAGAAAATTAGTCAAACACGATTTACCCTTCATAAAACCATGCTGACTCTGATGGATTGCTTTTTGACTTTCTAAAGATCCTGCTATTACTTCCTTAGTAATGGAAACTAACTGGTCTATAGTTTCCTACTTTCTGCCTTCCCCCCTTTTTGAAAAACGGCGTTATATTAGCATTTTTCCAATCCACTGAAACCTTTCCTGCATCCAGGGAATTTTGGAATATTAGAACCAATGGATCCACTATCGCCACTGCAACTTCCTTTAAGACCCTAGGATGTAGGTCATCAGGCCCTGGGGACTTGTCTGCCTTCAATCCCAATAGTTCGCTCAGTACTTTTTCCCTAGTGATGATGATTGTTCTAAGTTTTTTTTTATTCATTCATGGGATGTGGGCGTCGCTGGCCAGGCCAGCATTTATTGCCCATCCCTAATTGACCTTGAGAAGGTGGTGGTGATCTGCCTCCCTCTCTATAACCATCGCATTACCTGTTGCTATTGGGATGGTACTAGTGTCCTCCAACATGAAAACTGAGGCAAAATACTGATTTAGTGTCTCTGCCATGTCTGTGTTCCCCTCTATTAACTCCCCAGTCTCATCCACCAAGGGACCAACATTCACTTTAGCTACTCTCTTCCCTTTTATATACTTATAGAAGCTTTTTATATTTTGTGCTAGTTTTCTTTCATAATTTACCTTTGCTCTTTTTATTACCTTTTTAGTAACCTTTTGTTGATCTTTAAAAGTTTCCCAATCTTCCAGCCTGCCACTGGCCTTTGCAATATGGTATGCCTTAGTTTTTGCCTTTAACTTCCTTGCTTAGCCATGGATGTTTTCTCCCTCTCTTACAATCTTTCTTCCTCTCTGGAATATATTTTAGTTGGGAGGAACTGAATATCTCCTTAAACATCTACCACTGCTCATCAACTGTCCTACCTTTTAGTCTTCCTGCCCAGTCCACTAGGGCCAAATCTTTCCTCATGCCTATGTAATTACCTTTGTTTAACTCCAGAACGCTAGTGTGGGAATCCAGTTTCTCACCGTCTAACTGAATTTGAAATTCTAGCATGCTATGATCACTCTTCCCTAGAGGATCCTTATCTATGAGATCATTAATTAATCCCATCTCATTACACAATACCAAATCTAGAATAGCCTGCTCCCTGGTTGGTTTCACAACATATAGCTCCAAAAAACAATCTCTAATACATTCAATGAACTCTCCCTCGAGGCTACCCTTGCCAATTTGATTGATCCAGTCAATATGCATATTAAAATCACCCATTAAAATCACCCACTTCATTGAAAACTGTCGGCGAGACATTGGTCGTCTCAATTTCTCTGCCCCCCTCACTCACTCTAACCTGTCCCCCTCTGAACTTGAGGCACTCCGTTCTGTCAGGTCTAACCCCGACGTGGTCATCAAACCTGCAGACAAGGGTGGTGCTGTTGTCGTATGGCGTACCGACCTCTACCTTGCAGAAGCTCAACGCCAACTCACGGACACTTCTTCCTACCTCCCTCTGGACCATGACCCCACCACCGAACATCAAGCCACCGTCCAAAGGACTGTCACTGACCTCATCTCCTCTGGAGATCTTCCCTCTACAGCTTCCAACCTCATAGTCCCACAACCCCGGACAGCCCGCTTCTACCTCCTTCCCAGAATCCACAAACGGGACTGTCCCGGCAGACCCATTGTGTCAGCCTGCTCCTGCCCCACTGAACTTATTTCTTCCTATCTAGACTCTATCTTTTCTCCGCTGGTCCAGTCTCTTCCCACCTACATCCGTGACTCTTCTGACGCCCTACATCATTTTGACAATTTCAAGTTTCCTGGTCCCAACTGCCTCCTCTTCACTATGGACGTCCAATCGCTCAACACCTCCATCCCCCACCAGGATGGTTTGAGGGCTCTCCGCTTCTTCCTGGAACAGAGGCCAAACCAGTCCCCGTCCACCACCACCCTTCTCCGCCTGGCTGAACTTGTTCTCACATTGAACAACTTCTCCTTCAACTCCACGCACTTCCTTCAAGTAAAAGGTGTTGCTATGGGTACCCGCATGGGTCCCAGTTATGCCTGTCTTTTTGTGGGATATGTCGAGCATTCTTTGTTCCAGTCCTACTCAGGCCTCCTCCCCCAACTCTTTTTCTGGTACATCGATGACTGTATCGATGCCATTTCCTGCTCCCGCCCCGAACTGGAAAACTTTATCAACTTTGCTTCCAATTTCCACCCTTCTCTCACCTTTACATGGTCCATCTCTGACACTTCCCTTCCCTTCCTCGACTTCTCTGTCTCCATCTCTGGGGATAGGTTGTCTACTAATATCCATCATAAGCCCACCGACTCCCACAGCTACCTTGACTACACTTCTTCACACCCTACCTCCTGTAAGGACTCCATTCCATTCTCCCAGTTTCTCCGTCTCCGACGCATCTGCTCTGATGATGCTACCTTCCATGACGGTGCTTCTGATATGACCTTTTTCCTCAACCGAGGATTTCCCCCCACTGTGGTTGACAGGGCCCTCAACCGTGTCCGGCCCATTCCCCGCACCTCTACCCTCACCCCTTCCCCTCCCTCCCAGAACCATGACAGGGTTCCCCTTGTCCTCACTTTTCACCCCACCAGCCTCCATATCCAAAGGATCATCCTCTGCCATTTCCGCCACCTCCAGCGTGATGCCACTACCAGTCGCATCTTCCCCTCCCTTCCCCTGTCAGCATTCCGAAGGGATCGTTCCCTCCGCAACACCCTGGTCCACTCCTCCATTACCCCCGCCACCTCGTCCCCGTCCCAGGGCACCTTCCCCTGCAATCGCAGGAGGTGTAATACCTGCCCATTTACCTCCTCTCTCCTCACTATCCCAGGCCCCAAACACTCCTTTCAGGTGAAGCAGTGATTTACTTGTACTTCTTTCAATGTAGTATACTGTATTCGCTGCTCACAGTGTGGTCTCCTCTACATTGGGGAGACCAAGCGCAGACTGGGTGACCGCTTTGTGGAACATCTCCGCTCAGTCCGCAAGCAGGACCCTGAGCTTCCGGTTGCTTGCCATTTCAACACTCCCCCCTGCTCTCATGCTCACATCTCTGTCCTGGGATTGCTGCAGTGTTCCAGTGAACATCAACGCAAGCTCGAGGAACAGCATCTCATCTACCGATTAGGCACACTACAGCCTGCCGGACTGAACGTTGAGTTCAATAATTTCAGAGCATGACAGCCCCCCATTTTACTTTCATTTTTAGTTATTTTTTGCTTCCTTTTTTTTTTACATTCTTTTTTACATTTTTTACAATCTTTTTTTTGCATTTAGTTCATTTCATCTTAGTTTGTTCAGTTTGCTTAACCACTGTTTTTTTTCAGGTTTGCACTTGCTGCTGTTCAATATTCAGAGTGTATTAACAGCTAATCTGTACTAATGCTTTGTCTTTCAACACACCATTAACATATTGTTTGCCTTTGCTCCGTGACCTTTTGGTCAGCTATGTGGCCTGGTCCAATCTAGACCTCCTTTGTTATCTCTTTCCCCACCCCCACCTCACTTGCTTATAACCTGTGACTTTTCTAATATTTGTCAGTTCCGATGAAGGGTCACTGACCCGAAACGTTAACTCTGCTTCTCTTTCCACAGATGCTGCCAGACCTGCTGAGTGGTTCCAGCATTTCTTGTTTTTATTTCAGATTTCCAGCATCCGCAGTATTTTTATTAAAATCACCCATGATTATTGCCGTACCTTTCTTCCAAGCCCCCAGTATTTCCTGATTTATACTGTGCCCCACTGCGAAATTACTATTTGGGGACCTATAGATTACTCCCACCAGCGACTTCTTTCCCTTTCTATTTCTTATTTCTACCCAGACTGATTCCACGCCTTGATCTCCAGTGCCTATATCGTTTCTCACTACAGCACTGATCTCTTCCTTTACTAATAAAGCTACACCACCTCCTTTTCCTTCCTGCCTATCCTTCTGAAATGGAGTACCCTTGGATATTCAATTCCCAAATCTGGTTTCCCTGCAACTACGTCTCAGTAATCGCCACTAAATCATACCCATTTGTCTCTATTTGCGCTGTTAACTCATTTATTTTATTCCGAATGCTTCGTGCAGTCAGATACAAAGCCTTTAAGTTTGTTCTATTATCAAATTTCCATACTCTTGTACAATTCCTTGGTGCAATATGACGTTCACACGTTTTGTCCCTTACTTCTATTTTCTGGTAACAATCAGCCTCATCACTAACCTGCACTTCTACCTTCTCCTTTAACTTTGACTTCCTAATTTTCCATGCAACTGAACCCTCACCCCCACTATTTAGTTTAAAGCCCTATCTACAGCCCTAGTTATGCGATTCACCAGGACTCTGGTCCCAGCATGATTCAGGTGGAGCCCGTCCCATCGGAACAGCTCCCTCCTTACACAATACTAGTGCCAATGTCCCATGAATTCAAACCCATTTCTCCCACACCAATCTTTGAGCCACGCATTTACCTCTTTAAAATTATTGACCCGGTGCCAATTGGCTCATGGCTCAGGTAGTAATCCGGAGATTATTACCTTTTCGGTTCTGCTTTTTAATTTAGCCCCTAGCTGCTCATATTCCCTCAGCAGAACCTCTATCCTCGTTCTGCCTATATTGTTGGTACCTACGTGAACCACAACTGGATCTTTCCCCTCCCACTCCAAGTTCCTCTGCAGCCCAGATGAGATATCCTGAACCCTGGCACCAGGTAGACACACAGCCTTTGGGATCTCGATCCTGGCCACAAAGAACAGTGTCTATACTCCTAACTATACTATCCCCATTTAGGACTACATTTCTCTTTTCTCCCCCCATTTGAATGCTCCTTGTACCATGATGCTATGGTCAGTTTGCTCATCCTCCCTACAGTCCCTGTTCTCATCCACACAGGGAGCAAGAATCTCAAACCTGTTGGACAAGGACAAGGGCTGAGGCTCCTGCAACACTACCTCGTGGATCCTTCTACCTGCCTCATTCATAGTCACATTCTCCTGTCTCTGACTACTGGCCAAATTCAAGGTAGTTAATCTAAGGGGTGTGACTGTCTCCTGAAACACAGTATCCAGGTAACTCTCCCCCTCCCTGATGTGTCACAGTGTCCATAGCACAGACTCCAGCTCATCAACTCTGAACCGGAGTTCCTCAAGCAACCAACACTCGCTACAGATGTGGTCACTAGGAACCACAATGGGGTCCACCAGTTCCCACATCATGCAGATGTTGCAGATGGTGTGACCATGTGTTAATGGTAGGTTAATTATGCTGCAGAGATACACAAGTGAAGGGCATTGTTTAATTAAGGACTCAGAGGGGATATAAAGACAGCCTGCTGGGACACAGATGTTTTACACAGGAGGCAGAGCTATGTATTGCTGCATTCTGTAAATAAACTTATTTTCAAGAAAAGGATCTGTGTCTAGCTTCTTTTGTCACCATTTGGCTTGGATCCATACAACACCATGGACCGCTTGCTTTCCCTCCCATCCCCCTTCCCTCTCCCCAGCCCTCCCTTTCTGCATTTCTGCTTTCAGATACCCAAGATTTGCAGCCACACCATAAAGGGTGAGAGCAACCAGATCAGACCTCTGAGGAAGAAGCACCGTCATGTGATCTAACAATCACAGCCACCAGCTCAGATACCGGCACTGCGCATACCTTAGAGCAGAGTTCTCCAACATACGGCCCGTGGGCCAGGATCCGGCCTGCAAAAAATTTCCATCCAGCCTGCGGGTGTAAACTGTTCCTGGGGCCGTCCCCCATCCTCACCATGACTGGAGATGAGAAATTTCACTTTGTCAGTCCAGCTTTTAAACTATTGTGCTGTCAGTTTCACAGGTGACAGCTGTTGACATCGGGAACAGCCGTTTCCCAACAGGCTCTGAGTTTTCCGGCAGGTTCTGACCTTTTCTAAAAAAAAAGCTGGCCGGAAAATCTGCAGTCTGTCGGGGAATGGCTGTTCCTGATGTCAGCAGCTGTCACCTGTGAAACTGACAACAATCTTTTTGTAAAGAATTGACTTTTAAAAGAACTTTAAAAGAGCATTCCACTCTCTGTTAGTGTGTGGGAGAGAGGGTAGAGAGAGGGGGAGAGAGAGAGAGAGGGGGGGAACAGGGAGAGGGGGAACAGAGAGAGAAAGAGAGGGAGAAAGAGATAGAGGGGTACAGAGAGAGAAGAGGGAGAGAGAGTCAAAGAGTCATTTACTTACAGCACAGAAGGAGGCCATTGTGTCCATCAAGTCCATGCCAGCTCTCCACAGAGCTATGCAGTTAGTCCCACTCCCTGGCTCAATCCCCATAGCCCTGCAAGTCTATTTCTCTCAGGTGACCATCCAACTTCCTCTTGAAGTCATTGATCGTCTCCACTTCCACCACCCTTGTGGGCAACGAGTTCCAGATCATTACCATCCGCTGTGTAAAAAAGTGGTTCTTCATACTCCCCCTGCACCTTTTGCACAAAACTTTCAATCTGTGTCCCCTCGTCCTAGAGGGGAGGGGGCAGGGAAGAGAGAACGAAACACACGCACACACAAAGCATGGGGAGATGGGCAAGAGAGAAGAAGGTCTCTCCTGAAAGGTGGACATCTATCCAGAATACTCTGCATCGCTACATCAAATGTGCGGGCGGAGATTGACTACTATTAAAGCAAAAACAATGTCAGGTATGTCACTACATCAGTTTTCAATATAGTGACGAGAAAGTAAGTCAATAAATTAGTCTTCTCAGTTAAAGCTTCTTTACAAAAATGCACATTTGTTGTTGTTTTTATTAGTAAGATAAATTTTTATTGCCTTTATCTTTTCAAATTTGCTCACCAGCCCATCTGGGCTGAACAAAAACACAATGTGGCCCTCCAATCCGAAAAGGTTGGACAACCCTGCCTTAGAGGTTAGAATAGGATTTGGATCAGGTGGGCTGTGACCAGGACAGAGGAAAACGATAGTTTGCGTGCCAGCTCACCAGAGGGCAGTGTCGCAGACAGGGGACTCAGATGAGGGCATCAATGAGACAGTGGACAGCAGAGTGCTGATCAGCCTGCACACAGAAATTCTTGATGCATTGGCAGGTCTGCCAGACAGCCTCTTGTCAATGAGCACATGACTTCATGCAGAACCTGGAGCCCATCCTTTCCAGCGTGGAAGGGGTGGCCAACTCCTTGACAGCACTGGCAGACCCTGCCATGATGCAATTTCTGATATTTGAAGTCTCAGCTTTCATTCCAGCACAAGCAGAAGCCACCCAATGTCTCAGTGCTGCAGTGGATGCTCAGACCAAGG
The DNA here is from genome assembly GCF_036365525.1 of Heterodontus francisci. Classification (NCBI taxonomy): domain Eukaryota; kingdom Metazoa; phylum Chordata; class Chondrichthyes; order Heterodontiformes; family Heterodontidae; genus Heterodontus; species Heterodontus francisci. The sequence continues at coordinate 216,146,428 of NC_090371.1, read as the reverse complement.
TCAGTAGATTAATACTTGTTGCCATGCAAGCCCAGGTTGGTGCCATTCAGGCTCAAATTGCTGGCATCATGGCTGCAGATACCAGTGCTCAAAGGGACTTGCTTCCAACAGGTTATAGGATTGCTGAGGCACCACCCCGGGGAGTATCAGTGGCTCCATGCAGTGTGAACCCGCAGTCCTCTCTCAGGACTACAGCATTCATGCTCCCACCACTGCTACTCCACCAGTGCCCTTGCTGTGTTGACTCAATGAGCCAGCCCATGCTGAGGTGGTGCAGTCTGAAGCCGGGCTCACAAGGCCCCAGAGCTGCTCGAGATCATCCTGCAAAAACACCTGCAGTGTTCCCCCGTGTAAGTCAGCAACCTTCCACCAGCCAAGCTGCAGCCACTGGGGTAGCATTGTGTCAGAGCACTAGAACAGGCAAAGGCACCCATAAGACAGGCACAAGGGTGAATGCACAGTTTTATTTGTATTATTGGAAGTGCTGTTGGATAAAGTTGTTATCGAATTTTTTTTGGTGGTGGTTTTTATTTCAGGCCAAGAGCGCACTGTGATGATCCATAGCAGATGGATTGCAAGGTGGGGAATTGTGGAGCAACTGTGATGTAGGGATGAGATTTCAGAAGAACCAGAGTCTGAGGATCCACTCACGAACAGACCGTCTGGAGCAATGGGGTCCTGGATGCCTCCTCCCTTCTTTCTCTTCTTCCTGTTCTTCTTCCTCTTGAGGAGATTTCCAAAGGCCTTTGTGGCAAGTGCTGTACCCTTATGATAGCAAGGTTGTAGAGGATGCAGCAGACCACCATGAACTTAGAGACCTGCTCCAGCAGGTATTGGAGGCCTCCCTCTGAGCGTCCAGGCAGTGGAATTATTGTTTCAGGGTGCCGAGGGTTTGCTCCATGATGTTATTGGTGGTTGCATGGCTCTCATTATAAGTGCATTATCCATGCACAGTGGAGGGGTACCATTAGCCAGGTGCAAAGGCAGTATCCCTTGTTACCCAGCAGCCAGCCCTGACTAGCGCAGGATAACTGCGTCGTGTCTGCTGCTCGGATAGTTGACATTCGCTGACAGAATCTTCTAGGCATGGTGGCGCACCAACTGGGGATTAAGGGAGTGGTAGCTCTTGTGGTATATCTCCCTGTTAACATATTGGGCCCACAGTCCTGTGCTTGCAATTGATTGCACCATTGGGAATCCTGCTGGCCTGGAAAAGCCATATGCTCGCTGCTCCTTCTTCTCTCTGGTAAGTGTGAAGATGATGAAGACCCCTCTCCTCCTGTATTTATAATCACTCTTTGAGAAGTTTGCTGATTGTTATTGTTGGAGCCAAGCTTCTACTTTTCTGTAACCTAGCTCTACATTAAGAGCAGTTCAGTTCTAAATGTCGCAGCTGTACCCTCACAGCATTTGCTTCCTCTGACCCACCCTATAGATTTTCCAGGCCTCCCAACTGCTGGTAGGATTTGCACTATTGTCCTGCCCCAGATTAGTAAAAAGAGCTGAGCTTGAGATTCTTGGCAGCATCATTGTCAGAACCATTAGGTGGACAGGAAGTCCTGTCCATCGCCCCACCCATGGCAGATTGTGGGATGCATAATTTCAGTTGCATAGAATTACAGAGAAAGTATAGCACAGCAACAGGCCATTTGGCCCAGCCAGTCCCTGGCAGTGTTTATGCTCCATTGAATCTTCCTGCCATCCTTTCTCATCTAACTCTATTCGTATAACCCTCTATTCCCTTCTCCCTTATGTGCTTATTTAGCCTCCCCTTAAACGCATTTATATTATTCACTTCAACCACTCCCTGTGGTAGCGAATTCCACATTCTCACCATTCTCTGGGTAAAGAAGTTTCTTCTGAATTACCTACGAGGAGACTATTTTATACTGGTGGACTCTAAGTTTTGCTCTTGCCCCACATGGAAACAATCTCTCTGTGTCTACTCTATCAAAACCTGTCATAATTTAAAAGACTTCTTTTGGGTCACCCCTCAGCCTTCTCTTTTCAAGAGAAAAGAGACTCAGCCTGGTCATCCTTTCCAGAAAGGTAAAACCTCGCAGTTCTGGTATCATCCCTATAAATATTTTTTGCACCCTCTCTATTGCCTTAATATTCATTTTATAATATGGCTGCCAGAACTACACACAATGGTCAAGATTTGATACGAGTCCCACAAACTGGGGCGATTTAACATAACTTCTCTACTTTTTCAATTCTATCGCAACAGCAATAAATTTTAGTGCTTGGTTTGCTTTTGTTATGGTCTTATTGACCTGTATCACAACTGTTAATGATGTTGTGTATTTGCACTCCCGGATCCCTTTGTTCCTGTACCCCATTTAGATTATCATTTTCCAAACAATATGTGATCTCCTTAATTTTCTTACCAAAATGTAATACCACACACTTATCTTTGTTGAAGTTAGTTTGTCAATTATATTTCCATTCTTCAAATTTATTCATGTTTTCTTGTAATTTGTTGCAGTCCTTTTCAGTGCTGACTGTGCCTCATAATTTGGTGTCGTTTGCAAATTTAGGCATTGTGCTTTTGATTGTGAAAGATGAGTAAGTTTTTGATTAATACTTACAAAATTCACAGGATTTGAAATTTTTATCAACACTACCTACATTCCCGTCAAGATTTACACAAAAGAAATCAAAGTGTCCTATATAAAAGAATCCAATTCCCACCCTCCACTATACATACACATATAAAAGAACCATGCCTCTCCTTTCACAAAAATCCAGTATACCTTATGCAAAAAATCTGATGACCCACTGATATCTAGCCATCCAGCAGAGGCCAGGGACCCCAATGTCGAGCTCCCTGTGAGGGAGTCCTCCCCTGCACCACTGGGGATCTGGGTAGGAGAGTGTTGCATGCTGCAGTCCCTTCTAATAGATTTCTAAGTTGTTTTACAGTCTCCCAGGGTGTTTAATTATTGCAGTCCAGATAAATCTGTGCATCATATTTACGGAGTGCAAGAGGTTGCAGCCCCTGTTCCACCATTTTAAGGGGTTGATCCTCAATTTCTTGCTGCACTTCAGTCCCACTCTCCTGATCTTTGGACACTCAATGCGGAGGGGAGACAGCAAGTTGGAGGATCTACTTGTGGGTCTGCTCTTGGGCTTGGCCAAGGCAGCCATCAACAGGTCCAGGCTAGACACAGCTGATGGAGATTTTTGGTTCATTGAGGATACCGTCCCTTGTGTTGTGTGGCACCATCACTGTGCTAAATGGGATAGATTTCGAACAGATCTAGCAATGCAAAACTGGGCATCCATGAGGCGCTGTGGGTCATCAGCAGCAGCAGAATTGTACTCAACCACAATCTGTAACCTCATGGCCCAGCATATCCCCCACTCTACCTTTACCATCAAGCCAGGAGACCAATCCTGGTTCAATGAAGAGTGCAGGAGGGCATGCCAGGAGCAGCACCAGGCGTACCTCAAAATGAGGTGTCAACCTGGTGAAGCTACAACACAGGACTACTTGCATGCCAAACTGCGTAAGCAGCATGTGATAGACAGAGCTAAGCAATCCCATAACCAACGGATCAGATCTAAGCATTGCAGTCCTGCCACATCCAGCCGTGAATGGTGGTGGACAATTAAACAACTAACTGGAGGAGGTGGCTCCACAAATATCCCCATCCTCAATGATAGGAGAGCCCAGCACATCAGTGCAAAAGATAAGACAGAAGCATTTGCAACAATCTTCAGCCAGAAGTGCCGAGTTGATGATCCATCTCGGCCTCCTCCTGAAGTCCCCAGCATCACAGATGCCAGACTTCAGCCAATTCGATTCACTCCGCGTGATATCAAGAAACGACTGAAGGCACTGGATACTGCAAAGGCTATGGGCCCTGACAATATTCTGGCAATAGTACCGAAGACCTGTGCTCCAGAACTTGCCATGCCCCTAGCCAAGCTGTTCCAGGAGAGCTACAACACTGGCATCTACCCGGCAATGAGGAAAATTTCCCAGGTATGTCCTGTACACAAAAAGCAGGACAAGTCCAACCCAGCCAATTACCGCCCCATCAGCCTACTCTCAATCATCAGTAAAGTGATGGAAGGTGTCATCAACAGTGCCATCAGGCAGCACTTGCTTAGCAATAAGCTGCTCAGTGACACTCAGTTTGGGTTCCGCCAGGGCCACTCAGCTCCTGACCTCATTACTGCCTTGGTTCAAGCATGGACAAAAGAGCTGAACTCAAGAGGTGAGGTGAGAGTGACTGCCCTTGACATCAAGGCAGCATTTGACCGAGTATAGCATCAAGGAGCCCGAGCAAAACTGAGGTCAATGGGAATCAGGGGGAAAACCCTCCACTGGCTGGAGTCATACCTAGCGCAAAGGAAGATGGTTGTGGTTGTTGGAGGTCAGTCATCCGAGCTCCAGGCCATCACTGCAGGAGTTCCTCAGGGTAGTGTCCTAGGCCCAACCATCTTTAGCTGCTTCATCAATGACCTTCCTTCAATCATAAGGTCAGAAGTGGGGATGTTCGCTGATGATTGCACAATGTTCAGCACCATTCGCAACTCCTCAGATACTGAAGCAGTCCATGTCGAAATGCAGCAAGCCTTGGACAATATCCAGGCTTGGGCTGAGAAGTGGCAAGTAACATTTGCGCCACGCAAGTGCCAGTCAATGACCATCTCCAACAAGAGAGAATCTAACCATCTCCCCTTGACATTCAATGGCATTACCATTGCTGAATCCCCCACTATCAACATCCTAGGGGCTACCATTAACCAGAAACTGAACTGGAGTAGCCATATAAATACTGTGGCTACAAGAGCAGGTCAGAGGCTAGGAATCCTGAGGCGAGTAACTCACCTCCTGACTCCCCAAAGCCTGTCCACCATCTACAAGGCACAAGTCAGGAGTGTGATGGAATACTCTCCACTTGCCTGGATGGCTGCAGCTCCAACGACACTCAAGAAGCTCGACACCATCCAGGACAAAGCAGCCCACTTGAATGGCACCCCATCTACAAACATTCACTCCCTCCACCAACGACGCACAGTGGCAGCAGTGTGTACCATCTACAGGATGCACTGCAACAATGAACCAAGGGTCCTTAGACAGCACCTTCCAAACCCACGGCCTTTACCAACAAGAAGGACAAGGGCAGCAAATACATGGGAACACCACCACCTGCAAGTTCCCCTCCAAGGTGATCACACACCATCCTGACTTGAAACTATATCACTGTTCCTTCACTGTCACTGGGTCAAAATCCTGGAACTCCCTTCCTAACAGCACTGTGGGTATACCTACCCCAAATGGACTGCAGCGGTTCAAGAAGGCAGCTCACCACCACTTTCTCAAGGGCAATTAGGGATGGGCAATAAATGCTGGCCTGGCCATCGTCGCCCACATCCCATGAATGAATTTAAAAATAGCTGCAAGCCTCTCTTCCTCAGCTGAGTGGTCTTGGAGAAGGGGCAGGCAGTGTCCTCTGGTACATGTGAGGCCTTTGGCAATTGGTGGGCACCGAAGGTACTGAAGTGCATTGTCAACTCTGTAAACAACATTATCATTTAATTTGCTAAGTTTCCTTTGTTTTTATTTCTGATTTGTATTTTATTGTATGTGCCCCTTTGAAAAGGAAGCACTTCTATTAATTTTATTTTAATTGCTGACATCCGGGTCACTCTCACAGGTCATTCAGTGAAAGGATCTGTTTCCATTGTAACTCACCATGTTCAGGTATCTGACCTGGGGCCTATAACAATTACCCATAATTAGTCCCTGCCTAAGAACTTGGTCCACTTGGCCCCAGATAGCCTCAAAGTACATGTGCTGTTGGTGTTGGGAGTATGTGGATCTGGACAAGAAAAAAGGAGAAGGAAAGGAAAGGGAATTTGCTATATATATTAGTCATCAAGGAGGAGGAAAGGAAGGCAGGAGCAAAGAAAGAGCCATACAGAGAAATGCCAATATCAGGGGCTAAGTTTGGTGGCAAACTCTCCTGACCTTGGCAATGTGGGGCCCATGACATTTTAACTGCTTGGCCTCAACTCACCCAAAACCAGTGAGAAGAAGCAGCTGGCTGGCAAGCAGCAGTGCCACACTGGGTGGCAGGAGGTCACCCCCTGGGAATCAATGGAATGGTTCCCGGCACACAGGTAATTTGTGGTGATGAGGGGGATTTCAGGAGGGATTTGCAATCATGGGGTTCCTGGGGCAGGGGAACCCTAAACATTCCCTATGGGGCCTGGAAGAGCACTCCTGATCACTGTAAGAAAGTCAAAAAAAGTAATATCACTGACCATTTTGAGCATCTTCCAAGCCCGACTCCTCTATTGGCTTGATTGACCTGACAAGTATGCCACAATGACTTCCCTGTGATTAAAAAAAACAGTCAGGCCCTTATGGCATCATCTGCATGCTTAAAAAGGGACTCCTCAAGTGACATCTGCTTGAAGTACGTAGGGAGAGAGCGGGATGACAGCGGATAAGTTCAATGAGTGATTTTAAATGCTTGCCTGTTAGGGGCAAGTTTTAACATTGAGGAGCATGTGTGTTTAGGTGTGCAGTTTAAGGTTTAAGTCAGTGAAAATGTCAGTTCATCCAGAAGTCAGCTCCAATGTCCATCTGGAGAGACAGGTCAACGAATGAAATATTTAAATCACTGAATTACAGCGCTATTTTACTCAAAATTGTAATTTAACAGCACTTGCACTGATTTCCCGAGCTTCCTGAATATGTCCATTGAAACCAATGTGAGAAGACAGTGGTAATTCATGGGGCTGATTGCAAGTCAGGCAAATAAAGTGTCAGGAAAGCCCCCCCACCTGCCAAGACTGAGGCACACATTATTTCGCCCCATGAACATGAAAACTTAAAATTGCAAGCCGCTGAATGGAAAGATAGTTGCATAGTAACAGACAGTGTTGCAACAAGGGGACCCCATCGTGGCTTCCTCAATACACAGAAGAAGTGGTCAGACCAGTTTTAGTCACATGACTAACTGACAGTTGGCATTTTTTTTTTATTTGGATTTCCAACAGGGAAATAAATCAGGAAGCTGTTTTTCTCCTGGACTGAGAAGACCTCTCTCCTATCTGCTCTCATCTAGCTCTCACCAGCTTCAGAAACCATTGAAGACACATGAACCCCAAGAGAGAAAAGTCTCTTACAGTGAACAAGGTTTAAGAAGAATACTGGGCCCCAATGAAAAGTAAAAGTTGTCTACAATCAAGGACTCTTTGGCGAGCTGGAAACACAGAAACAGTAACAAAAAACCTCCTTTAGAGACTGCCTCAAACCTCTCCATTTTATTTTTCTTCTGCTCTTTTCTGTCCCTATTTGCATGTGTGTATCATGTGTGCATGCTAGCGTGGGACCGTTGTATATCCATAGGTGTTAACCATAGTAGAGTTTAAGTTTAAGGTTTAATAAATTTCACTTGTCTTCTTTAAACCTAAAAAAAGCCTGCTTGTGCTCATTTCTTTGCCTTATAATTGGAAAGCTGTGAACAAGGATTCACAAAGAGGGACCTCAAAATGCAGTGTGTTTAAAAATTAAACCCTGTTACAATAAGACCAGCTGAAGACAGTAACAGACCCCTAGACACCTTTCTCATCTGTTCGTAACAAGAGCAATAAATAGTCAGTGCTCCAGCTCTTATCTAACACTGGAAAAGGGTTTTGTGAATACTTATGGTGAAAGGCTAGTTTCTTCAATTTGGAAGTACTGAGACTCAAAATCAGGATGGGTGGTGCCAAGTTGCCTTAGATTGGATCTCTGGCAAGGAGTAAGATGATCATGAACAGTAGCAACAGCCTACTGTCGAGAGACCTGCAGGTGGTCAGCAGAGAGGAAGCAGCAGAGAGGTCAAGGCCAAGAACACACTTCACGTAACGCAGTGTACTGGAGAAGGCTTAGCTTCCTTGATCTCTTGGAACAGCAATGCTTCTGAGGCTGAGGTTGACATGTCAAGAGGTGGCAGACATCTACAGCCTCCTTGAAGCAGACCTGCTCCGCACTGGAGCTGGTGGGTATTCATTACCAGTGACTGTGAAAGTGACCACCATCCTCAACTTTTGTGCCTCTGGATCCTTCCAATGTGCTACTGGAGATATATCCAGGATATCTGTCAGCTGCACATACGGCGTGTCACTGATGACATAATTGCTCCTGGCAAACATCCCAACTTCGCCTGTGATAAAGTCATTCAGAATAAGCGGGCACTCAGGTTTCGTCTCTGGCAGCTGGCTGCCTACCCACAGGTGCAGAGTGTCATTGACTTCAATAAGGAGTCCCATTCCATCAATGTTCAGCTGGTGTACAACCCCAAGAAAAGGTTTAGACAGGTGTGTGCCAGATTCCTGAGGAGCTGCCATGATGTCAGTGAAAAACCCAACCAACGAATCCCTAGAGCAGTACAACCGAAACCATTTGACCATCAGATATGTCATTGAGCAAGCAATCGACATGTTCAAGATGAGCTTCAAGTGCCTGAACAGAACTGGAAACACCCTTCAGTACTCCTCGTCCAGGGTTTCCAGAATGATTGTGGTGTGCTGCACTCTGCACAACATTGTGCAACAGCAAGGTTTGAGCTGCAGGAAGAGCAAGGTGGTGAGCACACATCATCTGTGAATGAATCACAAGAGGAGGAAGATGACGACCCCAGTGCAGCACCTGCTATTAACATTGCTGCCTGGGACGCCAGGGATTCCCTTCCAGCTAAAATAAAAGCAAAATACTGCAGATGTTGGAAATCTGGAATAAAAACTGGAAGTGTTGGAAATACTCAGGAGGACAGGCAGCATCTGCGGAGAGAGAAGCAGAGTTAACATTTCAGGTCTGTGACCAGTTCTAATGAAAGGTCACAAACCTGAAATGTTAACTCTGCTTCTCTCTCCACAGATGCTGCCTGATCTGCTGGGTATTTCCAGCACTCTCTATTTTTATTACCTTCTAGCTGTAAGGTTCAGTTTGTTACTACCACAGCACCTGTGCAATAATCACATCCAACAGCCACCCTTTCCCACCCCCCACCTCCCGCCACTGACGCAAACCAGTCATAAAACTAACTAATCACCCAGTGTACATCCCTTCATTGTTCCCCATCAATTCATATCTTCCCATTGATCAAGCAACTGAAAAGGCGAGATGCCATCCAACAGCCAAGAATGGGAAACATGGGAATATAGTGCAAAGTAATACATTTTAAATGAATCTGTGAAATAATGGAAGCTTAACAGCATAACATGTAAACATACACCTATGTGCATTCCCTCGTGTAACTGCAAAACTTTACTCTTTCTTTTCCTGGTGCTTTTATGTGGTGCAATACCTATAGCTTGAGCAGAGGTAGAAGCAGGCTGCTCAGATCCCCCCTTTGTTGAAATACTCTTGGTTGACAATGTTTACGTGTTGGAGCTATGACGGCCCCACCAAGCTCCACCTTCATCTACAGGGACAGACTCTGCCATCAGGAGCAGAGGCAGCATGTCAGGAACTAACTAAGGGAGGGTGCAATGGCTGAGGAGTGGAGTTCCCACTTCTGTGTCCCTTTCCACCATCATCTCTCTCATGGTCCAGCTGCATAGTTCAGATCAGTAACGTATTGTAAAGCCAAAGCTAAGGTGTTTGTCGTACTGTTGAAGGCAGCAGACATGTTGGTATCCACAGTCTGCACAGATGTGGTCAAGACCTGCATGGAATCATTTGATTGCTGTGATTGGAGTTGTCCAGTCTATCCATGGAAGAAGACATCCTCACAATGTCCTGCAACATCAACCCACAGATGTTTGAGTTTAAATTGTCCATTCTCTTTGCAATTACAGACAGAGTCCGTGGAAGGCCTGCCAGTATGTTGCAGATTCTCTGCTGCTTCTTAATGATTATCCTTATATTTGATGGCTCCTGGGGTATAGGATCTGTGTCCAACTGAGCAGAGCTTCGAGTGTGCAATTGTACTCACTTTCCTGACCTGGTTAGATCATTAAAACACTTCCTGCACTGAAACCAGTAGTGTAGCACACTGCTCCTGCTGCTGACTTCCTGGCCACCTCCTGCCATGTCTTCATCATTACAGCAGCAGGTTACTTTCCATTACTCGGGCAGCGTATCACTCTGCAACACTTCACTGCACTGAGCAGTGCAACAAGCGATACAAGTCAAATTGAGGCCCAACCCTTAGCCGTCCTGAATCCATACTGAGGCTTCATCCTCTCAATGTTCAATCTCCTAACTCCTTCAAATTCCATCTTTAGAATAGCCCTTTAAGTACACCAGTTGAGATCACATCATGCATGCCCGTACCATATCCACTTTCAAGCATTTGACACCAAACCCGCAAGTAATATTATATTATAATTAGGTGGATGCATTAAAATGCCCCAGATAGGCTGAAAGTTTTCTGGGATTCCCACCTGATATTGCATGACACCACAACCACCCTCTGTGAGTAATATTTTGGTAACTATTGACATAGTATAGAATATATATATATATATATATATATATATATATATATAAGTCTGAGGGTTAAAGTAACAGAAGTTAATTTGCACAAGTCTTGCATCTAAGGTTGCCACTACAATTTTCCACAGGGTTCTGTACAGATGACATTACATCACTTTTTATGATGATGCTCACAGTCTATTTAAATATTCTGCCCAGTAACAACCCTATGTTCCATTATACTACACTGTGCACCCCCCACCTCACCCTCCAACATCCATACCGCACCTACAAGTTTTTATCAGGTCCTCCATTTCCATCAGGTGGACAGGGTTAAAATCACCTATTACATTACTGTAAACAAATATACATTTTACTTTATCATAAGAATAAAACAATACAGCTCACAAATGTCTCCACAAATGCTGCTAGTACTGTCCCTCGGAAGCCAGGGAGAAGTTTGTTTGAGTGATCCAAGAACACCTACTTCTCCCTTTTTTCTTAAAAAGTGTTTTGTTTCTGTTCTGTTCTGTAAGTGTTCCACAGTTACAGTATGTTAATGACACAATACATTAGATTGTTAATAGACAATATACAAGTGTGACAAGTTGTTTACAGTTATAAGAGGCTTGTGGATGGTTCTCGTAGCTTGTGCTGGTGTTCGCCCTGTAGGGTATTTCGAAAGAAAATAGTTCAAAGATGATGTTGATATAGTTTTCAATAGAGCAGGAATGGAAGCTAAGGTCTGGATTTCAGATGCAGGGTTAGCCGGGATTTTAGCCTACAGCCCCAACATGGCAGTGACCCCAGCCCTGAAACCGAGTTCAGAGCAATAAGTTATGCAGGATGAGCTCTTGGCAGGATTTCCACCATCGAGGATATCGCTGCAACAGAAACAGAAGAAGGGACGGCATTAAACAGGAATGAAATAGCAGCCCAAAGACACCAGAAACATTTTATGCTGTTGGCCTTGGAGTAGACTGAGGCCTTCACCAAGTAGATTTTTGGGGCCATTACAGAAGGATATGAGGCCATTACTAGGGCTGACTTTTGAAGCGAATAGTATAGATGCATTTAAGGAGAAGTTAGACAAGCATATGAAGGAGAAAGGAACAGAGGGCTACGATAATAAAAGCAAGAGATGCTGCAAATACTCAGCAGGTCTGGCAACATCTGTGGAGAGAGAAGCAGAGTTAACGTTTCAGATCAGTGACCCTTCATCAGAGGGCTACGATGATAGATTTAGATGAGGAAAGATGGGAGAAGGCTCAAGTGGAGCATAAACGTCAGCATGGACAGGTTGGAACAGAATGGAATGGAATGGCCTGTTTCTGTGCCATATATCCCATGTAATCCTATGTAAGGTGCAGGAGCACATGGGTTTTGGAGCTGATAGGGGGTGAAAACCAGGGAAATTGACAGCACATCAGGAAACCAGCACCAACCCGCCAACTTCTGCATTTAACTGCAGTGCATTTAGGCTGCATGTGAGCAACACCTTTGGGAGAGGCAGGTTTTCAAATTTGATATGTTAATTGATCAATTACAGAGATATTAACATGGATTTTGCAATTTAACTGTGGGTCTACAAGTTTCCCAGAACTCGCTAGTGATATCGAGGTCAAAGCACAATGGCAATTGAAGGGCTGAAGACATGACGGGGAAATATGCCAGTAAATACTGAAACCTCACAGCTGCTTTTCTGCCTGCTTGTGTGAAAGGCTTTGTTCACAGTATTTGTACTGAGAGGTAACTCTGACAACTTGAGATTGTTTTGATAACTTTGGAGGTTTGCACTTCTGATCTGCATTTTGGAGCTCTGACTGATTAGATCAGCATGGGTGCTGCTTATGCTGTTACTTTGGACCACAGGTGACTACCAAGATGACCACTAGCATCAGGAGGAGCAGCAATAGCCTGCTTCTCACAGACGTACAGCTCCACAGGAGAGAGGGAATCAGCAGAGAGGTGCAGCTTGCAGGAGGCCATACCTGGCACACAAGGCCATTTATACCCTGACAGGCAGAGGATAAATTTCATAAACATGGCAGAACACCAGTGTCTCAGGAGGCTCAGGGTCTTGCGTCAGGTGGTGGCAGATATTTGCAGTCTGCTGAACCAAGACCTGCTGCCAAATGGACCTGCTGACCACACTTTACCAGTGGCTGTCAAATTCACCAGCACTTTCAACTTCTTTGCCTCTGGATCCTTCCAGGGCTCTACCGGGTGACTGATGACTTGTTTCCCAGGGCCAGCAATTATATGAACTTTGCTTGAGATGATGCCAGTCAGAGTGAGCGGTTCCCACAAATGCAGGGCATCATCGACTGCATACATGTGACAATTAAGGCACCCATAGATGACCTGGGTCCCCTGCGGAGATGTCTACTGTAAATAGGAACAAAGAATAAGAATACTTGATAGAAAGTAGGAAGAACCAGTGAATGATGAGGGCAGCCCAAACTCGGAAGAAAGTCTACCACCTGATGATGCTACTCTGAAACCCATAGAAGAACTCCTGAAGATCGGAACATGGAGTGTAAGGACACTCTACCAGAGTGGTAAAATAGACAACTGCATGAAAGAGATGTTAAGACTCAACATTGACATTTTAGGATTGGCAGAAGTTAGATGGACGGAATCTGGGAAAATATACAAAGGAAAACAGGTGATAATCTTCTCGGTTGGTAGCGAACATAAGAATGAAATTGGAATAATGGTGACAAAGAAGGCAGCAAGAACAATGCAGAGGTATTGGCCAATATCAGAGAGAGTGACTGTGGCAAAATTTAAATGGAAACCAATGAACATTGTATGGATCACAGTGATGAAGAAATGGAAGTATTCTATGAGGAGGTGCAAAAAGCATTGAAGCATGTAAAGAGTGGATACATTTTGATAGTTATGGATGATCTGAATGCAAAAGTTGGCAGAGAGAGGTATGGAAATGTGGTAGGAGCTTTTGCACTAGGAATGAAGAACAGCAAAGGTGAATGCCTGGTACAGTTCTGCAATGAAAACTACTTGGTCATCTTGAATACACTCTTCAAACAACACCCAAGAAGACTGCACACATGGAAGAGTCCAGGAAATGTTCACAGCAATCAGGTAGATTTTCTGATTATCAATGAAAGATACAAGAACAGCATCAAGAATAACTTCACTTACCAAGGTGCAGACATCAATTCACATCACTGCCTGCTTGTAATGAAGATAAAGAGCAGGCTGAAAATCCCAAAAAGGAATCCCATGAAAGATCAAGCCAACTTATTACAGACTGAGCAAGGAAGATGTGATGAAGACGTATGCTGCAGCGGTAACTATCAATTATGAAGCTTTACTTCAGGAGGGGACAGCACAAGATGTGAGTGAGGAGGAAACAACCGAAAGGCACTATTTTGGAAGCAATCAGCAGTAATAAGACTTGATAGCAGCTTGTCAGACAGTTTCCCAATCAAAACAGGAGTGCGTCAGGGTTGTGTTATGTCTCCAAAACTGTTCAACCTGTACACTGAAACTATCTTCAAAGACATAGAACATCCACCAGGTTGCAATATTGGTGATTTGAACATTAACAATTTGAGATACGCAGATGACACTGCGCTGATTGCGAAGTCAGAAGAGGCCCTACAGGAAATTGTGAACAAAGTGAATGCAAGGAGTGTGTAATATGGATTAAGAATGAATGTGAAGAAAACCAAGACAATGGTGATAAGCAGGGACCTAACTGCGGAAGTGAAAATTGAAGTAAATGGACAAGTCTTGGAACCCAAGTGAAAAGGTCTACAATACTTGGGCAGCTTATCACAGATGATGGGAGATCTGACTGTGAGATCCAAAGGAGAATTGAGAGCCAAGTCCAGCTTTGTCAGAATGAAGGACTTGTCAACATCAAAGAAACTGATCCTGAATCTTTGGAAAAGAGTACTAAGATGCTACATTTTATCATCTATGTTATATGCCTCAGTGACATAGACAACAAATAAAAAGACTATTGATAAGCTGAATGCATTCGTGCTGTGGACATATCAGAGGATGTTCCGCATATCTTACACAGATAGAAAGACTAATGAGGATGTGCTGGGAGTGGCTGGAGAAAAGAGGAAATTAGTGCATAACATCAAAGAGAGAAAGATACAATACTTCGGTCACATCATTAGAGCAGAAGGTAGACAGAGACAATTATTGGAAGGAAAGATCAATGGAAAACACAGGAGAGGGCAACAGAGAAGAAGATGGATAACAGATATAATGGCTGGATACAGTTGATCTATGCAGAATGTGTGAGGACAGCTCAGGGCAGACAGAGGTGGAGATCCATGACAGTCAACCTTCTGGGAAGAAGATGATACCAATGAACGAATGAAGATGACCCAAGGGTCTTCATCAAATGCAATGGGCTTTCACTCCATCAATGTGCAGCTGGTTTGCAACCACAAAGAGATCTTTATGCAGTGTGCTCAATATTCCTGAGCAGCTGCAATGATGCTTTCATCCTGCTGCAGTTCCCTCTCCCTGATCCCTTTGCATCTTGAAGCAGATTTATTGATTGCCTGCTTGGGGATATCCATTTAAAAGATGGCTGATAACAACTATGAGGAACCCAACTAACAAGACCCAGGAATGATACAATGAAAGCCATAAGACAACCAGATGTGTCGTTTAGCAAGCCATCAGGAGGCCGAAGATGCGCTTCAGCTGTCCGGACAGAATTGGAGGTGCCCTTAACTACATACTAGTCAGGGTCTCAGAATGGTTGTGGTGTGCTGCACTCTGCACAACACTGCACAGAAGCAAGCTTTAGGCCTGCAGGAGAAACAAAGTGCAGATCACAGAACATCTTCAGACAATTCCAAGTAAGAGGAGGACCATGAAGGTAATGTGGCAAATGCCCAACAATGGCATACATGGATGCCCTCATTATTACAAGATTCACCTATGTACCGCCAGTGCAAAACATGACAATCACAAACCCCCACCACTGCCACCCTTGCCAAACACAGAGCTATCCGGCAAGCAACTAAGCCTCCCTTTCACAGCCCCAATTGCTTGGTGTCATTTCATAACTTGCTATTCATCACAAGTGAAAAGACCACTTGCCAGGCAGCAAGCAAGAATTAGCAAGATGAGAAAATGGTGGAAAGAAATAATATTTATGTGGCTCAGAAATAAAACAGAAACTTATCAATCTAATATTGTATAACATACCCTTGTACATCACAAATCTTTACTGGGACCCCGTCAAAACTGCTCCATCTGCACCAATGTAGAGGCAGATTCAGCCATTGGAACACAAGGCAGCAGGTCAGGTACTGGCTGGGGGTGGGGGGAGCGGGGGCAACAGGTGAGAAGTAGAAGCACTTTGAGCCGAGTCCCCACTTCCATGTTTCCTTTCACCATCATTGCTCTCATGGCCCAGCCACACTTCCCTGCTTGCAATGAATCTGGTAAATATTTCTCAAGCTGTAATTTAGATTAACAGTTAGAATCTGACTTAGAACATTAAAACTTCAAAAGAAACTGCAACCTAGTTAAGATATCTAGTTAACAGAAACTGCCCGGCAATGGCAGTTAAGTGCCAATCAGCTGAAAGTGGGTGTCTGAATAAGTGTTAATTATTTAGCCGTTGTTGCTTGAGTGTGAGTCATAACCTCTCTATATAAGTAGACAGTGTTTGCTACCAGTCACATCCTCCTGTCCCTGACAATTGACCAACTCAAGTTCTACATAACCTAAGGGGTGTGAAGCACAGAGCGATCTGGGAACAGAGTGCTTTGTGAACTGAGTGCTAAGTCGGGAACTTGATGCAAGTGGGAATTTGGTGCAGAGGGGTGCTCCTTTTTATTTTTCTTTTACATTCAGTAGCTGGCGAGTGTTCTTCTTTTGTCTCCAGGCTAGGAGACTGTAACTTGCTATTACTTTACTTCACTAAATTAGTAATTTGTTAACTAATCAAATAAATAAATAAAAACAAAATACTGCGGATGCTGGAAATCTGAAATAAAAACAAGAAATGCTGGCTGGCAGCATCTGTGGAGAGAGAAGCAGAGTTAACGTTTCAGGTCAGTGACCCTTCTTCAGAACTCAAATAAATAAATAAGGCTAGACAGACATGGCAGGGCAGGTGATGTACCATAACTGCAAAATGTGAGAGTTTGTGAAAAGCATTGCATTCCTATACAACCGTATCAGCAGTAAGAGTCCACCGCTTTAGCATCTTCGGCTCAGAGTTGCGCAGCTGGAGTCCAAGCTGCAGACATTGTGGGCCATCAGAAAGGAGAGTTACCTGGATGCTTTGTTCCTGGAGGCAGTCACACCCCTTAGGTTATGTAGAACTTGAGTTGGTCAATTGTCAGGGACAGGAGGATGTGACTGTGAGTCAGGCAGGTTATGGCGATCCAGGATGTAGTGATGGAGGAGTCTCAACCCTTGATTTTGACCAACAGGCATGAGGTACTTGCTACCTGTGTGGATGAGAACAAGGACTGCAGGGTGTATGGCTAAACTGACCAGAGCACCATGGTGCAGAGATAAGCAACAGGATAAGAATAGAGCTTTTTGGGCATAAAGCCAGCGAAAACTCTGGAGATCAACCATCGTGGAAGCGAAAGACCCTGCGTGAGCGACGCGGCGATGACGTAGAAGAGAGAGAACGGAACGCCTGGCCAGCGTTAACTCTCCCTTTTTCGGGTAATATCCTTTGTATTCTGTGACTAGGTCAGGGAAAGGTCAGAGGAACCTAGTGGGTGTGCTTATGAATTCTAGCTAGTTTTGTTATTAACTGTATAACTCAATGGGAGTTGTATGTTTTTGTCTAACTAAGTGTATAAGCCTTATTCTTACATTGTACAACAACGTGAATAAAGTAAATTGAAAGTTAAAGAAAGGATTGAGTTCCTCCTCTTTGTATTAAGCCATTAACTGTAGCTGTGGATTAAGCTGGAGGGTGGCTTCCTTGAAATCCGATATCCCAAACACTCAGCCTGAGCCTGAATTAAGAGTCCCACGTGACAGCCAGGATCAACTGGGTATAGGGAATAAAGGGGACAAGGGGGAGTTGACTCCACTCCACGGTTAACACTGGTTTGGTCTGTTTATTCTGGGGGTTACTATAGTGTTTAATTTGGCTGTTTTCTGATTGGGTGTGAAAGCTTAACAATATTCTGTGACCTGTGGAGTGACGGGACTGAATTGACAGTGTGTTGCTCCCACCATAGTTATAACAATAGTCAGAGGGATAGATACTGTTCTCTGCAGCCACAACCAAAGGTTTTGAGGTTTGCCATGCTTCAGTCAGTGCCAGGGTTCAGGACCTTTTACAGCTGGAGATGAACTTGGGGTGGGAGGGGGAGGATCCAGTTGTTGTGGTCCATGTAGGAACCAACGACATAGGTAGAACTAGAAATGATGTTCTGCTGAGAGAGTTTGAGGAGTTATGGTCCAAATTAAAATGCAGAACCTCAAAGGTAATAATATCTGGATTATTAATAGAGCCACATGCCAATTGGCATAGGGTGAGGCAGATTAGAGAATTAAATGCATGGCTCAAACAGTGGTGTTGGAAGAAGCAGTTTCAATTCATGGGGCACTGGCACCAGTACTCGGGAAAGAGGGAGCTGTTCCATTGGGATGGGCTCCACGTAAACCAATCTGGGATCGGTGGCCTGGCATATCGTATAACTAGGGCTATGGATAGGGTTTTAAACTAACTGGGGCCAGTGGGAGGAGGGGGGAGCATTCTGGTAGAGGCAAATTTGGAAATCTGAGAAAAGTTGAGATAATAGAACAGTGTAGTGATTTGGGTAAAGGCAAGCAGGGTGGCAAAGATTAACACTAATAGTGTATCAGCAAATAAGGTCCATGCAAAGAATAGTAGTTGAAAAAAGAATTAAAGGCTCTTTATCTGAATGCACAAATAGAAATAAATGGTTTAGATCAAATTGCCATTACCGAGGTGGCCAAGGCTGCAAAATAAGTATTCCAGGGGTACACAACATTTCGAAAAGACAGACAGAATGGAAAAGGAGGAGGAGTAGCCCTGGTAGTAAAGGATGACATAAGGAAAGTAGTGAAAAAGGATCTTGGCTCAGAAGATCAGGACGTAGAATCAGTATGGGTGGAGATTAGAAATAGCAAGCATCAGAAAATGCTGGTGGGAGGAGTTTTCAGGCTCCCGAACAGTAGTTATGCCATTGGACAGAGCATTAAGCAAGAAAAAAATGGAGCTTGTAACAAAGGCAATGTAATAATTGTAGAGGACTTTATTCTTCATATAGACTGGACAAATCCAATTGCAGAGGTAGCCTGGAAGATGAGTTTATAGAAAGCTTTTGTGACACCTTCCCAGAACAATACATTATGGAACCAACTAGGGTTAAAGCTATTTCAGATCTAGCATTGTGCAATGAGACAGGTTTAATCAATAATCTCATTGTAAAAGATCCGCTGGGAGAAAGTGGCCATAATACAATTGAATTCCATATTAAGTTTGAAAGCAGCATACACTAGTCCCAAACAAGAATATAAAATTTAAACAAAGCCAATTACATAGGTATGAGGAGAGAGCTGGCTAAGGTTGATTGGGTAAATAGACTAAAAGGTATGGCAATAAATAAACAGTGAGAAACATTTAAAGAAACAATTCAAAATGTTCAACAAAAATACATTCCATTAAAAAAAATGAAAACTCAGCAAGAAAGATCCAACCCTGGCTTAGTAGGGAAGTTAAGGAGAGTATTAGATTAAAAGAAGAGGCTTAAAATGTTGGAAAGAATAGTAGTAATCCTCAGGATTGGGACTGTTTTAGAAACCAGCAAAGGGTGACCAAAAGGTTGCTAAGGGAAAACAATAGAATGAGTAAACTAGCCAGGAATATAAAAACAAACTGTAAGAACTTTTACAAGTATATAAAAAGGAGAGTAGCTAAAGTAAATATTGGTCCTTTAGAGGCAGAGACAGGAGAAATTATCATGGGGAATAAGGAAATGGCAGACACTGAACAAATATTTTGAGTCTGTCTTCACAGTAGAAGACACAAATTATATACCAGAAATAGAGGGTAACCAAGGGCTAATGAGAGTGAGGACCTTAAGGTAATTAATTTTAGCAGAGAAAAAGTATTGGAGAAACTTAAGAGACTAGAATCTGACAAATCCCCAGGCCCTGATAGGCTACATCCTAGGGTTCTAAAAGAGGTGGCTGTAGAGATAGTGGATGCGCTAGTTATGATTTTCCGTAATTCCATAGATTTTAGAATGGTCCCAGTGGATTGGAAGTTGGAAAATGTAGCACCCTATTCAAGAAAGGAAGAAGAGAGAAAACAGGAACTACAGACAAGTTAGCCTGACATCAGTCATCAGAAAAATGCTGGAATCTATTATTAATAAAGCCCTAACAATGCACTTAGAAAATAGAAATATGATCTGACACAGTCAATATGGTTTTATGAAAGGGAAATTAAGTTTTTTTGAGGATGTAACTAATAGGATAGATAAAGGAGAGCCAGTAGTTGCAGTATATTTGGATTTCCAAAAGGCATTCGATAAGGTGCCATACAAAAGATATTAATACGCAAGATAAGGGTTCATGGAGTTGGGGTAATATATTAATATGGATAGAGTATTGGTTAATAGATGGCAAGCAAAGAGTGGGGATAAATGAGGCATTTTCAAGTTAGTAGGCTGTGACTAGTAGAGGGCCACAAGGATCAGTGCTGGGGTCTCAGCTATTTACAATCTATATTAATGACTTAGACGAAGAGACATCCCCATCCTCAGTGATGGCAGAGCCCAGCATGCGAAGCCATTGCAACCATCTTGAGCCAGAAGTGCCAAGTGGCAAACCAGTGGGAGGCGTTCAAAAGCGAGATTCTACAGGCACAGTGTAGGATGTCCCCACAAAGATAAAGAGTGGTACAGACAAATCTAGAGCCCCTGGTTACCTAGAAGCTTACAGGGTAGGTTAAAGCAGAAAAAGAAAGCTTATGACAATCATAAAAAATGTAATACTTTAGAAAGCTTAGAGGAGTATAGAAAGTGCAGGGGTGAAGTAAAAAAAGAAATTAGGAAAGCAAAGAGAGGACATGAAAAATTATTGGCAGGTAAAATCAAGGAAAACCAAAGATGTTTTATCAGTATGTTAAGAGTAAGAAGATAGCTAAGCAACAGTTATCCTTCGCTATCTGATAGGCAACCAGAGATGTACAAGGGAACTTGAACTTGCTGAAGGTAAGCATGCAGTTGCAACAGGTGGTAAAAAAGGCAAATGGTATGTTGGCCTTCATAGCGAGAGGATTCAAGTACAGGAGCAGGGATGTCTTGCTGCAATTATACAGGGCCTTGGTGAGGCCACACCTGGAATATTGTGTGCAGTTTTGGTCTCCTTATCTGAGGAAGGATGTTCTTGCTAAAGAGGGAGTGCAGTGAAGGTTTACCAGACTGATTCCTGGGATGGCGGGACTGACGTATGAGGAGAGATTGAGTCGGTTAGGATAATATTTGCTGGAGTTCAGAAGAGTGAGGGGGGATCTCATAGAAACCTATAAAATTCTAACAGGATTTGACAGGGTAGATGCAGGAAGGTGGGGGAGTCCAGAACCAGGGATGTTATAGTCTAAGGATATGGGGTAAGCCTTTCAGGACTGAGATGAGGAGAGATTTCTTCACCCAGAGAGTGGTGAGCATGTGGAATTCGCTACCACAGTAGGCAGTTGAGGCCAAAACATTGTATGTTTTCAAGAAGGAGTTAGATATGGCTCTTGGGGTGAAAGGGATCAAAGGATATGGGGGGAAAGCGGGAACAGGTTACTGAGTTTGGATGATCAGCCATGATCATAATGAATGGCAGAGCAGGCTTGAAGGACCGAATGGCCTACCCCTGCTCCTATTTTCTATGTTTCGATGTTTAACTTGTGCATGGATGCAGAAGATGTGGGCATGTTCTTGATGAGTTTTTTGTCCCTGTCTTCAAAAAGGTGAGGGATGATGCAGACATTGTAGTAAAAGAGGAGGGGTGTGAAATATTACATACGATAAGCATAATGATCAAGGAAGTACTAGAGGGTCTGACATCCTTGAAAATGGATAAATCACCAGGGCCAGATGGATTGCAACCCAGGTTGTTAAAGAAAGCCAAGGAGGTAATAATGGATGCGCTGAGGATCATATCAGAGGATTGGAGGTCTGCGAATGTTATACCATTGTTTAAAAAGAGTGTGAGGGATAGGCCAAATAATTATAGGTCAGTCAGTCTGACCTCGGTGATGCGTAATTAATTAGAATCAGTTCTGAGAGATGGGATAAACTGTCACTGAGAAAGGCATGGATTAATCAGAGATAATTAGCATAGATTTGTTAAGGGAAGGTCATGTCTCACTAACTTGATTGAGTTTTTTGAGGAAGTAACAAGGAGGATTGATGAGGGTAGTGCAGTGGATGTGGTTTACATGGATTTTAGTAAGGCATTTAACAAGGTCCCGCCTGGCAGACTGTCTAGTGAAATGAAAGCCTATGGGATACAGGGGAATGTGGCAGGTTGGATCCAAAATTGGCTCCGTGACAGGAAACAAAGAGTAGTAGTCAATGGATGTTTTTGCGAATGGAAAGCAGTTTCCAGTGGCGTTCCACAGGGCTCAGTGTTGGGTCCCTTGCTGTTTGTGGTCTATATTAATGATTTGGACTTAAATATGGGAGGCATGATTGGGAAATTTGCTGATGGCACAAAAATTGGCCATGTAGTTGGCAGTGAAGAGGATAGCTGTAGTCTCCACAACGACATCAGTGGTTTGGTTCGTTGGGAGGAAAAGTGGAAAATGGAATATAATCCAGAGAAGTGTGAGGTAATGCATTTGGGAAATGCAAACAAAGTGAGGGAATACACAATAAACAGCTTCAGCTGGAGTATTGCGTAGAGTTTTGGTCACCACATTACAGGAAGGACATAATTGCTCTTGAGAGAGTACAGAGGAGATTTATAAGAATGTTACCAGGGCTTGAAAGTTGCAGCTATGAGGAAAGATTAGATAGGCTAGGGTTGTTTTTCTTAGAACAGAGGATGCTGAGGGATGACTTAATTGTGGTGTATAAAATTATGAGGGGCCTAGATACAGTAGACAGGAAGGACCTGTTTCCCCTAGTAGAGAAGTCAATTACCAGGCGGCACAGATTTAAGGTGATTGGTAGAAGGATTAGAGGGGACATGAAGAAAAACTTTTTCACCCAGAGGGTAGTGGGTGTCTGGAATTTACTGCCCGGATCAGTGCTGGAGGCAGAAACTCTCAACTCATATAAAAGCTTCCTGGACCTGCACCTGAAATGCTGTAACCTGCAAGGCTATGGACCAGGTGCTGGAAGGTGGGATTAGATTGGACGGCTAGCACAAAGGAAGATGGTGAAGGTGATGGAGGCCAATTATCTCAGCCCCAGGACATCACAGCAGGAGTTCCTCAGCACAGTGTCCTTGGCCCAATAAGTTGCTTTATCAATGACCTTCCCTCCAACATAAGGTCAGAAGTGGGGTTGTTTGCTCGATTGCAAAGTCTTCTGTTCCGTTCACAGCTCCTCAGATAATGAAGCAGTTTCTACCAGCATGAACTAAGACCTGGACAACAGCTAGGCTTGGACTAATTTTGTGCTACCCAATTGCCAGGAAATGACCATCACTAACCTCCTCCCCTTAACATTCAACAACATTACTGTCATCAAATCCTGGGGTCGGAGGGGGCATCAGAATTGGGTAGAAACTTAACTGGACCACCCACAGAGATACTATGACCACAAAAACAGCTCAGATGCTGGTTGGGCTGCTGTGAGTGACTCACTTCCTGATTCCCCATAGCCTTTCCAACACCTACAAGGCACAAGTCAGGAGCTAAGTCTCAATTTAGCTGGATAAGTGCAGCTCCAACAGCATTCCAAAAACTCAACACCATCCAGGACAAACCAGCCCACTTGTCTAGAATCCCATCCACCACCTTAAATTCCTTGCAACACCATAGCTGCAATGCATACCATCTAGAAGATGCACTGCAGCAACTCGCCAAAGCTTCTTTGACAGCATATCCCAAACCCTTGAACTCTACCATCTGGAAGGACAAGAGCAGCAAGCACATGGAACAACCACCACCTCCATCTTCCCCTCCAAGTCACATTCCATCCTGACTTGGAAATATATCGCTGTTCCTTCATTATCACTAGACCAAAAACCTGGAACTCCCTACCTCACAGCACTGTGGGTGTACCTTCACCAAATGAACTGCAGTTGTCCAGGAAAGTGGCTCACCAATACCTGGTCAATAAATGCTGGCCTTGTTGTGATGGCCACATCCAGTGACTGAATTAAAAATAAAAGATCAGCAGAGCTTGGAGTATACTGTGGCATCAGACATGAACTCTTCACTGCTACCCCTGTCTCCTGACCTGCTTTTGTTCACTTGTGATATGAAAGTCACCAGGTGAAAACCCAACTCTCTGCATTACTGGTCCCACCAAAGTATGAGTATCTGAGCTAGTGGGTGCTCTGCATGAATCCAATGGTAGTGCATCCTCAAGAGGGAGTGACCTCCCAGGAAGTGTGAGTCAACCTCCTGGACCACTTTCTGCAGGGTTCTTGAAGGTTAAAGACATGAATTAGACCTGGCAATGTAAGAAGATTTTAAGTGATCATTATTTAACTCGTTGCTGACATCAGGTCAACACGAAGGACTTTTGTATGCCATATTGCTCTCTGATATTTAATTCTTTCAGCAGGTAGCTGGTGGCTCTCATCTCCGGTGGCCAAGCACATCGAAACTGAACTGAAATCTAGCACTACCTCCTCTGCAGCTGTCAGCTGCAAGATGACTGGAAGGCCACCCCCAGTTCTCTCCTTCACCCTCCTGTTCTTCTCTCTCTTTTCCAGCAAAAAGATACATATGGGGAGGAATTTTATGCTCTCCCCTGCAGCAGGTTTGGAGGCGGGGAGAGCTTAAAATCAGGTAGGATGCTGAGGTGGGTTCCTGCTACCATCCCGCATCTACCAAAATTTAGTCCAGGGTGGGAAGGCATGTGAACGGCCTTCCCACCCCACTGCCAATTGAGGCCCTTAACTGGGCAATTAACCCCAATTAAGGGCCTCATCCTGCTGCCGGCACAATTAGCCTTGCGGTGGACAGCCCTATCGCCACTCAGGAAGCACGGCATGAAAAACTGTGCATGTTGTTTCCTGGCTCGGGGGGTGGGGGCGGGGGGGGAGGTGGGGGCGCAGTGGGTCCCTCGGTAAAAGGCACTTAGTGTCTGAATGAGGGACCCAGCATCAGGAAGGGAGTGGGCTCACTGAGACCTCCCCATTCAACTCATTCCGCCCTGACCTACTTGTGGCCTGGGTCCAGCGCCGCTCCTGTCACTCCAGTAGGTATTCCTCCGGCAGCAGCCACCACCTCCACAGTGGCGCTGCTCATTGGAAGAGCTGCCCGTCTCTGATTGACTGGCAGTTCTCCAAGGGCAAGACTTCCGTCCTAGATCCTGTGGAAGGCCCGCCACTGTCCACTTAAGATTGGCAAAAGATTCAACGGGCCTTCCAGAGAAGAGGCAATGCGGGGTTGTTGGCATTGCTTTTTCCAGACGTCAAGACCCCTGCCACCAGGCCATGGAATGGTTGCAGCACAGAAGGAGGTAATTCAGTCCATCAAAGTATTTGCCAGCTCTCTGCAAGAGCAATTTAGCTGGTCCCAGTCCCTCACCCTTTCCCCATCGCTCTGATTTTTTTTTTCTTTCAGGTGCTTATCCAATTCCCTTTTGAAAGTCATGATTTAATCTGCCTTCACCACACTCTCAAGCAGTGCAAACCAGATCCTAACCACTTGCTGCATAAAAAAAAAAGTTTTTTCTCATGTTGCCGTTGGTTCTTTTGCCAATCACCTTAAATCTGAGTCCTCTGATTCTTGACCTTCTATCTACTCCATCTAGATCCCTCATGATTTTGAACACCTCTGTCAGGAGAGTTGATCGAGAACACCTCCAGCTTTTCCAATCAATTCTTGTAACTGATGTCTCTCAGTCCTCTAAAATTTTCACTCTGAAGTGTGGTGCCCAGAATAGGACAAACTACTCCAGTTGAAGCCAAACCAGTGTTTTATAAATGTTCATCATAACTTCCTTGCTTTTGTACTCTATGCTGCTACATATAAAGCCCCAAATCCTGCATGCCTTTCCAACCACTTTCTCAATCTGCCCTGCCACCATCAATGATTGGAGCACATGAACCACCAAGGCTCTCTGTTTCTGCATCCACTTTAGAGTTATACCTTTAGTTTATATTGCCAATTTTCATTCTTCTTACCAAAATGCATCATTTTACACTTCTCTATGTTAATGTTCATCTGCCTGGTGGCCCTTCATTTCCCCGGCCTATCTATGTCCTCTTGAAATCTATCACTCTCCTCCTCACCATTCACAATACTTCCAAGTTTTGAGTCATCTGCAAATTTTGAAATTGTCCCCTATACACCCAAATCTAAGTCATTAAAATAGGTCAAGAAAAGCTGAGTTCCAAGTACCGACCCCTGGGGAACACCACTGTACACCTTCCTCCAGACCAAAAGCTACTGTTCACCAAAACTCTGTTTCCTGTCACTCAGCTCACTTCGTATCCATGCTGCCATTGCTATTCAATGGGCTTTAACTTTACTGATAAGCCTATAATGTGGCACTTTATCAAAAGTCTTTTTGATGTTCATATACAGCACATCAATTGCATTAACCTCATCACAGATCCATGCAGATGTTCCCTAATTAATTAATCAATACTTGTACAATTGACTGTTAATTCTGTCCAGGATTATTGTTTCTAAAAGCTTTCCCACCACTGAGGTAGGAGGTTTGGAAGATTATGACCAGTACCTCCACAATTTCCACCTTTACTTCCCTCAGTATCCCCAGATACATCCAGTCCTGGTGACTTATCGACTTTAGGTACAGCCAGCCTTTCTAATATCTCCTCTTTATCAATTTTTAGCTCATCTAGTTTCTCAACTACCTCCCATTTCACCAGGACTTGGGCAACATCTTCTTCCCTGGTCAAGACAGATACAAAGTCTTCATTTAGTACCTCAGCCATGCCCTCGGCCTCCCAACATGGTCCCTAATCAGCCCCACCCCTCCTCTTACTATATTTTTATGATTTATATGCCTATAGAAGACTTCTGGATCCTTTTTGTTAAGTTAGCTGCCAGTCTCCTCCTATACTCTTTCTCTTTCTTATTTCCTTTATCACTTTGAACTTTCTATATTCAGCTGCTTCTCACTTGTATTATCAACCTGATATCAGCCATACACACCCTTTTTCTGACTCACCTTACTCTCTATCTCTTACATTAACCAAGGAACTCTGGCTTGCCCTACCATTCCCTATCATGGGAATGTACTTCGACTGTACTCAAACCATCTCTTCTGTAAAGAAAGCCATTGTTCCGTTACAGTTTTGTCTGCCAATCTTTCATTCCAACTTACCCAGGGTAGGTCCATTCTTGACCCACTAGCATTGACCTTCATCCAATTAAGTAGTTTTACTCTTGATTGCTCCTTGTCCTTTTTCATAGCTAATCTATGACACTATGATTACTATTTCCTAAATGTTCCCCTGCTGACCCACATGACCCACCTCATTCCCAAGAATTGCATCTAGCAATGCTTCTTTCCTCATTGGGTTGAAAATGGACAGAGAGCATTTGATGAGGGTGACAGTGGGGGAGGCATGCCATTGCATAATGATGAGGGTGAGTCTCAGTGGTGGATGGACAGTTGGTGATGAGAGGAAGTGCATAGATGGAGAGGTATAGGTGTAGCTGCAAGGTAAATTGGTGTGAGGAGTGATGTGCTGCAGTAGGCTTGTGATGATAGAGTGAGGATATTGGGGAGATATGCACATCAAGATGAACATGACTGTGTCACCGTACTCACTTTTCCTGTCCTTTAAAATTCTTTAAAATGCATTAGGGCTTTGAATCCAGATGTGCAGCAGCATGCTCCTGCTCTCATGACCTCATGGGCAACCTCCATCCACACCTTCTTTATTTCACTTGCAGGCTTCTTCTTCCCATTGTTGGGGAAGAGCATCTCCCCGCAGGCCCTTACAGTCCCCAAATTAAAATCCAAGGAGGCGTCACTAAACCAAGGCATCTGGACTCCATTCTGATGTTTCCTTCTGTTGTGCCCTCAACTCCAAAATCCAGCAATTTGCATTTTTAGAGTATCCCTTTAATGACTGGACATCTGTAATGGACTCATGTGGCCATCAGTATGCTCACTCACACTAATTGGTTGGGAAACCTGGAAACGATATGGTAATACAGTGGCGCAGTGGTTAGCACTGCCGCCTCACAGCTCCAGCGACCCGGGTTCAATTCTGGGCACTGCCTGTGTGGAGTTTGCAAGTTCTCCCTGTGTCTGCGTGGGTTTCCTCCGGGTGCTCCGGTTTCCTCCCACAAGCCAAAAAACTTGCAGGTCGGTAGGTAAATTGGCCATTATAAATTGCCCCTAGTATAGGTAGGTGGTAGGGAAATATAGGGACAGGTGGGGATGTGGTAGGAATATGGGATTAGTGTAGGATATAGTATAAATGGGTGGTTGATGGTCGGCACAGATACGGTGGGCCGAAGGGCCTGTTTCAGTGCTGTATCTCTAAAAACTACATTGGCTGCTGTTATGCCCAGTAAAAACATATTGGGCTGAATTTTAAAAGCCCGCCTCCAAAATAGGCGGCGGGTGCGAAACATGATGGCCCCCGCATACACGGAGCACACATCGCTGAACTGACACCATTCCAAACGTGACGGCTCATTAGCATGGCCGGGGCAGCCGCCCCCCTGACGATGATGGAGGAGGAGGCAGGTGAGCTGTGCCTGGCAATGGCGTCCGGCAACAATGCGCATGTGTCGGCACCATTTTTAAAGGGCTTAGAGCTCTAAATGACAAGTGAAATTTTTAAAGGGCCAGTTATTTTACAGTTAATAAAAATGATTAGAAAAGTCTTTCTATGTCCTCTCCCACCTTCCAGTGGCATTACACATCATTTCTGCCCTTCCCCACACACACCCCCCCCCCCACCTCCTAGAATACGTATTGTGAATATATGACCTTTTTCCCCCACCCCACCAAATTTCAGACTTTTATCCTTTACCCCCTCCCTCACCCCCTCAACCAATCAGGTACGTTTGATCCCACTCACCCCACTCCCGCACAAAGGAAATTACCTCCCCCCACCCCTCCCCACAGGCGTTGTGCCTCATTTCCCTGGACAGGGATTCGAAGGCGCTGCATTGCCGGCCGCCAGAATGAAGATCAGTGCAGCAAATCAGGAGGCGACGGGCAAGATCATTTATTTAAATATGTAAATCGTGGTCCCATCACCGAGCGGCAGGAAAGCCGCCACAAGGCTTCTCTGCCTCCGTTGACATCTGGCCAGGCCCTGCTGGCATTGGGGTCAGTGGCAGGCCTCATCCATATCTGGGTCTTGCCACAGCACCTGTCTCGCCTTCAGTGAGGTTGCAGTAATCTCCCTCTTTCTTTCTCTCTCTCCAGAGGGTTACCTTTTAAGGTCAAAAATCCACCAAATTAGAGTCTCTGATACCTGTCACATGGTCTTCTCCCCTGGTGTGACCACACAATGGGCCAGGATGTGGAATCTATGGCCATTCATTAATGGCTGGATGAGTATCATTCTGTTATGATGTGGCTACTTCACACCTTCTTTGTCTCAGAAGAAACCTATACAATTCAGGAATGTCTCTTGATAGTTTCAGCAAGGGTCGAGTCAGTACCTCTTAGCTTGGAATGTATCCTTTTGTCCTTTCAAGACAACAAGGCAATTTTGAAATATACAGGCCAGGTCATTTGAACTTCAATGGCCAGTTTGCAGCACATTGTCCACTTTTTTAAAGGGAAAAATCAATTTCAGAGATTCCACATTAAATAAAGTTCATATCTTAAAAGTAGGAATATGATATATCTTTACTGGGCATGCCAGAACTTTATCCAATATCTTTGTCCAAGGAAAAGTCAATTTCAATGTGCTGCAAAGATGGCTACTGAAGGTATTCAAAAGCTGCCTCACTGACATGAAAGGACAAAATGATATGTTCCAGACTAAAAGGTGTGAACTATATCCATCCTGAAATCATCAAGAGACATTCCTGAATTGAATAGGTTTCTTCTGAGACAAAGAAGGTTTTTATTTAGATTTAGATTTTGAGATACAGCACTGAAACAGGCCATTAACCACCCATTTATACTAATCCTACACTAATCCCATATTCCTACCACATCCTCACCTTTCCCTATATTCCCCTACCACCTACCTATACTAGGGGCAATTTATAATGGCCAATTTACCTATCAACCTGCAAGTCCTTTGGCTGTGGGAGGAAACCGGAGCACCCGGAGGAAACCCACGCAGACACAGGGAGAACTTGCAAACTCCACACAGGCAGTGCCCTGAATTGAACCCGGGTCGCTGGAGCTGTGAGGCTGCGGTGCTAACCACTGCGGTGATTGTCTTAACCACCCCCCACAACCTGAGATGAATATCTTACAATAATAAACCAGGATGTGGCTAATCAACCTAAGACTACCAACATATTGGAAAAGGAACTGTGAGAAGTCATATGGTAGGACAGCCATGTTTGTCTCCTTTTTTAATTTTTAAATGCTGACTGCAAAAAGAAGCAGCAGCAGACAAGGCAGTACCATGTGCCTTAAAAGAATCAGAGGCTGTAACATAACAAGGTCTCCAAGCCTGTTCCATTTCAGGTGCACCAATACAGCTGTCATGCAGGCCCCCAGCTGCTAAGAATGAGGCATATTAATTTCGCCACATGAACATTGATTTTTAAACTGTTACTGGAGTAAAGAAAGAACTTGTTTTAA
Organism: Heterodontus francisci; assembly: GCF_036365525.1. Lineage (NCBI taxonomy): Eukaryota > Metazoa > Chordata > Chondrichthyes > Heterodontiformes > Heterodontidae > Heterodontus > Heterodontus francisci. Next base: position 216,116,101 of record NC_090371.1, on the reverse strand, counting down.
AACACAACCACCAGACCCTTGACTGGAAAGACATTTGCATATTTACAGACAGTGCTTAAAAGGGTCAAAAGACCATTCCTTGACACATTCAGTCCACAATGGAGATTTGATTACCAGACGTTGAAAGTGGAGGAGCTAGCATTCCAGGTTGATTGCTAAGATGGCTGAATACACAAATGGACATGGTCAGGCCAGTTTAGTCACATGACTAACTGGCTGTTGCAGGTTGTTTTGAACTCACCACAGAGAATTTGAACTCCGAAAGCTCCTGGCTTCTGGATTGAGAACATCTCTCTCCTCTCTGCTCTCATCTCTTTCTCACCAACTTTGTAATCCATTGAAGACACATGAACCTCAAGAGAGAAAAGTCTCCTACAGTGAATAAGGTTTAAGAAGAATACTGTGCCCCAACGAAAAGCAAGAATTACCCAGAAAAGGACTCTATAGTGATCTCGAAGCACAGTAACAAGAAACTCTTCAGATATTGCCTCCAATCTTTCCACTTTATCTTTTCTTCTGCTCTTTTCTGCCTCTTTTTGCATGCGCGTACTGCATATGCATGCTAGCGTAGGGCGCGGTGTGTATCCGTAAGCGTTAACCGCATTAGAGTTTTTTTGTTTAAGTTTAATAAATTTCACTTTTCTTCTTTAAACCTAAGAAAGCCTGTTTGTGCTCATTTCTTTGCCTGATAATTGGAAAGTGGCGAACAAGGATTCACCAAGGGGAAACTCAAAACACGGTGTGTTTAAAATTAAACCCTGTTACAATATGCCCAGGTGAAGGCTGAAAACGACCCCTAGGCACTTTCTCATCAGGTCATAACAACAGCAAACTGACCTCCTGGTAACAAGGACACAAGCAACCAACTTCGTGACCTGCAGAAAGTCCGCCAATTCGAGAGAATCCCGAAAACCACATTGGAATATGATTTTGGCAGTTAAACTTAACTAAACTACACTTTTGGAGTGAAGAGATCTTCTTCATCAGGCCTGCAACGCATGTTGTCAAGAACAAGATAATCACATGAATTACAAACTATTCTTTTTGCTTATAACCTGTAAAAGTGCACTATTCTCTTCAACTGTACTTTCTTTGAGTGTGTTTACATGTATGGCAGCATGAGTGAGTGCCATAGGGTCATAGAGTCATACAGCACAGAAGCAGGCCCTTCGGCCCATTGTGTCTCAGCCAGCCATCAAGCACCTACCTATTCTAATGCCTTGGCATTAGATTTAAGAGTGAGTGCATACATAAACAATCCTCTGTCTTTATTTGAACCCACGAAGAACTTGCTGCTGGTTATTCAAATTGTCTACACATGCAGGGGTTTTAAAAAAATGCACACACATATATTCCTCTCAAAAGCTTACTGATTACAGACAGTTGGGAAGGGAACAGGGATTTCAGCAGTTCTCTCTCACTCTGTCCATTACACTGGGTTAAAAAGTCACTGATAGATGCACTGCACTTACTTCTGGGTTCACATGTGCTACCGGACCAGGCACAGTGGCGCAGTGGTTAGCACCGCAGCCTCACAGCTCCAGTGACCCAGGTTCAATTCCGGGTACTGCCTGTGTGGAGTTTGCAAGTTCTCCCTGTGTCTGCGTGGGTTTTCTCCGGGTGCTCATGTTTCCTCCCACATGCCAAAGACTTGCAGGTTGAGAGGTAAATTGGCCATTAGAAATTGCCCATAGTATAGGTAGGTGGTAGGGAAAATATAGGGACAGGTGGGGATGTGGTAGGAATATGGAATTAGTGTAAGATTAGTATAAATGGGTGGTTGATGGTCGGCACAGACTCGGTGGGCCGAAGGGCCTGTTTCAGTGTTGTATCTCTAAACTACCCTAAACACCCACTGCTCGCAGTGAGTCGAAAACTTAAAATCCAGCTCCTAGTGTTTCTCCTTCCATCCAGCTACTTGGGAGCCTTGCAGCTAATACCCCAAAGATGACTGCCACTCTTCTTCTGCTCATTCCTGGAGTCGATCAAGATTCCAATCTCAACAAAAGAAAATTGTGCGGGAACACAAGCCAACATCCCGTTGATATATCCATGTGGAGCATGGAAAAGGGTAGCCAGCTGATGGGTAGATAGTGAGAAATCTTGCCAACTCATTTTTTTCCTGTTTCTGCTGCTCTTTATATATATATACATATACATAAATGACCTGGACTTGGGTATACAGGAAATAATTTCTAAGTTTATAGATGGCACGGAAATCTGAAATATAGCAAACAATGACAGGATAGTAATAGACTTCCAGAGAACATAGACACATGGCAGATGAAATTTAACGCAGAGAATTGTGGTGATATATTTTTGTAGGACGTATGAAGAGAGGCAACATGAACTAAATGGTGCAATTTTACAGGGAATTCAGGAACAGAGAGACCTGGGGGAGTATGTACACAAATCTGAGCAGGTGGCAGGACAAGCTTAGAAGGCTGTTTAAAAAAGCAAATAGAATCCATGGCTTCATTAATAGAGGAATAGAGCACAAAAGCAAGCAAATGATGCTAAACCTTTATAAAATACTGGTTAAGCCTCAGCTGGAGAATTGTGTTAAAGTCAGAGCACCGTGCTTTTGGTAGGATGTCAAAATCTTAGCAAGGATGCAGAAGAAAATTCTTAGAATGGTACCAAGGATCGGGGACTTTGGTTCTGTGGAGGGACTGCAAAAGCCGCAGTTGTTTTCCTTAAAGCAGAGAAGATTAAGAAAAGATTTGATAGTGATGTTCAAATTATGAATGGTTTTGATAAAGTAAATAAGAAGACTGTTTCCAGTGGCAGAATGGTCAGTAACCGGAGGACACAGATTTATTGTGAATGGCAAAAGAACCAGAGGTGATATGAGTTTTTTTTTAACAGAATGAGTTGTTGTGACCTGGAATACACTGCCAGATAGGGTGGTAGAAGCAAATTCAATAGTAACATTGAAAAGAGGATTTCGTAAATACTTGATGGGGAAACATTTACAGAGTACACAAAAAGTACAGGGGAAATGGGACAAATTGGATCAGAGAACTGGCACAAGCATAATGAACCAAATGGCTTCATTCTTGGTTGTATCATTGTAGCTTTTTGCCATTGTCTTAATGACGGGTGTATTTGAGGGGTAGCAGAAGAAATTGCTTTAGTTACACTGGTGTTTGACTTTGAGAGCTAAATGGCTATTGCTGATGAGGAGAGCCTGCATTTCTATGGCTTTATTATTCAATGAAGTTTGTATCAAGAGCTTCCAGTGACTAAGCTGGAAGTGGCAATTTCACCCTTTGGAGGTAAGTGCATTTTTTCTGTTGTTTCATGGGATGTATAAATGTCAGACAAAACTGGGTTTCAAACTTTAACTGAAAACCCAGCAACCTAGCTACAATGTAGATCCTGTATATAAATTTTCACTGTTATCTACCACAAATTTCCAACAACTTTGCTGTAATCATGTCACAGGGGAGAATAATATCTAAAATTGGAAAATAAAATTCCATACAGAAAATGTCTTTAAACTGTATATAGATAAAATACTAAACCAACGCTATTGAGTGAGTTAATGACTGTAATCTGATCTCAGGGTTCAGGTGAAGTTTATGAAGCACTTAAGCTTTGATATCATGGTTTATGGTGCCTTGCATTAGGGTAAAGCTTTGTAACCCTACTCCCAGGTATCTATTATTTTATAAAGATTTCATTGCAGTGAATTATTGCACTGAAGAACAGTGACTTTATCATTAACGTCCAAGCAATATCATTTGATTAATATGAACTGTGATTTTCTTTTTGTTCTGAGGAAAGTGTGTAATAAACAAGAACATGTGGAATTTTAAGTCATTATTATTGATGGAATCATGGCAGAGGTAGACCTATATTGCATTAGCACAGTGCAGTAAAATAAATTTCAGTCAGATGCAAAACTTCAAATAGGAACCCAGTGTACACTTTAGCTATGTATGACAATTTAAAGAAAATACTGTAAGTACTTAATCAAATCAGAATGTTAATATCTTAATCAGTCTTACCTTTAAAAAGGTTTTATTCCCCCTTATTTTATAGAAGTACTCATAGAGAGCGGAACTCGATGAATAACAGGGAGAGGTGGCAAACAACAATACTGGCCTGTGCTATCATTCCAGATTCAAGATGGCGAAACTAGTAAGGTGTTCATTTTGCTTGCACGTTACTCAAAAATTAATCCGCAGCGCAAATGTTTTTAAAAGTATTCGTATTTTGGATATATTTTCACTTTGTAAGAAGTAAACAAAATTGCAATAATCTGACTGTTCTATGGAGATTTTTCTGCCAGTTACTGACTTTTGGCAACAATTTCTCATATGCAAGACAACTGGTATCCTTGAGGCTGTTTTGGCCTCCAAGAGAGTACATTGAACTGCACAATGCCCTACAATGTTAATAAATTCAATGCAAAGCATGAGCAGAATGAGCAGGATACAAAGGTACACCTTTCAATAGATCAGCAGCTCACCGGGGGTTAAATTCTTTTGCTATGCAAACTGGGAACTGTAAGCAAAGGCCTGAAGATGTTATAGATAGTCTTTGCACTTTCTTTGTAGTCACATCATCATTGTAGCCCTGGACGGAATATTCCATAAAGAACACCTGCAATGTTTTGATTTTTCATGGCATTAAGAATTTTCATGGAGTTTAACACAAAAGCAGAGCTGAATGAATGCCTTCATACACGCTTTGAACAGTAATACATTTTGCTGAAATACTTCCCACTTCTGTAGACCATCATAATTGTTTTTCTCCAGAAGCACACATCTGATGACTTTTAGAAAATATTGCGATTCCTTGCAACTTTATACAAGCACACAATTTGATTCACATGAAATTTTATTCAAATGCTTTCCACCAAGAAAACAGAATATGTCACAAAAGAAATAAAATTCTCAGGTATTGCTTTCTTTACTGTATAGTTATTAGAGTAGTTTATCTTAGAACTACAGACTTTGGGGGGAATTTTAACCCCAAGGGAAGGTTAAAGTGTGAGAAAGCTGATTCCAAACCCAACCCACCCACCTCCAAAGGTACTTGGTTGTCCTTGTTCATGAGTCACTGAAAGCTAACATGCAGGTGCAGCAAGCAATTGGGAAGGCAAATGTTATGTTGGCCTTTATTGCAAGAGGATTTGAATACAGAAGTAAAGAAGTCTTGCTGCAATTGCATAGAGCTCTGGTGAGACTGCACCTGGAGAGTTGGTCTCCTTACTTAAGGAAGGATATACTTGCTAAAGAGGGAGTGCAATGAAGGTTCACCAGACTAATTCCTGGGATGGCAGGATTGTCCTATGAGGAGCGATTGAGGAGGCTGGGGCTGTATTCTCTAGAGTTTATTAGAATAAGAGGTGACCTCATTGAAGCATACAAATTTTTACAGGGCTCAACAGGGTAGATGCAAGAAGGATGTTTCCTCTAGTTAGGGGGGTCTAGAACCAGTGGACACAGTCTCAGAATAAGGGGTAGGCCATTTAGGACTGAGATGAGGTGGGTGGTGGATCTTTGACATTCTCTACCCCAGAGGGCAGTGGAGGCTCAGTCATTGAGTATGTTTAAGACAGTGATCAATAGATTTCTAGATAATAAAGGCATCAAGGGATATGGGAATGTTGCGAAAAATGGCATTAAGGTAGATGATCAGTCATGATCTAGTTGAATGGTCTACTCCTGCTCCTATTTCCTATGTTCCGGTTTTAAAAGAGTTGGGACGGGGACAGGTGACCAACACCTTCCAAGGAGGTGGGTGGGGGCGACCAACGCGCTCCAAGGAGGCGGGTAGCATTTTAAATATTACAATAAGGCTGCGAGACTTCATCATTTTGAATTTAAGTCTGGTCAGCTGCATGTCCCGAGGCTCAGAAAACCCAGCAGCTAAATCCAGGTGAAGACTGTTAGATGCAGGAGGTCAGTGCCTTTCAACCTACCTGCTGGATCCAATATGCCTGCCTGAACAACCCCCACGATCTTCTGAACTTTCCCCACGAAGTTTCTTCCTCCCAACTCACCCCACCGCAAGGCCTTTGATTCCCCCACCAACAACCCCCCACCCCCCAGCTTCCAATCTTTTGCACAAGGCCTCCAACCCTCCCTCCCCTGACCCACCGGATACCAGGATCGCCACAACCCCCCGCCACTCTGAGACTCCACAATGTGCAGGCAGAAGTCAACTTCCGAGTTTCCCATGCTCTACTGACCGCTGTACCAACCACGGCCTGGACAGGGAAGGTCAAATTAAAATTCAGCCCTTAATTTTGTCCAAGTTAATCCAACTCCTTTTTCAAAACAATGATCACACATTAGGAATTATTCTACATCAATATGTAGCTCTAGCCTCGTATTGCTATTCTTCAGTAATTTTATATATCTCAATATGACTAAAAACATGTAATAAATCGCACGTGCTAACTGTCATAATGATTTTCACTTTCATCAGATTTAAAGCAAAATTAAAAGAAACACAGCATGTACTGTCATTGCAACAACAAATGTCATGATCTGCACATGCTCATCCAGTGCTATCTGCTTCTCTTTAAACCAAAAGGTTACCTCTGTGCTCTGCATCACCCACATCACTTGAAGCAGGCATTAGCCAGACACATATTCCTCGGGCCTGGAGTCATGCAGACAGAAGCTGACTCTGATGGCAAACCATCTGGACATTGCAATGTGAGGCCCAGGGCATTTTAACTTCCAGGCCTTATTGTGAAGCATCAGCTAGTGGGTGGCAGCAGGATGTTAAGTGGCAGAAGTCCATCAGCAAAGACCCAAAGAAATGGACCCCAGCATTCAGAAGTAATTGGGATAGGGTTCAGTAGGGCCGGGAGAAGGCAGGGAAGGCCTAAAATGTGGAAATGCTCAGCCAGTCTGGCAGCATCTTTGGAGAGAGAAACAGAGTTAACTTTTCAGGTCTGTGACCTTTTATCAGAACTCTCTCCAAACGTTGCCAGACCTGCTGAGAATTTCCCCCATTTTCTGTTTATATTTCAAATGACAGTACCTGCAGTATTTTTCTTTTTTTTGAAAGCCTAAGCTTTCCTGTGGGTCCTGGAGGAGCATTTTTTTTTAGGCCTCTTCTGGACCGGGCTCCTCTTTCTCCTTGGTTGGCTTGACAGGAAAGCATCCCCATGCAGGCCTTCAGTTAAAATTGCAGTCGGGTCCAGATGACTTGCAGTAATTTCACTCTTGTGCTCTCAGAAGAGCAGGTTAGTATCGAAACCCATGAGAAGGCAGCAGGATTAGTGCGGGAAAGTCCTACATGCTATTTTAATGGCAGGGCAGACAAGGTTGAAATGATCCCTACGTACTACAGAGGATATTAGTGATTTTTTATAAGGCAATACAAAATGATTTATTGATTGCAGACAAGGAATGGGAGAAGATGGTGTGGATATAATACCTGGTGTTTCCGTCTCTTTCTACTATTCTGTAATGCTCTAACATTAAACTATTACAAATTGTAAACTTTATGCTTTTTTCCTACGGCACTGTTCAAGGTGATGCCCAATTGAACATAAAGCAGCTTATGATTCCCACCAACACAGGGCCATAAAGTTTATGCATTGTGCATTAGCTCCAGTTTTGCATCCATTTTGGAAGTATTGCATGGTAGAAGTAGTCACTTGCAGCTTACCAAGGTAAGAAAGAACATGAAATATATATAGTCCCGTATCACATCTCTCAGGCGTCAGCTGTCTCTGTGCAATCGCTGGCACCATTTTTAAAGGGCTACCAGACCTGCACAGAAACTACAGAGTTGAACCCCGTACCCCTCCGCCACCCACCCCCCGCAACTACACTGTAAATAAATTTCTGATCCATCCCCTCCCAAATGCAATGAAAATAAATGGCTGCCCTGATCTCCCTGCCCCAAAACACTTACATTGAAGATATGACCTCTCCCACCTCTCAACTGCACAAAGTGCAGAGGTCACCCCTTCCCGCACCCCCCCCACCCCCCGCCACAAAACTAAAAATGCAAAGTTGACCCTAATTCGCCCACCACCCCCACTTCACAAAAAATCCTGAGTTCTCCCCTCCCCCACTTCAGTGATGCCAGCTTTCCCTGGACAGTAATGTGAGGTCGCCACAGAGCCTCACAGTCGCTGGGAAGATCGGGCCCGGCATCCCAGTGTCGGGCTCCATGGCAGGCCGCTGCAGTCTTCCACACCCCCCCCTCCACCCCACCCGCCATGGAGCCTGATGTCAGGAGCTTAACAAAATCCCTGCCCAGATTTCCTTGGGGCCTGAGGCTCACTGCCAGTGTAATTGTGGAAAGGGAGGTTAAGTGGAGGCAGGAAATGAGGGAAGAAGCCAGTGATGCCGGGTCTTCACCCAGAAAGAATAACTATTGGGATTTCCCCTGGGTCAGGAATGGGCTGCAGCTGCATCCAGCCCCTTCTGTCTGACATATTAAAAATAGGCTGGACCAGTGGGATAACACAATCCTCCAGAAATCCCACTAGCCCATTCTCCTGAGATCCTAATGTACTGTCCGCCATCTGGATAAAGGCATTTGTACAACGCAAGTGGAGCTATTAGCCTCGACAGTCCAAGACTGAAGTTTTGATCACTTTGACATCAGCCTCTTTATAACATTTCAAATATTGGCACTTGTTTAGAGAAGGACCTATTGGTTTTGCTAACAAGTGGCTGGCATGTATCACATTATGCTGCTTATCCTCCATTCAGCAGGCATACACAAAGCACTGATGCTGGACCGACCACCACCACTATGGAAATGACCTAACCCTGGGAACAACACACTTGAGATATGACTCTCACTTCAAAATGGTTCAGCATGGAGCAGGTTCATAGACTTTCAGCCCCAGCCTCACCAACAATGCAGCACTCTGTCAGTAGTGTCAACCTTGGTTATTAGCTTAAATTCTGGAGTGATGCTTGAACCCACAGTGCATTAACTCAGAGGTAAAATTGCTGCCAATAAAGTCAAACTGAAGGTGAAAGCCATCTTTATCCTATTTTGCAGTTTATAGCTATGTGTTTATTCTTTTCCTACTCATCCAATAACCTGGGAGCAAAATGCTATTTATGCTTTGATTTAACATTTCAATAAAGAGCCCAAGTAACTGTTTCAGATAAATGAGTTCTGCACACTGCTTCAGGACTGTTTTTGCATAATGCTGGAAAGGGAAAATTACAAAAATGGACACATTGTACAATATTAATTTCAATTTCAGCAGATACGCTCCTCCAAACATCCCCACCTACACAAGCATAATTAGGTAAATACTCATAAACATAATGAATTGTGCCTGCACTATAAACTGAAACAAACCAATCTTAGCACATTGCATACAAGAAACCTTAAACTAAAAGCCAAGTTTGTTTATTTTTCCTGACTGGGATAACAGTCGCATATTTTTTATGACCTATCTGTGTTTTCATTACTTGTCAGATAGCAATGTGTGTTACTTCTTAATTTGGTTGATACTTTGAATAATTGGCATTCATTGTATTTTATCAAATTAACATTTCTACCAATATTAGCAGACTATACGTCACTTTTAGTATATACAGAACATAAGTCATGGTGCTTTTACTGCTTAAGTCAGAAGTGTAACTATACATTTAACTGTGACATGTATACATAGCCAAGGTTAAATTTTACAGTGTGTCATCTAAAAGTAATTATAAGCATTTTACAGAGTCTATGTGAATGAAAGTTTATATTTCTAACATTCCATCATTTCACTGCTATCCAGACAGTATTATTTAAAACAAAATGGGTACCCTACAAGGCTATGTTTTACTACTTTGTTTCCGAGCAAAACGCTTTCCAAAAATGAATGTTTCTTTATCCATTTACACTACCTTTGACTCCTAAAGGTCATGTGACCCCCTCACCCAAGAATTTATCCTCTTCCTGGTTACTTTGTGTTAGATGATGTGTATCACCTTTTGCCTGGACTTCTAAAAAGGGCCCAACCATTCACAGTTAAATGGTTACTTTAAAAATAACAATCATTCAGAGGTGATTTTTCTTTCTGAAAATACTGTTCAGATTATATATTTTTTGTGTTTGGTAACTTGTAAAGCCTTGTAGTTTGACGGTACAGTGCATACAGGTCCAGAGTGGGTGAGGGGGGATCTTTACCTTCTATTTCATTTCTGAGTTTGACAGAGAATGTAAATCAGTCTTGTGTTACAAACCAAGTCGAAAAAGTATGATATTGAGTTCAAACCACTGGAGTCTTTCCTTTGAATCTGTTTCTGTTTGTGTTAAGGCATCGAGAAGCAGATATTAACTAATTTCAACAGCTTTTGCAAACTTGGGATTGTTGCACATTCTTAGGGTCAAGTACCATGCACTCAATCTATTGGCACATAAAGGATTGTGGGATTCTGGTGCATTAGAGAAAAAGGTCAATCCTGGTCTGATGCCCTTCCTCCACAAAAGCAAAGAGGGCTTTGCACAACAGCAAGAATTTTTGGCAGAGTAAAATAACAATTTAATTGAACAAGTATGGAGCCCTCTTTGAGTATCTTTTTCTCAATTTTTTAAAATTTTCTTCCTCCTTTCTTTGAAACACTGCTAAGCCTTCCCAATCAAGAAGGCTGAGAACCTGCAACCAGGCCTTCAAGTAATTTCTTTTCCAAACAATCCCTAAAATAATGGGCCAGATTATGGGTGGTGTGGGAGTTGGGTGTGGCTGGCGGCGATCTGCCAGCTTTTGCCGTCATTACTCCTGCTGAAACTGACGGCAACTTCAGGATGTCGGGCATGCACAGATTAGTGATTAAATCCTGTAGTTACAGTCTGTCACTCAGTGCTCCATCACAGGCAGCAGTATGGACAACACCCCGCTGCCCGACTCTGCCCCAACCCCAGAGGCAACAATCACTGAAATTAGTGACAATTTCAACTTTCCTACTCCCAAATTTGCACTTTGTTCAATCAGGTGTAATTGGGTTTTTAACATCCATCTGATAAATAAAATTTGATGAACATCAGAACTGGCCTTGGAAAAATAATTTTACGATTGTGGAGTGCTGTTATATGAGGTGAGGTGAGAGTGACTGCCCTTGACATCAAGGCAACATTTGACCGAGTATGGCATCAAGGAGCCCTAGCAAAACTGGAGTCAATGGGAATCAGGGGGAAACTCTCCGCTGGCTGGAGTCGTAACTAGCACAAAGGAAGATGGTTGTGGCTGTTGGAGGTCACTCATCTCAGTCCTCGGACATCACTGCAGGAGTTCCTCAGGGTAGTGTCCTCGGCCCAACCATCTTCAATTTCTTCATCAACGACCTTCGCTCCATCATAAGGTCAGAAATGAGGATGTGCGTTGATTGCAAAGTGCACAGTACCATTCGCAACTCCTCAGATACTAAAGCAGTCTGTATCTGCCTGCAGAAAGACTTGGACAATATTCAGGCTTGGGCTGATAAGTGGCAAGTAGCATTTGTGCCACATAAGTTCCAGGCAATGACTATTTCCAACAAGAGAGAATTTGACCATCTCCACTTGATATTCAATGAATCAGCCACCATCAACATCCTGGGGGTTACCATTAACCAGAATTTTAACTGAACCAGCCATATAACTACTGTGGCTACAGCAGCAGGTCAGAGGCTCAGAATGCGAGTAACTCACCTCCTGACTCCCCAAATCCTGTCTATCATGTACAAGGCACTAGCCAGGCGTGTGACGGAATACTCCCAACTTGCCTGGATGACGGTAGCTCCATCAACACAAGAGGCTCAATACCATCCAGAACAAAGCAGCAGCTTGATCAGCACCCCATCCATCACCTTAAACATTCACTCCCTTCTCCACCGGCGTCCATTGGCAGCAGTGTGCACCATCTACAAGATGCACTGTGGCAACTCACCAGGCCTCCTTCGACAGCACCTTCCAAAGCCATGGCCTCTACCACATAAAAGAGCAAGGGCAGCAGGTGCATGGGAACACCACCACCTGCAAGTTGCCTCAAAGTCACACAACATCCTGACTTGGAACTATATCGCTGTTCCTTCAGTGTCACTGGGTCAAAACCCTGGAACTCCCTCCCTCCCAGCACTGTGGGTGTACCTGCAACACATGGACTGTGGCGGTTCAAGAAGACGGCTCACCACCACCTTCTCAAGGGCAATTAGGGATGGGTGATAATTGCTGGCCTAGCAAGCGAGGCCCACATCCCAAGAACGAATTTTTAAAAACTAACTAGTAGATTTTTTAAAACAAAATGTTTCAATAATTATTTTAAAAGATTTTCCAGAATGTTTTAGCATCTACCTGCACGCCTTGTGTATGTCCCAATATTTAATTTGCTCAATGTAAAAGTGTTTTAAAGTAATTTTATTTTACTGCGTTTAATTTCTTGTCCAGGGGTGGGGGGCGAGGTGGAGTGGGTGGGTGTCTGTGAAAATCCTTTAATAGGATTGGCTGCTTGGACAGCCTGATGACATCAATCTGGCTCCACCGTAGGAATGCCCAGTAAAGAATGTTGCAATCAGTTGCAGTACTACTGCAAGACAATAGAGGTGAAATTCTAGCCAGACAGATCACTTGGAGCTGGATTTTTAAAGGCCACAGGGGGCGGGAGTGGGTACGTGCATGACTTGAAGTTCGCATTCTCAGAGATCGGCACCGGGTCCCACCGCCTCCAGAATGCAAAGCTATTTTAAAGGGACGCTGGGAGGGAGGAAACGCCAACCCCACACGTCTGCAATTAAGTGCCTGTTGAGCTCATTGAGGAAGTCATTAACAGGCTTGTCAGCAGCAGTTTTCAATTTTCAATAAAATGGCACAGGGAAAATGCCATGTCTGGAACACAGGAGGGTGTACAAGTTGTGAACACTGCAGAGGGCCATGAAGGCAATGGGCAGGGCTGATTAACATGATGCAGAGATGCAAAATGATGCTCCGCTGCTCCAAAAGTGCCACAGAGTAGCCATTGCTGGAGCTGTAAGACTTGATTTTGTCAGTGGTGAGTGGTACGAATCTGGAGAGAGATGTGAGTCTGCTGGCATCACTGGGGCACTTGGAGTTGGCAGGGAAGGCCTGGTGAACACACAAAGCCCAGCTGAGAGAGTTAATATGGGAATGGGCTACGCTGGCATTGGACAGAGCAGCCAGGATGAACTTCAGCATGTCCAACCTCCTGGGCAGCAGGGGGCCAGAGAAGTGCAGCAGGTGCTGCAAGGGCAAGAAGGCAAGACATCGGGTCTACCGCCCAAGAATCAGCTACCTGCACATGACAGAGTGCCAGTGCTGTAGGAGACCACACCTATCCAGACAGATGGTCTCATGCCTGTGTGCTGTGATCCATAATGACCTCAGGCTTCGCTGTCACCATAGCAATCACTTACCTGCAGCGTCGAGGGCACCATCACCCTGAATTTCGATGCAACCGTGTCATTGCAGGGACCTCACAGTCAGCAGCTCATCAAGCCATCAGGCAGGTCGTGGATGCTATATGCAGAGGATGGATGACTACACCCACTTTGACACAAATGGGTCAGTGCAGGCACAGAGGGCATTGGGATTTTCCAACATTGATGGATTCCCTCAGGTTCAGGGGTTCATCCATGTAGCCATCTAGGCACTGACAGACCTGCCAGTCAGCTATCTCAACAGAAAGGGCTACCACTCACAGAATGTCCAGCTGGTCTGTGACCATAGGAAGTGAATCTTGCAGGTCTGCGCCCAGTTCCTGGGCAGCAGTCATGCCTCCTTTATCTTGCGAGAGTCCCAGGTGTCGCACCCCTTAAGGCCCACATCCAGACTCCATGGTTGTCTGCTGGGAGGTAAGGGTTATCCCCTAAGGAGGTGGCTCCTGACACCTGCCTGAAATCCAGACACGGGTAGAGTGAGGTGCTATAACCATAGGCACCTACTTACACAGATCTGCACTGAACAGACCATTGACATCTTGAAGATGTGCTTCTGTTGCCTTGACTGGTTGAGTGGTGTCTTTCAGCCCAAGCCAGCCAGAGTGTCCCATATCATGGTCATCCACTGCACCCTGCACAATATGACTATACAAAGGGGCCTGGAGATAGATGAAGAGGAGGAGCTCGAATGCCACTCCACCTTGGAGGAGGACTGGGAGGAGGAGGAAGGGCTCGCTCCAGAGATGGCCCATGCCCAGGCAGCGGATGACGCCCAGCCATGCCATCCCAGAACTCAGGGTGAGCTGCAGGCTGGCATAGTAGGAAGAGACATGCAGATTCAGCAGCACTTCAACTGATCGCCCCCGAGCCCTTGCGGCTGAAGACCCCTGAACTCACCTTCCAACATGGAGACCTATGTGACTACTGTGACTGTTAACTGCAAGGTCGCATTGGAAACCATGGACATGCAGATGGAGGGTTCCTCCACCAACATTATACAACACCATTAGGCATGGGCATATAACATTCCCAGGGCCCCACATTCCCGCAACCCACCCGCCAATGCTAAATCCCCCTTTTGAGACGAGACAACACAGCTGTCAGAGTGATGAACTAAACAAGTTATATTGTGATGCAAACTAAATAACAGACAGATGACTGTAGACAATAGCACCCAGGTGACCCATGAAATGAATTCAATGGCGCAGTGCCTTCCTCTCCCTACCACTTCCACGTGTGGGTCTCTAATCTCTGCCTCCGGCTGAGATGCCCATCTTCGTCTTGGATTGCCCATGGGGGCTCCTCCACGGGCCACCATGCCTGTGTCATGGTAAGGCTGCCTCTGTCACAGGGCCTTGGTACACAAATGGTTCCTGAATCGGAGGGGGTGAGGGGCCAAAGGGTGATGCCGGTGCCCCCAAGGGGTGGCCTCTTCATCTGCTGCTCAGTCCTTTCCTGGTGCCCTTGAATGCTTGATGTGGCCACCGACTGGGACACAGCTGACATCCACCTGAGCACCTTCTAGCCATCAGTGCAAAAGATAAGGCTGAAGCATTAGCAACCATCTTCAGCCAGAAGTGCTGTGTGGATGATCCATCTCAGCCTCCTCCTGAAATCCCCAGCATCACAGATGCCAGTCTTCAGCCAATTCAATTCACTCTATGTGATATCAAGAAACAGCTGAAAGCACTGGATACTGCAAAGGCTATGGACCCTGTCAACTTTGCAGAATTAGTACTGAAGACTGTGCTCCAGAACTAGCCATGCCCCTAGCCAAGCTGATCCAGTGCAACTACAACACTGGCATCTACTCAGTAATGTGGAAAATTGCCCAAGTATATCCTATACACAAAAAGTGGGACAAATCCAACCCAGCAAATTACCGCCCCATCAGTCTACTCTTGTTCATCAGCAAAGTGATGGAAGGTGGTATTGACAGTGTCATCAAGCGGCACTTGCTTAACAATAACCTGCTCACTGATGCACAGTTTGGGTTCTGCCAAGGCCGCTCAGCTCCTGATCTCATTACAGCCTTGGTTCAAACATGGACAAAAGAGCTGAACTCAAGAGGTGAGATGTGAATGACTGCCCTTGACATCAAGGCAACATTTGACCGACTGTGGCATCAAGGAGCCCGAGCAAAACTGGAGTCAGTGGGAATTAGGGGTAAAACTCTTCATTGGTTGGAGTCATACATAGCACAAAGGAAGATGATTGTGGTTTTTGGAGGTCACTCATCTCAGTCCCAGGACATCACTGCAAGAATTCCTTAGGGTAGTGTCCTAGGTCCAATCATCTTCAGCTGCTTCATCAATGACCTTCCCTCCATCATAATATCAGAAGTGAGGATGTTCGCTGATAATTGTACAATGTTCAGCACCATTCGCGACTCCTCAGATGCTGAAGCAGCCCGTGTCCATATGCAGCAAGACCTGGACAACATTCAGGTTTGGGCTGATAAGTGAAAAGTAACATTAGCGCCGCACAAGTGCCAGGCAATGACCATCTTAAACAAGAGAGGATCCAACCATTTCCCCTTGACATTCAATGGCATTACCATCGCTGAATCCCACACTAACAACATCCTGGGGGTTTCCATTGACCAGAAACTGAAGTGGGACAGCCATATGAGTACTGTGGCTACAAGAGCATGTCACAAGCTGGGAATTCTGCAGTGAGTAACTCACCTCCTGACTCCCCAAATCCTATCCACCATCTACAAGGCACATGGCAGGAGTGTGATGGAATACTCTCCATTTAACTGGATCAGTGCAGCTCCAACAACACTCAAGAAGCTCGATACCACCCAGGACAAAGCAGCTCACCTGATTGGCACCCCATCCACCACCTTTAACATTCACTCCCTCCATCACCGATGCACAGTGGCAGCAGTGTGTACCATTTATAAGATGCACTGCAGCAACTCACCAAGGATCCTTTGACAGCACCTTCCAAACTCTACCACCTAGAAGGACAAGGGCAGCAGATGCATGGGAACACCACCACCTGCAAATTGCCTCCAAGCCACACACCATCCTGACTTGGAACTATATCACC
Source organism: Heterodontus francisci (assembly GCF_036365525.1). Classification (NCBI taxonomy): domain Eukaryota; kingdom Metazoa; phylum Chordata; class Chondrichthyes; order Heterodontiformes; family Heterodontidae; genus Heterodontus; species Heterodontus francisci. The sequence goes on along the minus strand of NC_090371.1, from coordinate 216,099,677 downwards.
ATTCCTTCACAGACGCTGGACTAAAATCCTGGAACTCCCTTCCTAACAGCACTGTGGGTGTACCTACACCACACGGACTGCAGCGGTTCAAGAGGCAGTTCACCTTAGGGATGAACAATAAATGCTTGCCTAGCCAGCAATGCCCACATCCCATGAAAGAATAAAATAAATCAGTGAAACTGCGCAGTCTCTGCTACTGAGAGTTGACTCTTCCTGCACATATCAGTGTGCTGCTTCAGGACCCACTCAGAGTGGTGCTGCATATCACTCTCCAAGAGTAAGCCCAATCTCTCAATGGAGGACCTCATGTGATCAAATCCCTGAGTCATGACAGAGCACATGCATGACATGGACTCCTCCATTGCCTGCCTATGAGTCCTCAAGGATCTCCGACAAACAGGAACTTATCAGTCTCTGGTTCTCGAGGAAGGCCCTCCCTGTTTGTGACCCCCAAAGCCCAGCATCTTCACCTAGCGGAGCATCACTGTGTCTCTCCTCCTTTCTCCAAGGATGACTGCCCACAGATGACTCAGCCACACCCTCCTCCTCCTGCTCACACTTGCTCCTCCCTTCTATGCTGATCTGTGGCCCCACCAAGGTGAGTATGTCTACTCTGGTGGAAGATGCCAAGGTATGATGTGACGATGGAGGCTTCATGGGCTCCCCCCACCCCGGCTGCCCTGGCGAGGATGGCAGTGCTGATGCAGCAGTTCTACTTTGGTCCCATTCTGCAACTGGTCCTACTCAGCAAGTGCCCCAGCAAAACCATCCCCTCAGATGACAGCAGTCCAAAATCCATAGTTTGCATTGGGCTGGAGTCTCCTGCATGCCCTTCACCTCAAGAAAGAGCTATCCAATGTCCCTGCTGCTCATGGACTCCCGTCTTGCCATCTTCCACTGAATGTCTCAATGGCACCCTGGCGATCTCCAGCGCCTCCTCCATCACTGCTGTCAGAGTTTGGAGTTGAGTCACTCCACTTCCTGTTCTGGCCATCTTCCGTGTATTATGTGCTCGCTTCTCCTGCAGGATGAGAGAAGAATGATTCATCAGTAGGCTGCCTTCCCTCATCTCTTCCAGAATGACATACACATGGGCTGATGTCCCCATCTGAATGTCTAACCATATGTATGGGTGGCTGTGTCTCTGTAGTGATCATTGACCTACTCTGACAATGTGAGGCAGAACTATGGACATTCTGTGAGGTCAGCTCACATGCATCTGGTGCTTAGAGAGTTGGTGTCCAATGAACTGGGTGCAGCTGGCCACTCACCTTACCAGACCAAAAGAGATCATTGAGCTGTTTTCTACACTGGACACAGGTCCTTCTCTTGGGTTCCCATCTGCTGACCTCCGTGGCCACCTTCAACCACACCTGCATGGTCTCGCTGGGTGGATTTCTCCTTCCTGAGGCTGGGAAGAACAGCTGTCTCCTCTGTGATACTGCATCATTGAACATCTCCAGGGAGGCATCAGAGAAACGTGGTGCCGCCCGGAGACGCATACCCATGCTCATGCAGACCCTCCTTCTCCCTGGTGCTACATTACTGAAGGCAATGGCAAGCCCAGTCATGGCTGCCACTTGTCTTTTAAAATTGCCTCATTGATTTGTTCCTGCCTCTAGGACACTTCCATCACCTCTAACTGGGTTGCAGACTTGTCCCCATGCCAATTTAAGGAGATTCAATTTGAAAATAGAGTCGCCTCACTGCCATTGATGCAGCACGGGGTTGGAACCCAAAAATGTTCCAGCCTTTGGGTTCCTGATCCTCGTAATGAAAATTCCAGCCTTGAGCTTTCAGTGGCAAGTGGTCAGTGGTAAGTTTTCTTGCTTCGCTGCTGAAGGCAAAATCCAGGCCAATTATAGCCTAGGTTTCCTGACATCAGTGCACATTTAACCTGAATGGCTATTGGCAGGTTTTAGATCGACTCAGTAGCAGTTTGCTACTCCCACCTTATTTACCAGTGATAGCTCATTTGTCGAGCTTTGATCATGGCAGATGGTTGATGCGGGCCACCCCATCCATACAATTTGTAGGGGCTGGTGACCATTTCACTTTACCACTTTTGTGCTGGTGACGCAGCAAACCCCAGAATTTCAGGCCCTTTAAACCAGTTCCCACCACAGGTAATTTCTTAGCAATTCTAGATGACTGTTTCTATGGGACATCCTTTAGAATTGGCATCCTACACACCCAAACATTGAGAAGTGGCATGCCCCTTGTAAATTCACATTTAAATGAAGCATCCGCCCATTTAAAGTGGGCACTTCCAAACTCCAAGAAACTCTACTATAGTGCAAAGCAATCAGAGCTCCAGTGGTACAGAACTCCTGTCTGTTTCTCAGTCCCACCACCAGGATAATCGTGGAAAATCCAGGTTTAAGCCTCAACATCAGGAGCAAACATCTGAAAAATGAGGACCCCATTCAGGGAAACAGATTGAAACATTTCTTTTGTGTTTATTCTGATGGTAAATATTTAAAATGATTTTACAATTGGGCTATATTGCTGTTAAGGAAATTCTGAGAGGAGATTATTGAGCTTTGTCTTTGAATATTTTCCTAATGAATAATGCATATTTGATGGTGTGATAGTTGACTTAACATTAAAGGCTGTTTTTCAAATTGTCAGTTTTGCAAGATCATTATTTGTTTTTCACTAGTTTCTTTCGTTGCAAAACATTTGCAAAACTCAACCTTCTGCACTTACCTTACAGTTACAAAAACAAGTAAGGCAGTTCAGTGCTGTTCAGAATGTTAAATCAATATAAATCCTGAGTTTAAGAAAATGGTAATTAATACCAACATTTCATGCAGGATAGCTCATGGAAAACATCCTAAATAAAAAGAAGAAACAGCAAGAGTGTGCAAGAGGGGGAAGTTGCTGGATGAAAGAAAATGTATGCAGTATGTAGTATCAAATAACTTAATAGAAAATTGTGAATTAATCCAAATCCAGTTATGAGGGCAATAGCAGGTGCTGAGGGTGTGAGTGTAAGCAAAAGGTGATATAGCGAAGTGTCCCATTGTGATTGGAGAAGGGGCTTGTGCAGAGAGGGAGGAAGGGTTGGTACTGCTCAGCTAAAAATAAGGTGTTGTGTGACTGTATTCAGAGTAAGAGAGATATGAAAATGAATCTTAACTTGGTAGTCCTGATAAAGTCATCAACATTTGTTCAGCACCATAGCCAGGTCCTGGAGTGATGCTGCTTGCATTGACGTGCTCTACCACATCTCTATAAGTTTGCAGACTTATTAAATGTGGCACCCACTGCCATCTGTGGGAAATATGACCTCCTTCCTTGCTCTGAGTTGTTTACTGAGCACCTCCATGGCAGTATCTGAAAATTGGGCTATGCTGGCCTTCAACACTGTGCCTGCTACTCCATAAAATCAGTTTCCACACTGTTTGCCTTAATGATTGCCTTTAAAAGTGATGTCCCTTTAGCATTTTAGTATGCTAATGAGCTAAGTACCAGGATGTAGTCATGTGACTACAAGGTAGAATCACTCTGCAACACCTAGAGGAAAGTTCTGTAAATAATTAGCTCTGTACTGTATATACTTGTTAACTGTTAATAAACCTGTTTGAGATCTTCAACCAACTGGACTCCACACATCTAATTTATGTTGCATCAGACAACATAAAATAACTCATTACACACACACTCCATGAAAACTCTGCTCTCCTTTAAGAAATGAAGCCTGGGTTTAAGAAGCGACAGGTGCATCAGTATGTTGAGGAACTAACTAGAGAACGGGTTATTTTAGATCTGGTATTGTGCAATGAGAAAAGAGCTAATTAATAATCTCGTTGGAAAGGAGCCTTTTGGGAAAAATGGCCATAATATGATAAAATTTTACTTTAAGTTTGAAAGTGATGTAGTTCAATCCGAAACTAGGGTCTAAATCTAAACAATCTAAACAAAGGAAACTAAGAGACAAGTTGGCTTTGGTAGATAGTGAACCTACATTAGAAGGTATGACAGTAGACAGGCAATGGCTGGTATTTAAAGAATTAATACATGGTTTACAACAAATTTACATTCCTTTGAGCAAAAAAACCCAGAAGGAAAAGTGATCCAACCGTGGCTAACAACAGAATTTAAAGACTGTATTAGATCAAAGGAAGAGGCTTATAAAGTTGCCAAGAAAGTAGTACACTGAGGATTGGGAGCATTTTAGAATTCAGCAAAGGAGGATCAAGAAACTGATAAAGAAAGAGAAAATAGAATAGGAAAGCAAACTAGCGAGAAACATAAAAATTGACTGTAAAAGCTTCTGCAAGTATGTAAAAAAGAAAAGATTAGCAAAGACAAATGTAGGCCGACTACAGGCAGAATCAGGGGAATCTATAAAGGGGAAAAAAGAAATAGCGGAGAAACTAAACAACTACTTTGTGTCTGTCTTTGCAGAGAATGATACAAAAAACATCCCAGAGACATTAGAGAACCAAAGGGCTAGCGAGAATGGGGAACTGAAAGAAATTAGTATGAGTAAAAAAATAGTACTGGAGAAATTAAAGAGACTGAAAGTTGATAAATCCCCTGGACCTGATGATCTACATCCCAGAAAGAGGTGGCTGTAGAGATAATGGATACATTGGTGACCATCTTCCAAAATTCTATAAATTCTGGAACGGTTCCTGAAGATTGGAAGGTAGCAAATGTAACCCTACTTTTTAAGAAAGGAGGGAGAGAGAAAACGGGGAACTAGAGACCTGTTAGCCTAACATCAGAAATAGGGAAAATGCTAGAATCTATCATAAAGGATGTAAAAACTGGACATTTAGAAAATAATGGTAGGATTGGGCAGAGTCAACATGGATTTATGAAATGGAAATCATGTTTTACAAACCTGTTGGAGTTTTTTGAGGATGTAACTAGCAGAATAGATAAGGGAGAACCAGTGGATGTGGTGTATCTGGATTTTCAGAAGGCTTTCAATAAGGTCCCACACAAAAGGTTAGTAACCAAAATTAGAGCACATGGGATTGGGAGTAATATATTGGCATGGATTGAGAATTAGTTAATGGACAGAAAGCAGAAACAAATGGGTCATTCTCAGGTTGGCAGGCTGTGACTAGTGGGGTACTGCAAGGATCAGTGCTTGGACCCCAGATATTCACAATCTATATCAATGATTTGGATGTGGGGACCAAATATAATATTTCCAAGTTTGCTGATGACACAAAACTAGGTGGGAATGTGAGTTGTGAGAAGGATGCGAAGAAGCTTCAAGGGGATTTAGACAGGCTAAGTGAGTGGGCAAGAACATGGCAGATGGAATATAATGTGGAAAAATGTGATTATCCACTTTGGTAGGAGAAACAGAAATGCAAAGTATTTCTTAAATGATGAGAGATTGGGAGACTTGGGTGTCCTTGTTCATGAGTCACTGAAAGCTAACATGCAGGTGCAGAAAGCAATTAGGAAGGCAAACAATATGTTGGCCTTTATTGCAAGAGGATTTGAGTACAGGAGTAAATATGAGTACAGGAGTAGAGATGTCTTGCTGCAATTGTATAGAGCTTTGGTGAGACCACACCTATTGTATTGTGTACAGTTTTGGTCTCCTTACCTAAGGAGGGATATACTTGCCATAGAGGGAGTACAACCAAGGTTCAGCGATTGATTCCTGGGATGACAGGATTGTCCTATGAGGAAAGATTAAGGAGACTGGGCCTGTATTCTCTGGAGCTTAGAAGAATGAGAGGTGATCTTATTGAAGCATACAAAATTCTTACAGGGCTCGACAGGTGATACAACTGAGGTGGGAGGAGTGCACTGTCTTTTCTAGCCCACTTCTCCGCAGGTCACAACATATATTTTTAAAATGTTTACCCAGTTACCGATTCAGTCAATCATATAGATTAGATTAGATTAGATTAGAGATACAGCACTGAAACAGGCCCTTCGGCCCACCGAGTCTGTGCCGACCATCAACCACCCATTTATACTAATCCTACACTAATCCCATATTCCTACCAAACATCCCCACCTGCCCCTGTATTTCCCTACCACCTACCTATTCTAGTGACAATTTATAATGGCCAATTTACCTACCAACCTGCAAGTCTTTTGGCTTGTGGGAGGAAACCGGAGCACCCGGAGAAAACCCACGCAGACACAGGGAGAACTTGCAAACTCCACACAGGCAGTACCCAGAATTGAACCCGGGTTCCTGGAGCTGTGAGGCTGCGGTGCTAACCACTGCGCCACTGTGCCGCCCCACACTCTACTCTTTATCCCAGAATAAAATACACAAACCAGGTTTCTTTAATGAACAACAAAATTATCAGTTTATTATCAAAAAAGATTTATCCAGTAACAAATAAAAGCATTAACACACAGATTGAAATATGAAAGGTCCCTTTTTAAATTCCTCACACACACATTCACACTGAAAAAAATACAGAAATTCTCTCTGCAGTGGTCTGTTACAAAATTAGACAAAAAAAAACTTTGCCTAAATACTTGCTAAATTCTTGAAGAAAAAAAAGAATATATGAAAGGAAGTCAGTTATCCCTTTTGGTCTGGCATCCGGATATACGGAGACGTGTCACTGGGATCTTTTCTAAAGCTATTCTTTTCAGGTGGCATTCAGAATTAATATGGCAGGTTTTTCCAGCTTCCCAGGAGAAATGCAGCACCAGGGATTTTAGCTCTCGCGCACTTGATGTTTGCAGAGTTTCTTCAAAGAGGTAGAGAAAGAGGTGAGCTGGGTGGTTTTTTTCCTTGGCAGGCAAAACACCAACTGTCTTCAAAATAGTTCACACCCCAACTGAACTAAAACAATATCCAAACCCCAAAAAGATAGTCAACCTCCTGACCTCCATAAACCTTGACATGTGGCTTCTCTGTAAACATCTTCTCCAGGTCACCCAGGTTTCTATTGTTTATTGAGTTTAAAGCACATGATTTCCAGCAAAGATTGTTTTCATAAGACATCTCAGTGTCCTTTCAGTGAACTGTCAATAACAAAACAAAGTCCAGCATTTATAAAATCTTCAGCCTTCCAATGAATCCATCTCCACAATTTAAATATGAGTCCTCAAAAGAAATACTTAACAAAAAAATATAGAAACACTTTCGTAACATAGGGTTGATGCAGGAAGGCTATTTCCCCTGGCTGGGGCATCTAGAACCAGGGAACAGAGTCTCAGAATAAGAGGTAGGCCATTTAGGACTGAGATGAGGAGGAATTTCTTCACTCAGAGGATGGTAAATCTTTGAAATTCCCTATCCCGGAAGGCTGTGGAGGCTCGGTTATTGAGTATGTTCAGGACAGAGATCGATAGATTTCTAGATATTAACGATATCAAGGGATATATGGAGAACACGGGAAAGGACACTGAGGTAGAAGATCAGCCATGATCTAGCTGAATGATGGAGCAAGCTCAAGGGCCGAATGGCCTATTCCTGTTCCTATTTCTTATGTTTCTATGTTCTTAACTCCCAAACAGAAAGCTGACTATGGCTATTGGTGGCATCGCACCACTCAAATTTAATCATGCAAATTGTTTTGGACCCTTGACAATATCATCAGGCAGTTGGGGTCTATCAACTGCCCACCAGACATACACCATACATTAAAATCAACCCCATATACTTTTCCCTTTTGCGGGTTTGGTTGCTATAGAATTGGATGGTCCTGCTTTCCGCCATGATGCTCAGCTTCTCCTCCAGGAATGTTGTGGTGACTAACCATCCAAATCTGTTGTTCCATAGGTCAACTTTTTGTCCTAACTTACCTAGCCTCATACATATTACTCAGCTATTAGCTAACAGCTGTGAAATGCTTTGCAAGATTTACTTCCATTTAATTTAGCACTTAACCTTTCTGAATCTTGTAACTTTTGCACACTCTGATTTTGGCAGAGCAGCTACAAAAGTTTTTTCTCAACTCCCTTTAACCATACACCCTCTCTAGAAACCTTCTGCATCTTTCTAAATTAGGTGGGGGGCAAAGCATGACCCTATACACCATTATTTTTACTAAGAGAATTCCACTTAAGGATCAGAAACATTAATGGCCATTCAAGAGGATTAATTTTGTAACATGAATCATCCCCGAGGGGCTATTCAATTGGATAACCATGTTTCAGAATTTGAGACTGCCAGATGTCCACAAATTGACAAGAAACTGGATTCCAGTTAGGTGCTGCACTTCTTTCCTTTTTTCTAGTGTCAGATTATGATCAAGTAGCACCATTAGCTGATCTCAACAATACTTATAACAATGAAATAAAAATGTCTTGGCTTCAAATTAGGATTGGAAAGAATGATTGTGCAATCTATTGACACGTTTTCTGGCAGCTCACTGGTACCTTTTGAGGAATTAAAGAACATTTCCCACAACGAGGTTAGTTCTGACAGATCAATTCCACCATGGAGAAGGATGAAGAAAGCCTGAAGGCAATCATGGCCGACTCACTCACAAAATTGCCAAGCCCTGTGGTCAATTGTTTTAAAGTTTCCTCTCAAACTTCCTGTCTTTTATAGGGGAGAAAGTATGTTAATTTTCTTTTCATCTGAAAGACATCTTTTAATGTTACTCCATGGTCTCTGATTGATTTCCTCTCACCTCCTTCAATATGCTTTAACACAGAGGACAGACTAGCTCACTACCATTCCCTCCAGCCTCCATTCCCAAACCACAAAATGATTGCATTAATTTACAAAAAAAAACCTTCCATTAAGCCTTCCCTTCCTTTCCTCCATAGGTGCAAGGGGAATGACAAAGCTGGCGTTGTAAAACAAATCAATGAGCAGGGTATTCCAAAAAATGACAGACTGTGCTTAGCCTTGATTTTTCACCTGATCCCTCATTATTAGGAATTCAGTGGAACATCCCAAATCCCAATTCCTCCTCTGAGCTACTGCACAAATTCCAATTTGCCACACATCAGGGAGAATTTTCCCAGGCCATTGGAGGCTGGTTTGGAGGTGGGGACCAGGAAAATAGGGGCAAAAAGGCATTAGGCCAGTAACCTGGCGTCTTTCTGCCTCCTTCTGGATTTCCCAGGGGTGGTTTGCCAGTGAGGTTGTGAACCCCTGTGGGTGAGACACGTAGCCAGTTTGGACAATTAAGAAGCCAATAAAGATACGCTTTACACGTGCAATGGCTCTTTGCTATCAGCGCACAGCTCGTATGCCGTGTCGGCAACGTGGCAAGGTAAGGAAGGCGAGTATACAGCGGGAAGGCATTGAGGGCTAACCCATTATCACTGTAGCACTATAAAGTGGAAAACTGGCATTCAATATGTCAACCATAGCGTCAGGCTAGCACTAACAGGATAAACCCCTTGAAGCAAATACATTGGACAGTTTGCAGCAAGAGGAACCTGGTTTCATTCCACTGAAGGCAGCTGGAGAGATAAATGGCTGTTTTGACCTTTTAAGGCTGTGCCGTTACATGGGTACATGGGTTCTACGTACTCTGAAGCTGGCTGACCTATTCCTGCTATCCTCTGCAAAAAGTACTTGCCTCTAGCCCTCATAGCTTCCACCATGACCTTAAGTGACGTGTCATGAATAATGGAGCTTCCCTACCCCTTCTGGCATCCATCTTCCTCCTACTTTTGCTTCTTCAAATTTGATATCCACAACACACAATGCCAATGTGTGTTCTGATGTTGTCCCTTTAAGTAATCGGCCCTCATTCAGGCTTCAGACTGATCCACCCGCCACACCTAATTGGGCGACAATCCCAGAGGCACCCTCTTAATTGGCTGGCCAGTGCATAATGCAGCCGGAAGGCTGGTTACTAGCAGAGCTGGGTTGCCAAACCGATATGGTCCTGATGCTCCGTCAAAAACTAAGTCTGTAAAATTCTGCCTATGATTTTTAGATGGGTTTTAACATTCAGCTGACAATGTAGAACTCTGTTTACGAACTGTTTGAACAGTGATGGTTTAAATATTAAAACAGCAGCCTTACAATACACTGTTGGGATTTATGATGAATCAGGCCACAAGTAGCTAACTGGTGCAATTTCTCTACCAACAATTTCAATCTGTCCTCATATTCCAGATGTTTGTAGTTGGATTTAGAAACTTCTACAAATCCATGTATTGCTCCCCACCGAACTGCAGTTACGGCATCAGTAGAATTGTGCTCTCCAACGGCTTACAGGCCTCTCTCAGGGCCACCGCTGCGGCCAGACATATCACCATGCCATCACTCACCAGCAGGACATGTCGAGGCCCCAGCAGGTCACCCACCTCCTGCAGCTCATTAGGAATAGGCAGGAACATAGGGGCAGAAGTAGACCATTCAGCCCATCCAGCCTGCATACAATACGATCATGGCTGATCATCCACTTCTATGCCTTTTCCCCACACTATCCCCATATCCCTTTATGTCATCAGTTTTTAGAAATCTGTCAATCTCTGCTTTAAACATACTCAATGACTGAGCTTCCACAGCCTGTGGGGTAGATAATTCCAAAGATTCACAACGCACTGAGTAAAGAAATTTCTCCTCATCTCGGTCCTAAGTGGTTTCGCCCTTATTTTGAAACTGTGCCTCCTGGTTCTAGATTTCCCAACCAGGGGAAACATCTATTTATTTATTTAGAGATACAGCACTGAAACAGGCCCTTCGGCCCACCGAGTCTGTGCCGACCAACAACCACCCATTTATACTAACCCTACACTAACCCCATATTCTCTACTACATCCCCACCATTCTCCTACCTACACTAGGGGCAATTTACCATGGCCAATTTACCTATCAACTTGCAAGTCTTTGGCTGTGGGAGGAAACCGGAGCACCCAGCGGAAACCCACGCAGACACAGGGAGAACTTGCAAACTCCGCACAGGCAGGACCCAGAATCGAACCCGGGTCTCTGGAGCTGTGAGGCTGCGGTGCTACCACTGCGCCACTGTGCCGCCCATTTTTTTTTTTAAAGTAAGAGTTTCTATAGATAATTTTTAAAAAGTTAACTCAGCGAGTGTTGCTCCTATAGAAAGTGAATCTGGGGAATTAATAATTGATAATAAGGAGATGGCAGATGAATTGAACAGATAGTTTGCATCGGTCTTCACTATTGAGGATACAAGTAACATCCCAGTAATAGCTGAAGTCAGGAAATGGAGGGAGGGAGGAACTCAAGAAAATTACAACCACCAGGGAAGTGGTACTGAACAAATTGCTGGAGCTGCGGGCTGCCAATCCCTGGGTCCTGATGGACTTCATCATAGGGTGTTAAAAGAAGTGGCTAGTGAGATAGTTGATGCGTTAGTTTTAATTTTCCAAAATTTCCTAGATTCGGGGAAGGTTCCGTTATATTGGAAAATAGCAAATGTAAATCCTTTATTCAAAATGGGAGACAGAAAGCAGAAAACTACAGGCCAGTTAGCTTAACAGTCCATGTAGAAATGCAGCAAGACCGGGACAATATCCAGGCTTGGGCTGATAAGTGGCAAATAACATATGCGCCACGCAAGTGTCAGGCAATGACCATCTCATATAAGACAGAATCTAACCATCTCCCCATGACATGCAATGGCATTACCATCGCTGAATCCCCCACTAGCAACATCCTAGGGGCTATCATTGACCAGAAACTGAACTGGAGTAGTCATATAAATACCGTGGCTACAAGAACAGGTCAGAGGCTAGGAATCCTGCGGCGAGTAACTCACCTCCAGACTCCCCAAAGCCTGTCCATCATCTACAAGGCACAAGTCAGGAGTATGATGGAATACTCTCCACTTGCCTGGATGGGTGCAGCTCCAACAACACTCAAGAAGCTTTACACCATCCAGGACAAAGCAGCCCGCTTGATTGGCACACCATCCACAAACATTCACTCCCTCCACCACCGACGCACAGTGGCAGCATTGTGTACCATCAACAAGATGCACTGCAGCAACACACCAAGGCTCCTTAGACAGCACCTTCCAAACCCGCGACCTCTACCACCTCGAAGGACAAGAGCAGCAGATCCATGGGAACACCACCACCTGCAAGTTCCCCTCCAAGTCACACACCATCCTGATTTGGAACTATATCGCCGTTCCTCCACTGTCGCTGGGTCAAAATCCTGGAACTCCCTTCCTAACAGCACTGTGGGTGTACCTACCTCACATGGACTGCAGCAGTTCAAGAAGGCAGCTCACCACCACCTTCTCAAGGGCAATTAGGGATGGGCAATAAATGCTGGCATAGCCAGTGACGCCCACATCCCATGAATAAATTTAAAAAAACATCTGTCTTCGGGAAAATGTTAGAAGCTATTATTAAAGACGCTTACCTGAATTTACCCTGTCTATCCCTTTAAGTATTTTGTAGGTTTGTTGTGAAGCATCTTATTGCTGATACAGAACTCTTAACTCTTGCTGTGGCAACTCAGTGCATCACTGCTCAGAATTATGGCCACCATCAACTGCAGCAGGGCAGGGATTGACAAATGCACCACAGCAGTGCTTCAGTCAGAGACATGCGGCAAGTGTGACGAGTGTTTGGAGCTCTGCTGATGCTCAGGAGAAGCAGGCCAACAGCTATAAAGCTAAAATTACACGAAAACCATTTCTGGCTAACCTATACAAGCAGCAGTCTAACTAGGAACATTAGTAGGCGATGAGCATGCATACCAGTTAATCTTAAATTTCTTTGCACCACATTATCAACATGGCTACACCTTTTCTCATTTCACAACTGATATTTTTTAAAGCTTTCCTCATGGACCACCAAAGCATTAGGCTCCAACAAAAGGTTAGATGTTGACCTGAAACGTTAACTCTATTTCTCTCTCCGCAGATGCTACCTGACCTGCTGAATATTTCCAGTATTTTCTGATTTATTATAGGGAGATTTTATATTGTACTCAAAAAAATAATCCACAAACAGAGCTTCCTCTGGTACTCAAGGTACAGGAAAATGATATTAAGAAAAGCACCACCCACCACTCATGAAGTGCACTGATGATCATTAAAAATTCTTCCTTCTACAAAACCTTGCCATGAGCAAAATACCATTTTTCTATCAGGGCCTAGGGGAGTAGAAGTGCTGGATTTGGGACCAGTTGGGTGAGGGAAAATAGGAACAAGGCCACCCGGTCAGCTCCCAATTCAGCAGCTGGAGGATACAGTCTACAGTAAGTGCCCCACTTGCAGTCGAGCTTACGAATGAGACACAGAGGCACCACAGCAGCACCACTGGTGGGAGGAAGTAACTACAGAATGACACATTTACATAGACATTTTCCATTAAAATATGGACATTTGAATTTATAATGAAAAATTGCCACAAATGTAACAACATCTAAGGTTTTGTAAAGACAGTGCACACAGACACAAGAGTTTTGGTAAGATATATAGATTACATTACTAGTAAATTGCCTGTGGTATTGCCCACGGTCAGTTGAATCTAGTTCTTTTTATAAAAGTGATGGCAAAAGAGTTGGGAGACAGACTTCAGAAACTCACTCCAATAGAGTCTCTATTAGGCAGAGCCTGTAACTGCATTGCGATAATTAACAAAGTAAAATTGATAAGGAAATGTTCACAAAACAATTTAAATTGGCAAATGTTGAGATAAATCATGCCAAAAAAATCATGATGAATCACAACAGGAAATAAGATTTCTGGACAGAAAATGTGTGCACAACTGTTGATTTTCAATATGCTGGTGGATTTCCGATGGCACTGTATTGGGGGAATTTAGCAAATAGTCATTTGGTAGTAGAGAACTTGAATATTGCTAAAAACAGAAACATTTTGTCGAAGCTTTTTGTCTTGGTCTCATCAGGGCAAGTTGCAAGAATACCAATGTAAGGGAAAGCAACAAATTTATACTGTATGAGAAGAGAGTGCTGATTGGTTGGCAAGTGGACTCTGATTGGTAGAGGTGTTGCCATGACAAATGCACCAGTTTGTGGTGACTGGCAATTAACTGCCAAGCTTTGTCTGAAATTTAAACCAGGCAGCTTGACTCTGATTGGTCAAGGCATTGCCCTGAGGAATGAACCAGCGAACGGCTATCACTTATTCTGCTTAGCTGAAACTGGCACAATGTGTGTACACGTTCTTTCTATCTGCAAAGAACAGGGCCCTGTGTATCAATATATGTAGCTTCCAGTACGTGCAAATGCACAACACTGCGAGCCCGACTGACAATCTTAAATTGGTTGTCAGCATAATTTTTAGCACACTGAGAATTATTTAACAGATGTTGTCCAATCGCGGAATCGCATCTAATGTTGGACACTGTGTTTTGAGTTTTGCAAGCACGGGCCGGTTGGGTACGGCCTGTACCTTCCCCGTTGCAAACAGCGGAAGGGACATGTTGTTGATACGATTCGCCAGTGTTTAGGACATACAGCCTATATACCTAGCAACACACTGGCATTGAAATTCATATATCACATTACTCATTTGTGTGATAGACAGAATTTTTCTTTTGGCTTGATGGCAGCAGCCTGTTAGTGGCGAACACCACACATGTTGCTACTGCATAGTAGCAGTGTGAAACAGCTAGTGTCACTTGTTGCTCAAATTTTTGGGATACATTACCCTTCCAGGGTAATTCAGCCCTTTGAACCTGCTCTGCCATTCAGTGATATCATGGCTGATCTACTTAAACACCATTTGTCTGCACTATTCTTGTAACCTTTGATGTTTTTAATATGTAGAAATCTATCAATCTCAGTCTTGAACATGCATCATGGGATGTGGGCATTGCTGGCAAGGCCAGCATTTATTTCCATCCCTCATTGCCCTTGAGGTGGTGGTGAGGTGCCGCCTTGAAATATTGTGGTTAATGTGGTGAGGTTACACTCAAAAGCCCTGTTTGGGAGGGAGTTCGAGGAGTTTGGTCCAGCAACAGTGAAGGGATGCCACAGACAAGATAGTCTGTGAACAAATTTGTTGTGTGACCTGTTTGTGGGTTGTGTGTACTTGAATCCAGTGATGCATAGTTTTAACTTAACTTAACTTAGGGCGGCACAGTGGCGCAGTGGTTAGCACCACAGCCTCACGGCTCCAGCAACCCGGGTTCAATTCTGGGTACTGCCTGTGTGGAGTTTGCAAGTTCTCCCTGTGTCTGCGTGGGTTTCCTCCGGGTGCTCCGGTTTCCTCCCACATGCCAAAGACTTGCAGGTTGATAGGTAAATTGGCCATTAGCAATTGCCCCTAGTATAGGTAGGTGGTAGGGAAATATCGGGACAGGTAGGGATGTGGTAGGAATATGGGATTAGTGTAGGATTAGTATAAATGGTTGATGGTCGGCTCAGACTCGGTGGGCCGAAGGGCCTGTTTCAGTGCTGTATCTCTAAACTAAACTAATTTGAGGTAGACTGGGCACTTTTCAGGGCTGAAAATGACAGCCTTAGGCCCATTCATAAGTAATTTGTTTGGATTTTCAGAAGGCATTTGATAAGGTGCCACATAAAAGGTTATTGCACAAAATAGGAGCTCAGGGTATTGGGGGTAATGTGTTGGCATGGATTGAGGATTGGCTAACACACAAAAGGCAGAGAGTCAGGATTAATGGGTCTTTTTCAGGTTGGAAAGCCATAACTAGTGGGGTACCACAAGGATTGGTCCTAGGGCCTCAACTATTTACTATCTATATGAATGACTTAGAGGAAGGGACAGAGTGTAGTGAATTTGCTGATGATACAAAAATAGGTGGGAAGGCATGTTGTGATGAGGACACAAGGAATCTGCAAAGGTTAGAAGGTTAGGCAGAGCAGGCCTGAAAGAGGAGTTGAGGCCAGGGACAGATCAGCCATGATCTTTTTGAATGGCAAGGCAGGCTTGAGGGGCTGAATAGCCTACTCCTGCTCCTATTTCTTATGTTCTTATATGCGATACACACATGCAGGTAGAAAGAGCAGAAGAAAAATAAAGTGGAAAGGTTTGAGGCAATCTCCGAAGAGGTTTTATTGTTACTGTGCTTCGAGCTCATTGTAGAGTCCTTGATTGTAGGTAGATCTTGCTTTTCGTTGGGGCCCAGTATTCTTCTTAAACATTGTTCGCTGTAGGAGACTTTGCTCTCTTGGGATTCATGTGTCTTCAGTGGGTTTTGAAGTTCCGTGAGAAAGAGATGGGAGAAGACAGCAGAGGCTGTGGTGAGCCAGTCAGGAGAGGTCTTTTCAATCCAGGAGCTAACAGCTTTCTGCAGGCTCTCAGTCCAAACTGTACAATTCAGAAAAAACCCAGACTGCCAAGCAGGCTGGTCATGTGACTAACTGGTTTGACCACGTCTGTTTGTGGATTGTATTGGAGCAGGGGATAGCTCCTTTGTTCCAAGCACTGTCTGTTAATATGCAAAAATGTCTTTCCAACCAGAGACCTGGCAACCCCTTGTCTCAGGCCTTCTATATTTCCTAGCAGCAATTTGAAATTTAATGACTTTGTGATTAAATTAATGTGCCTCATTCTTGGCAGGTGGGGGCCTGTATGATACCATACTCAACAAGCCCATGCTTGCAAAACCCAAAACACAGTGTCCAACATTAGATGTGATTTCGCGATTGGACAACATCTGCTGAACAATCCTCAGTGTGCTAAGAATTACGCGGACAACCAATTTAAGCTTGTCAGTCGGGCTCACAGTGTGGCGCATTTGCACATACTGGAAGCTACATATATTAATACACAGGGCCCTGTTCGTTGCAGATAGAAAGAGCAGGTACACAGATTGCACCTGTTTCAGCTGAACAAAATAAGTGACAGCCATTCGCTGGTTCATTCCTCAGGGCATTGACCAATTAGAGTCAAGCTGCCTGGTTTAAATTTCAGACAAAGCTTGGCAGTTAACTGTCAGTCACCACAAACTGGTGCATTCTCCATGGCAACACCTCTACCAATCAGAGTCCACTTGCTGACCAATCAGCACTCTCTTCTCATACAGTATAAATTTGTTGCTTTCCCTTACATTGGTATTCTTGCGTATTGTCCCGATGAGTGCAAGACGAAAAACTTCGACAACATGTCTCGATTTTTAGCACTACCCAATTTAGTCTTCATATGAAATGGGGTTAGACAGCATCTCTCCACAGATGCTGTTGGACCTGCTAAGTATTTCCAGCACTTTCTGTACACTTGTCATACAGAGACACAATTTAGTTGTCATTTTAAAATCATATATTCTGGCCTGATTTTGTATAATAGTTTGATTTTATATTATTTATAGTTACATTTATAAAACTTTCAGCAATTTGGGAACCAGAGAAGCAATATTGGTCAGAGCACGAGTTCCTCTGCAGTGCAGATTCAGTACCTGAGAGCCATAAACAAAGGTGCTACAGTGGGAGAGTTCTTTCATTATAAATGTTAACGTAGTGTTACAACCAGGTGAGAAAGAGGTCTAGGGTTCCCTTTCCGCCTTCATCTGGTCTTACTGTAATAGGGTTTAATTTTAAACACACCGTGTTTTTGGCTCCCACTTCATGAATCCTTGTTCACCGCTTTCCAATTATAAGGCAAAGAAACCATCACAAACATATTTTCTTCGGTTTAAAGAAGAAAGATTGTAATTTATTAAACTTAAACTTACACTCTAATTCGATTAACACCTCCAGATACACATCACACCCATGCTAGCATGCATACCCGATACACACATGCAAATAGAGACAGAAAAGAGCAGAAGAAGAAAAAATGGAAAAGTTTGAGGCAATATCTGAAGAGTTTTTGTTACAATTCTTTGAGCTCACTGTAGAGTCCTCGATTGTAGGTAGGTCTTGCTGTTCGTTGGGGCCCAATATTCTTCTTAAACCTTGTTTGCTGTAGGAGACTTTTCTCTCTTGGGGTTTATGTGTCTTCAGTGAATTCAGAGACTTGTGAGAGATAGATGAGAGCAGGCTGGAGAGATCTTCTTAGTTCAGGAACAAACAGACACTCTGAGTTCAAACTGTTTGTACAATTCAGAAAAACCCAGGTTGCCAAGCATGTTATCATATGACTAACTGGTCTGACCACGTCTTGGATTGTATCACCTTAGCAATCTCTGGAATGCTCCTCTTACACACAATACCTGGTGATCAAGGTCCATTGTGGGTTGAATGTGTCAAGGAATGGTCCTTTGTCCTTCCAAGCAGTGTCTGTTAATAAGCAAGTGTCTTTTCCAGCCACGGCTGATCTGTTTAACAAATCCTTTCTTCACTCCAGTAACAGTTTAAAATTAATGTTCATGACAAAATTAAAGTGCCTCATTCTTGGCAGGTGGGGGCCAAGCATGACAGCAGGAATTTATAATGCTCCTATTTCACAATAGGAAAATAAGGTTTTGTAGACAGGAAGCAAACATAACAAAAGAACTTTGGCAGGAATCCATCAGAACATCCACAAACTTTACCAGGATCCTGAAATGCCTGATTCTGGCCTTCATTCAAACTTTCTAGGGTGACCTAGTGTGAGCAGTGCTTCTACCTGCCACTACAAAACCAGCTGCACAAAGTGGGCATGGCCATCGATGAGGACTCGCTCTAAGTCAGGAGTTAGTACACCCCATCGTTCAGGCCAGACCCGGAGCAACATTGGTGCAGAGACACCTGGCATCGTCACAGACACACATTGCCAACAAGTGATAGTGGGACCCACAAGGGAGTCCAGTCCAGGATCAGGATATCAAAAATTTGTCTCTATGATTAAGCAGCCCGACAAACTGAGGCATGGTATGTGCTTTTTCTGGTGAAGAGGGTGGGGAGACCTTGCATTCCCCATCCCTACAAATTTCAATTATATCTGGTCTTTTTGCGAGGGGTAATGTGTCAGAGATGTGATCCTTAACTCACCAAAAAGCTGTTCGTCCCTCCCCTTAACTCTACAAACTTCATCTGGCTCAGTGGTAGATTTGACCAGAGGATATGATTCCATTGTAACTGTGCCAAGATTGTGCCAAGAAATTTCCCAACCTAAATTTGTGATTTATACGGTGCCCTTAACATTGTGAAAGGTTCCAGGATTCTTCACAGGAGCATTATCCAACAAATCAGGTGAAGGTACGAATGCCGGCGGTGGAGCGATTAAATCAGAGATGGGCAACAGGCCAGAATTAGAGGAGTGCAGAGTTCTCAGATGGATATAGGGCTGGAGGAAGTTACTGAGATAGAATCTCCCTGCTCAGCATAATGGGGAAAGTCTTCGCTTGAGTTGTTTTAAACAGACTCCAGAAGCTGGCTGAGTGTGTCTACCCTGAGGCACAGTGCGGCTTTCGAGCAGAGAGATCCATCATTGACATGCTGTTCTCTCTTCGCCAGCTTAAGAGAAATGCCGCGAATAACAGATTACCCTCTACGTTGCTTTCATAGATCTCACGAAAGCCTTTGACCTTGTCAGCAGACGTGGTCTCTTCAGACTACTAGCAAAGATCGGATGTCCACCAAAGCTACTAAGTGTCATCACCTCATTTCATGACAATATGAAAGGCACAATTCAGCATAGCGGTGCCTCATCAGACCCCTTTCCTTTCCTGAGTGGCGTGAAACAGGGCTGTGTTCTCGCACCCACACTGTTTGGGATCTTCTTCTCACTGCTGCTCTCACATGACTTCAGGTCTTCAGAAGAAGGAATTTTCCTCCACACAAGATCAGATGGCAGGTTGTTCAACCTTGCTCATCTTAGAGCCAAGACCAAAGTACGGAAGGTCCTCATCAGGGAACTCCTCTTTGCTGACGATGCTGCATTAACATCCCATACAGAAGAGTGTCTGCAGAGACTCATCGACAGGATTGCAGCTGCCTGCAACGAATTTGGCCCAACCATCAGCGTCAAGAAAACAAACATCATGGGACAGGATGTCATAAATGCTCCATCCATCAATATCAGCGACCACTCTCTGTAAGTGATTCAAGAGTTCACCTACCTGGGCTCAACTATCACCAGTAATCTGTCTCTCGATGTAGAAATCAAAAAGTGCATGGGAAAGGCATCCGCTGCTATGTCCAAACTGGCCAAGAGGGTGCGGGAAAATGGCACACTGACACGGAACACAAAATTATGAGTGTTTCAAGCCTGTGTCCTCAGTACCTTGCTGTACAGCAGCGAGGCCTGGACAACATATGTCAGCCAAGAGCGACGTCTCAATTCATTCCATCTTCGCTGCCTCCGGAGAATCCTTGGCATCAGGTGGCAGGACCGTATCTCCAACACAGAAGTCCTCGAGGCGGACAACATCCCCAGTATTTTCACACGACTGAGCCAGCGGCGCTTGAGATGGCTTGGCCATGTGAGCTGCATGGAAGATGGCAGGATCCCCAAGGACACATTGTACAGCGAGCTCGTCACCGGTATCAGACCCACCGGCCATCCATGTCTCCGCTTTAAAGACGTCTGCAAACGCGACATGAAGTCCTGTGACATTGAGCACAAGTCGTGGGAGTCAGTTGCCAGTGATCGCCAGAGCTGGCGGACAGCCATAAAGGTGGGGCTAAAGAGTGGCGAGTCGAAGAGACTTAGCAGTTGGCAGGGAAAAAGACAGAAGTACAAGGAGACAGCCAACTGTGTAACAGCCACGACAACCAATTTTATCTGCAGCGTCTGTGGAAGAGTCTGTCACTCTAGAATTGGCCTTTATAGCCACTCCAGGTGCTGCTTCACAAACCACTGACCACCTCCAGGCGCTTACCCATTGTGTCTCGAGACAAGGAGGCCAAAGAAGAAGTTTCCAGAATATTTTACTCTTTGTAAAGAGTTGAATTAGTGGTGACTGTATAAGTTCATCTCCCAAATTCATTTTGAGGAAATGGCTTCCCTAGATTGCACAATAATTTTTAATAATATAAATTATTTGTTTACTATAATTCTACGATCATATGATCACATAGAGTTACTGTAAAGAATGCCACCTGAAATCATGGGCTGGATTTAGTTCTCCCCAAGCATCGGTTTCCGTGGCAGAGGGGTGCCTGAAGATACCTCCGGGAGTGAATGCTACACACCCTGATGCCAGGAGGGCCCAGTTCAATATTGCTGGCGGCGACGAGGCCTCATGGTGGCCCTCCTGCTGCTTGGCAACAGGACCCCCATTAGAATATTTAAATAAATGAAAATGAATTAATTAATGATACTTACGTCGCTGCCAGAGTTCCTGCTCCGATCAACGGCCCGGTGGTCGGCACTCCCGCACCTTCAGAGGTCCAGGGAAACGAGGCACCACACTGGTGGGGAAGGGGGAGAAGATAAGTTTCTCAGTGCGGAGTGTGGGGAAATGGGATCAAAGTAATGTCATGGGTGTAGAGGATGGTGGGCAGGGTTGTAGGTGAATGTTTGTGCAGTTTGCGGGGGGAAGGGCAGATTGTAACGGTAAGTGCTTTGAGGGGAAAGGGCTAATAATTAACGTAATGGTTACTGCGAGGGTGGGAGGGGGCAAAATAATGTTTTTTTTCATTCACTTTATCTTTAAATATTTAAATCTCCCAGTAGGGCTGACAGCCCTTTAAAAATGGCGTCAGGACCTGCACACAGGCAGCTGAAGCCATTGCCAGGGACGGACAGCCCATCCCATCGACGTGATCGGGGTGGTTGGGGGGTGGGGGGAACGGCCCGCCCTGGCTATTCAAATGAGCCACCTCATGGAAGATTGGGGCGGCTCCTCGAGATACAGCGGCAGGCATAAAAGATTCAGCTCCACACGTGGACTTATACAGCTTAAAATTTAATACCTTTATAACTGCATGATTAGTTTCAGACTGACATCTATTAGGCAGGAATAACACAAAGTAAATATGTTACAAAGCAGATATAAAAAAATGAAGAATTTGTAAACATCCTTTCCTTGCCTAAGCTTAAACAAGAGCACTAACCTTTAACCTTTTGAACACTGAACATCCTCTCCTGGGTTTCCAAATAAATTAATTTCTTCCATTAACCCATATCCATTCAAAGTGATGCAGGAAACACACAAACTTTATGTTACCTCCTAATTATAAAAATTGGGGAGTGCAGCCCAGTGCTGAATGCGCCTTTGAGTGGCTATACATAATAGCAGGAGGCCCAAGTTCATGTGAGCACTGTTAGCACTACTTAAAGCCAGACTACACCTCTTAAAGTCGAGGTGGATTCTGGCTGCAGCAGGGGCTGGAAGTGGTGAAAGAGGAGTTAAGAACAGGAACAACCTACAACAATGCACAACAAGCCTCAGAGTGTTCCCCAAGGGTCTCCAATGCTGCACTGGGGGCTTTGGTGCAGGATATGCACAGGAGGAGAGAGGTCCTCTTCTCCTAGGGCAGGGCAGGGGGGTTGTCAGTAGGTCCTCCAGGCAGAAACTAAGAAGGCATTGGGAGCAGCTAGTTGTTGTGGTCAATGCTGGTAGTCTAGACCTGAGGACCTGCATGCAATGCCACAAGATGTTTAACGACTTCACACAAGTGGTTAAAGTCAGTGAACGCATCTTCAAATTCTATATACTATCATCAGTAACAGAAGCCTCACACATGACTCCATTCACCACAGTTCCTTCACTCACCTACCAATGACTTCTATCAACCACAATTCATATCTCGCATTCATAGCCTCACCTCACCCTCACACCTAGCACTTCTACAAGTCACATGCTCACATCTCACAGCTTGCACTTAGTGCCAGCTATTCAACTATGATAGGCACATCACCCAAACACCAAACTCACTGATACTTACCTATCTCTTGCATGACAACGTGGCCCATAATCGACAACAGCACCAGTTAATCGGTAGGGGACAGGCACAGCTATATGTGCTCACTTCCATTGAGGAAATGGTTCAGAGATCATTGGAGTGGCCATCACATAGGCTATGGCTAGCGGTGGAGCTGAAACTAGTGAGGATGGTGGTATGTTCCTACCTAATCCACCTTCACACATCCCACTTCACTCTCATCCTGCAATCAGTTATGATCTACAATCTGCAGATGGTGTAACAATGCACCTCTTGTTTTCCCCCCACTTCTCTCACCCCAACCCTAAAGTCCCAGAGGAACAAGAGACTGATGAAAAAGAAACACCATCACGTGATTTCACATTCACGGTCATGGTGATTGACAGCTCTGTCCTCATGTGGCTATGACGTTGCAGATCTGATTCCAAGAGGTGGAAGAGTTCTGTCAGCACCTCCTTCAGGAATTGTAGACGACAAACACACTGCTCCTGACTTCGGTGGAGTTAGGAAAGTGCTGCTGGTAAATCCTGCTGACAGCCCTTCTCCCCCTCCTCCTCTTCCCTCTGCGTGCAGTTAATCTTCTTACTTGCTGCTCTACACCATCTCCCTCTCATCTCCCAAGTGTCACTGTGACTATAGCACCCATAACTGGGAGCAAGTGGTGTTCCCAGAGCCCTGACAGTAATAACTAGGGTCCTACCAAATTCATGACCATGAAAATTGCGTTACGGACCTTGAAATCCCGCATCTTCCATGAGATCGGCTGGGCATGTTGTGAACATGGTGCGTTTTAGTGATTGACATAAAGCTCAACTCTCTGATTGATAGACGAGGGAGGGTTTCTGATGTAGTTTTGAGCGAAGCAGTCTCAAGAATTAGAGAGGACACGGCGCAGATGCTATCTTGGCACTAAAATAGCGCCTGCAGTGCTAAAACTATTGACATTCTAGAGCCAAATTTTGCAGTCCTGGTCAAGTCTCGAGCAACTCCAAATGACTCAAGAATAACTCTAGTTTGGAAGTGGCGACCAGTCCAGGCTACCGTGTTGCCTGTTCAATCTTTGAGTCAACATATAATGATACTGATGTTACAACCAGGTGAGAACGGTGTCTAGGGGTCTTTTACTGTCTTCACCTGGTATTATTGTAACAGGGTTTTATTTTAAACGCACTGTATTTTGAGCACTCCCTTGATGAATCCTCGTTCACCACTTTCCAATTATAAGGCAAAGAAATGAGCACAAACAGGCCTTCTTAGGTTTAAATAAGAAAAGTGAAATTTATTAAAACTTAAACTAAAACTCTAATATGGTTAATGCGTACGGATATACGATGTGCCCATGCTAGCCAAGAATGAGGCACACATTATTTCGCCACATGAACATTAAAACTTAAAATTTTGGCTGGGAAGAAAAGAGGACCTATCACAAGGAATTGCCAGGCCCCTCGCAGGAAAGACCTTTTTTGCATACTAGCAGACGGAGTTGGAGCAAAGGATCCAGTCCCTGCTCTCCAATACACAGAAGACGTGGTCAGACAAGTTTAGTCACATGACTGACTGTTTGAATTTGAACTTGTCACAGAGTGTTTGAAACTCAGAAAGCTGTTTTCTCCTGGACTGGAAAAAACCTCTCTCCTGTCTGCTCTCATCTCTTTCTCATGGAACTGAAGACACATGAACCCCAAGAGAGAAAAGTCTCCTACAGTGAACAAGGTTTAAGAAGAATACCGGGCTCCAACGAAAAACAAGACTACCTACAATCAAGGATTACAGTGAGCTCGAAGCACAGTAAACAAGAAACTCTTCTGATATTGCCTCAAACCTCTCTAGTTTACTTTTCTTCTGCTCTTTTCTGTCCTTATTTGCATGTGTGTATTGCATGTGCATGCTACAGGTGGCTGCCTGTATGACACTGATCAAAGCAGAACATAAGGACATAAGAAATAGGAGCATGAGTAGACCATATGGCCCCTCAAGCCTGCTCCACCATTTGATACGATCATGGCTGATCTTCTGCCTCAACTCTGCTTTCCTGTCCAGTTCCCATATCGGTTGACTCTCTGAAAGATGAAAAATCTATCTATCTCAGCCTTAAATATATCCAATGATGGAGGATTCACAACCCTCTCGGGCAGCCAGTTCCAAAGATTCACAACCCTTTGAGTGAAGAAATTTCTCCTCATCTCAGTCCTAAATGATCGTCCTCTTATCCTGAAACTGTGTCCCCTTGTTCTAGATTACCCAACCAGGGGAAACAATGTCTCAATATCTATCCCTTCATAATCTTGAATGTTTCAATGAGATCACCTCTCACTTTCCTAAACTCCACAGATTATAGGCCCAATTTACTCAGCCTTTCATCATAGAACAACCCTCTCATCCCAGGAACCAATCTACTAAGCCTTCGCTGTACAGCATCCAAGACAAGTATATCCTTCCTTAGATATGGAGACCAAAACTGTACACAGTACACCAGGCGTGGTCCCACCAAAGCCCTGTACAATTGTAGCAATATTTCCTTATTCTTGTATTCCAATTTCCTTACAATAAAGGCCAACATGTCATTTGCCTTCCTAATTGCTTGCTGTACCTGTACTTTCTGTGTTCCTTGTACGAGTACACCCAACTCCTTCTGAACATCAATGTTTACAAGTTTCACGCCTTTAAAAAAAATTCTACTTTTCTATTCTTGCGACCAAAGTGAATAACTTCACACTTCTCCACATTATAATCCATCTACCACCTGTTGTCCACTCTTTGGGGGAGGGCATAAAATTCCGATCCTTATCTTGCATATTAGCCTGTTGTGTGACACCTTCTCGAATGCCTTTTGGAAATCCAAGTATACAACATCTACTGGTTTTCCTTTATCTACCCTACTAGTTACTTCCTCAAAAAACTCTAATAAATTTGTCAATCACGGCTTCCCTTTCATAAAATCATATTGACTTTGTCTGATCATACTATCATTTTCCAAGAGATTTCCTTAATGATAGATTTCCCCTGATGTCAGGCTATCTGGCCTGTACTTCCCTGTTTTCTCTCTTCCTCCTTTCTTGAATGGTGGTGTTACATTTGCTAATTTCCAATTTGCTGAGGCTGTTCTAGAATCTAGGGAGTTTTGGAAAATCATTACCAGTGTATCCACTATCTCTGCAGCTACCTCTTTTAAAACCCAAGGATTTAGACCATCAGGTCCTGGCAATTTGTCAGCTTTTAGTCCCTTAAGTTTCTCCTATACTTTTTTTCTGATTCTATTACTTACCTGAAGTTCCTCACTCTTATTAACTCCTTGGTTACCCTCCATTTCTGATATGTAATTTGTGTCTTCTACTGTGAAGACAGACATAAAATGTTAGTTCAATGCCTTTACCCATTTCCTCATTCCCTTGCTAATTTCTCCTGTCTCTGCCTCGAAGGGACTAACATTTACTTTAGGTACTATCCCTTTTACAAACTAGTAGAAGTTCTTATCTGTTTTTATATATTCCAGGCTAGTTTACTCTCATACTCTATTTTTTCCTTTTTAGTTTTTTCAACTTTTAGTTTGCCCTTTGCTGGTTTCGAAAACACTCCCGATCCTTAGGCATGCTACTGTTCTTTGCAACATTATCAACCACTTCTTTTAATCTAATACTATCCTTAACTTCCCTAGTAAGCCACGATTGGATCTTTCTTGCTGAGTTTTTGCTTTTTACAATGGAATGTATTTTTGTTGAATATTTTGAATTGTTTCTTTAAATGTTTGCTACAGTTTATTTACTGCCATAACTTTTAGTCTATTTGCCCAATCAACCTCAGTTGGCTTTCTCTTCATACCTATGTAATTGTCTTTAAGTTTAAGAAGATAAGTAATTTAAAATGAGATAAATGTCAAAACATTTACAGAAACAGACGTTTGGACCATTCACCCTCTTTCCTTTGCCTAATTTGATAGGAGCAATATTATGATGATCAGTGCTGCTGTTTGTCTGTGTCTCTATAAACTTAAGCAGATTACAATTCAACTTAAGATATGGATGAAAGGGTCAACAGCTTGGATAAGTCTTTATGGAGCCAGACTGATAGACGTCCCTCTGTTTAGCAACAATTTTCAGCCAAAAAGCCAAAAAGAAAAATATTCCGTGAAAATCAACAAATGACCCCATCATGAGCAAATTTTCCAAAAGGGTGGTTTATCTTGTGAATTCCTTGAAATATTTATCGGATCAGTGTAATGTTTAAGGGGTAAATATCAGGCAAAATTGTCCATGATTTATCATATTCTTTAAACTCTTCATACACTCTGGCTTTTGTTCTCGGAAAATGTTCACTAAAATATTCCCATATAACTGGCTGTTCCAGTAACATAATGCAACAGCTGAAAAATTCTGCTCCATAAGCCTGAGTTGCTGAAAATGGCAGGCACGCCTCTTCAGGCCACTTCAAATGTGGTCTGCATGCTGCACCATGCTGGTAAGGGCACTAGCATCGGTGTGCCATGTGTCAGAAGCTTTGACAGTGGAAAGGTTGCAACGTCAAACAGTCTCTCAGGCTGATTTGTCACATTCTGCCAATTTGGACTGCACAGGTCCAGTCAATGCTGTGTCCTAAACACTTCCAACTGAATGCACAAGGGAACCCCCACCCCCACACTCACATTATTTAAAGGGCCAGCCATTCAACTTGCAGGTGAGGTGCTTTTGACATACAATTGCTTTTGCAAAGTTTGTGGAAGTACTGTGGTGTATTCCTTGTGGAGTTTTGGTGACTTGTTGGATTTTGGAGGGAGTGTTGATGCATCCTGACAGGAGGTTGGAAGGGTTTTCTCCAGCAGAAAACCTGCTGTAGTAGTGGGGCTATAAGTGCAGTCACGCTTGGGTTGCAACACAACAGGGAGATGGAACTGAGGCTCCAAAGAGAGGAAGCTGTGCACAGAGGGAGAAGGAGAAGGGATCTTTGCAGAAAACCCTACCCACCAGGGGTTTTCCGGGAACACTTCTCCTACCTCCACCTTGTCAGGAAGGTGCTTCAATTATTAATATGTTTTTGCTTAAAAGATTGTGAAAGTTGGTTCATTTGAAAGACTGCGGAAATGCCTGGATTTATGTTTTTTTTGTTAAAAGATTACTGGAAGGACACTTTGGATTTTTAAAAAAACACTTACTGGAAGAGACAATGAAGTGCTAAATAAACCTAAGAAGCCTTGCTGGCTATTGGAGTTGATTACAGAGAAGTCACATGTCTAGGTTTATGATTTTCAGGAGTTTTGGCTTTCTCATTTGGGCATGGACTGTTTGAATGCTCAGTTGGGGTGTAGCCTGCTAAGAGAGAAGCCACCAAGTTCATCCTTTTCCACCTGTTTTGAAAAATGTTCAGAGAATCCAATGTGATAGCTGAAACCACTGATGCGGTCATTCTCCAAAAAAGCCTGTGAGCAACATCTCCTGAACAGAACTGCTCCAGAAAGATCCCAGTGACAGCCATCTATGTGTACCCGGGTGCTAGACCAAAGGCCATCTGGAACATTCCATATCTTATCCTTTTTCTTCAAGAATTGGCAATAACCTGGCCAAAGCATTTTTTTAGAAGTTGATCTCTGCAGAGCCAGTTTTTTTCATTTTCTTTATTTTTTTTCTTTATCTGGTGTGTGTGTGTGTGTGTCAGGTTATTTTAGAAGTGTAGAGAGTCATAGATTCATAGAGAGATACAGCATTGATATAGCCCTTTGGCCCATCGAGTCTGTGCTGACCATCAACCACCCATTTATACTAATTCTACATTAATCCCATATTCCCTACCACATCCCCACCTTCCCTCAATTCTCCTACCACCTACCTACACTAGGGGAAATTTACAATGGCCAATTTACCTATCAACCTGCAAGGCTTTGGCTGTGGGAGGAAACCGGAGCACCCGGCAGAAACCCACGCGGTCACAGGGAGAACTTGCAAACTCCGCACAGGCAGTACCCAGAACCGAACCCGGGTCGCTGGAACTGTGAGGCTGCGGTGCGAACCATAGATATTTATACTTTCATATTTCAAACTGTGTGTTAATAAACTTTGCATCTTTATTGACTAAGTCTTGTTTTATAATAAATCAATAATTTTGTTGTTTTTTAAAGAAACCTGGTTGGCGGATTTATATTCTGAAACTAATGCGGGTAAAGTACATAATTGGCCATATTGGTAACTGGGTAAAACATTTAATTATATGTTGTGAGTAGTGGAACTAGAGAAAGACAGTGTACTCCACCAACCTCGGTTGTAACATATAATTGGGGCTTGGTCCGGATAACCCAAAGCTGACAAACTGCAATTCCAAGTGGGGTAATAATAATTGAAAAGGGAAAAAGGAAACCGCCAGGTTTCTTGTGCATTAAAGTAATGTTTACACTGCCGGAATGGCTACTTTTGATGCAGGTGCATTTGTGCTGCAGTCTGGAATAAATTATAATTCTTTCAAGGCATTGTTTGCTGACGAGCTGTTAAGTGTGGTAGAGCACTTGAAGGTAGATATTAGAACGAAAGCTAAGAGACCTGAAATTCAGAGACTAGTGGCCAGACAGCTGAAGATTGAAGTGAAAGAGCCAGAGGGACGAGAAGAATCAGAAGAAGACAAGGTAACTCATAGAGAGGAAAAGGAAAAAGAAAGGGCATATCAAAGGGAGAAAGCAAAGTGGCAGGAGACAGAAAGGGCAAGAGAAGAAGAAAAAGAGAGGGAAACCAGCTTAAAAGGCTGGAACTAGAAAAAAAAAGGTGGCCTTGACGCCAGGAAACATTCTGATGAGGAAGACTCTGACTCCAACCCAGGACCCATTGGAGAGCTGTTTAAATTTGTGCAAGCCATCCCAAAGTTTGGGGAAAGGGACATAGAGGCATTTTTCATTTCTTTTGAAAAGCTAGCTTAACAGATGAGTTTGCCTGATAAAAAAAACTGGACACTGCTCATGCAAAGCAGGTTGATTGGCAGAGCTCATGAAGTTTTGCTATGCTTTCTGAGGAGGTTTCTGTAGATTATGAGATGGCAAAAAAGGCTTTTCTCACTGCTTATGAGTTGGTCCCTGAAACTTACAGGCAGAAATTTTGGAACCTCCGGAAATAGCCTGGACAGATTTATAAAGAATTTGAGAGGGTAAAGCAAATTAACGTTGAGCATTGAATGCGGGCACTAAAGGTAGAGGCCATGTATGAAACCCTTAGGAAAATGGTTCTCCTGGAGGAATTTAAAAATTTACTCTCTCCATTAGCAAGAACCCATGTAGAGAACCAGAAGGTTTCAACAGCCAGACAGGCAGCTCAGATCGCTGATGATTATGAGCTTCTCCACAAGTCCAAACCCTTTTTCCATCACCCCCACAAAGCCGAGAAGGATAGAAGGTGGGAGGGTGAAAGGAAGACAAGTAGCCAGGGATGAGAGGTGACAGCTAGGAACGTACTGGGATCTCCTCCTTAGGCCAGAAAGGAAAGTACTGAGGGTGGGACTGAGGTCCAGAGGCCTTAGTGTTTCCATTGCCACAAGGTGGGACACCTTCGTACGGATTGCTAGACGTTACAGGTTAAACCCATGGGACTTATTGGGGTACACAAGGCCAACACAGAGAAAGGGGCCCTGACAGATCAGGCTGTAGCTCTGACTGCAGCTGTAAGGCCAAGTACAAAAACTGCTGTGAGTGCTGGGGCATGTGAACAAGATACCTGAGAGCTATAGGGAATGTTTGTCAAAAGGGATACTCCTTATTCCTCAAGTGAGGCAGGTAAACCTATAGTTATACTTAGGGATACAGGAGCCACCCAACTTCTGCTGGGAAAAGGCATAACTTTTCCACCAGAGAGCGCATTGAATGCCAAGGTTTTAGTGAATGGTATCGGCGGGGAGTATATACCCGTACTTTCGTATCGGGTGCACCTGGAGTGTGACCGTATATCTGAAACAGTAACCGTAAGAATTGTCCATAGTTTGCCTGTAGACGGTGTTGACCTATTCCTGGGGAATGATTTGGTTGGAGCAAAGGTAGTAGCTTCTCCAGTAGTCACAGTAAGTCCAAGTGAAGTCAAGAAGACAGAGTAGTTGCAGGAAAAGATTCCAGGGATTTTTCCTTCATGTGTAGCGACCCGAACAATGGCTAAACAAGTTCCATCTTTGGAGATCAAATTGGCACCACAGACCGATATTTGGCTATCTGAAACTTTTTTGGGGGATTTGGATAATCCAAAGTAAATGTTCAGTAAGTCTTCTCAGCAAGCTGTCCAGAGTTAAGTAAGGTGGCGCAATCAGCTCAAACCGAAGCTGAGGCAGAGGGAGTTCCAGAATACTACTATATTAAAAATGAGACTCTGATGAGGAAGTGGAGACCTCATCACAGACCTGTAAATGAAGAATAGATGGTGATTCAGCAGGTAGTGGTACTGCCCAAGTATAGCCAGGAAATATTAAGGATAGCGCATTAAATTTCTATGACAGGACCTTCAGGGAGCCGGAAGACCAAAGCATGTATAGGTCGACATTTTTACTGGCCAAGTCTTCACAAGGACGTGGTGACAGTTTTGTAAAGCATGTCACACATGCCAGATTGCGGGAAAGCCGCAACCTGCCATAAAACCAGCACCTCTAATTCCCATACCAGCTTTTGGGGAACCATTTAGTCGGGTGTTGGTAGACTGTGTGGGACCTTTACCAAAAACAAGTGCGGGACACAAATATATACTCACTGTTATGGACATGGCTATTCGGTTCCCAAAGGTCATTCCCTTGAGAACAATTTCTGCTAAGGTAGTGGTAGAGAAGTTAACCCAGTTTTTCACTCGATATGGATTACTGATTGAGATCCAGTCGGATCAGTGTTCTAATTGGCATCCTTATTGCTTAGGTCCAGAGAAACAGGTCCAGATGAAAGCTGAAATCCAATACAAGTTGGAAAACCACTTAATTGAACCCGGTCAAAGCAGCTGGAGTACCCCAGTGGTGTTAGTGCCTAAACTTGATTGTTAAACTCAATTTTGCATAGACTACAGAAAGGTTAATGCAGTAACAAAGGAAGACTCCAACTCAATTCCTCGCTTGGAAGACTGTATTAACAGAGTTGGCAGTGCCACGTTTCTTACGAAAATAGATTTTTTAAAGTAATATGACGGGTGCCTTGAACACCCCGAGCTAAAGAAATATCAGCTTTTGTCACACCAGATGGTCTTTTCCAATGCTGAGTAACGCCATTCAGGCTAAAAAAATGCCCCATCAACTTTTTAGAGACTAATGAACCAAGTAGTAGCCAGTGTTCCTAACTGTGTGGTTTATCTTGATGATGTGCCGATATACAGTAACACTTATGTTACGACCAGGTGAGAAAGGGGTGTAGGGATCCCTCTCAGTCTTCACCTGATCTTACCATAACAGGGTTTTATTTTAAACACACCATTTTTTTAGTTCCCCCTTGGTGAATCCTTGTTCACTGCTTTCCAATTATAAGGCAAATAAACCAGCCAAACAGGTTTTCTTAGGTTTAAAGAAGAAAGATTGAACTTTATTAAACTTAAACTCTAATTTGGTTAACGCCTATGGATACACGACATGCCCACGCTAGCATGCAAATGCGATACACACATACAGATAGAGACAGAAAAGAGCAGAAGAAATAAAGTGGAAAGGTTTGAGGTCATATCTGAAGATGGTTTTGGTTACTTTTTAAATTCATTCATGGAATGTGGGCGTCGCTGGCCAGGCCAGCATTTATTGCCCATCCCTAATTGCCCTTGAGAAGGTTCTTCAAGCTCGCTGTTGAGTCCTTGATTGTAGGTAGGCCTTGCTTTTCACTGGTGCCCAGTATTCTTCTTAAAACTTTTTCAATGTAGGAGACTTTTCGCTCTTGAGGTTCAGTGGATTTGGAGTTTCGTGAGAAAGAGATGGGAGCAGACAGGAGAGGAGGACTTTCCAGTCCAGGAGCAAACAATCTCTTTCTCTCAAACTCTCTATACAATTCAAAATAACTCAGGGTGCCCAACAGGTTAGTCATGTGACTAGCCAGTTTGACCATATCTGTTTGTGGATTCGGCCATCTTAGCAGTCATCCTGGAATGTGAGCTTCCTCACCGTCAATGTCTGATGATTAAAGTCCATTGTGGGTTGAATGTGTCAAGGAATGGTCCTTTGGCTCCATAAGCACTGTCTGTTAGTATGTAAATGTCTTTTTCCAGCCACGGCTGATCTGTTTAACAAGTCATTTCCTCACTCCAGCAACAGTTTAAAGTCAATGTTCAGATGACAAAATTAATATGCCTCATTCTTGGCAGGTGGGGGTCTAGCATGATACTTGGAAGGACCACTTGGAACAACTATGTAGCTCTGTTTAGAAAATTACAGTTGGTTGATTTGGTGATAAACCTTGCCAAAAGTGAATTTGCAAAAGCGTGGGTCACCTTACTGGGGCATATAGTCGGGCAAGGACAAGTGCTGCCAAGAACAGCAAATGGACAAACATTGGTGGAGTTCCCTGCCCCTGAGACTAACCAAGAAATCATGAGGTCTTTGGGGATGTGGGGGTTCTACCTCAAGCTTGTACCAAATTTTAGTACAATAGCTGCTCCATTGACAGATTTTCTACAGAAGAAAGCCAAGATAGCGTGGTCAGGGAAGTGCCAAGCATCTTTTGAGAGGCTGAAAGCAATTTTGATCAATGAACCAGTGTTGGCTGCCTCAAATTTCACTAAGCCCTTCAAGGTAACTATTGATGCTAGTGACCTGGGGGTCAGTGCAGTCCTGTTACAAGAAGATGAATCAGGCATAGAAAGGCCAGTGGGGTACTTTTCCAAAAAGCTAAATCAACACCAAAAGAGGTACTCGACAGTAGACAAAGAAACCCTGGGCTTACTAATAGCTCTTAAACATTTTGAAGAATATGTCTGCTATGGCTACAGGCAGACACTGGGATAGACTAATCATAAACACCTAGCCTTTGCGGAAAAATTCAAAAACCAAAATGCCAGACTATTTCGATGGAGTTTACTATTGCAGCCCTATCACTTAAACATGATCCACATTGCAGGGAAAAACAATGTAATTGCCGATGCTTCGTCCAGAATTTAACTTTGCTCGAAGTTATCTGAGTACAAAGATGGTACAGGGCTTAACTGTATTAGTTACAAGTAAAGAGTGAATGAGAATGAGTCTATATATGTGTTTTAATTTTTTTTAATCTTTTGTTTTTGGTCCACACTTTATAATGAAACACATTGAAAAATGGTGTTTCATTCCTTCAGGCTGGAGGTGTCTTGAAAGTGCTTCCATTATTAATATTTTTTTGAAGACTCGCATTTAAAAGATTGTGAAAATTGATTCATTTGAAAGACTGAGGAAATACCTGGATTTGGTTTTTTTGTTAAAAGGTTACTGGAAGGACAGTTTGGATTTTTTTTTAAAAAGCACTTACTGGAAGAGACAATGAAGTGCTAAATAAACATAAGGAGCTTTGCTGGCTACTGGAGTTGTTTACAGAGAAGTCACATGTCTAGGTTTATGGTTGTCAGGAGTTTTGGATTTCTGATTTGGGCATGGACTGTTTGAATGCTCATTTGCTGTGTAGCCTTCTAAGAGAGAAGCAATCCAACTCATCCTTTTCCACCTGTTTTGAAAAATCTTCTGAGAATCCAATATGAACGAATGCTGCAGTAATTCTCCCGAAAAGTCTGCAAGACTACTCCTCGACATCTTTTGAACAGAACTGCTCCAGAAAGATCCCAGTGACAGCCATCTATGTGTACCCAGATGCCGGACCAAAGGCCATCTGGAACATTCCATATCTTATCCTTCTTCTCCAAGAACTGGCAATAACTTGGCCAAAGTATTTTTTAAAAAGTTGATCCCTGCAGAGCCAGTTTTTTCATTTTTCTTTAACCAGTGTGTGTGTGTGTGTGTGTGCATGTGTGTTAGGTTATTTTAAAAGTGTATATATTTATACTTTCATATTTCATACTGTGTTATGATCCTGTAGTTTTTTTCTGGGATATATGTGGTGTGTCTTTAAGACAGCAAAGGATCAGCACTGCTTTAAGAACAAGCAGGCCTCAGGAGTTACCGAGAAGGTGCATTCTTGTTGCCTTGGAGACAGCCATTTGGAGACTGCAATTTAAAGGGTGCATTCTCGTTGCCTTGGATACAGCCACTGGGACTGTGCATTGAGAGATACATTTGTTACAATTTAATTTTGAACTGGCTTATAGTGTAAACAGCCTGTTCTAAAAGAGGACACAGACAGACAGCTGGTGTTAGAACCTGAAAGAAGAGCTCTCAGCCATTTCAACTGAAGGAAGAGAATTTAGTCTGTTTATTTATTATTATCTCTCAAATTTCTAAAGAAGTCAAGCCGAAACAGAGATCTCTGATAATTTAAACTAAAGGAAGGGAAGTTAGACTGTGACAATCTTTTATCCCTCAAAAATTCTAAAACCAAATTGATTCCTTTCAAAAGTGTTTGCAAGTCGTTAATGGTTGAAATTCATCACTGGAGAAGGAAAGCATCACTTACTGCTGGAATTAGACTACGGTCTGTTCTACCGTTGAAGAACCTTATTTCCCCATCGGACAGCTGTGAGGACTTCAAGCAATATTGGACTGTAAATTTGCAAGGACTCTATATTGTTCTATTTTAAATGTTGCTTATATCTTCATAGTGTTTAAAAATTTAGTTTTTCTAATTAAACAGTTAATTTGTTGATTTAAAGACACTTGGTTTGGTTAGCCTCATTCGGGAGTTAATAAATGGTACAATTTGGCTGGGTTTTTCTTTAACTTGGAAAGTTTTAAATGATATGTTAGGCAATCTGTGGAGGGACGGGATTGAATTCACAGTGCGTTTCTCCCACCACAATCAGAATCGTATTTTTTGATTGGGGGCTGTGATTGGAGCGGTCAGTCATAACATTAATTGAGGGCTCGCTTGAGATTTGAATCATATATTAATTGGGTTTCTGGATTTGAATCATATCTTAATTGGGGGCTCGCTCCCAGTTGAATCATATTTAATTTGGTGGCTCACGTCTGGGATCAGAATTAGACTAATTTGGAGGGTTTGCACTTGAAATCATAGTAATTACTCATCTCTGGGATAACATATTTAAATTGGGGTGCTGAGATTGGCTTCATATTAATTGCTTTCGAGTCTGGGATCATATCAGTTGGAAGATCGATTGTTGGGATCTAAATCTGACACCAATTACAAAGAAATTAAAAGAACCAGGTCTCTTGTATAATAAGGTACAGCCTATACCATTGTTATGGCATTAGCAGTTGTAGCAGAGTTTTTGGGAAAGCAGAATGTTTCCCTGAGTGACTTGATAACTTTAACTAAGAACAAATTAAAAGAATTGCAGTGAAATTGCTGTTGAAATTGAAATCAGGTGCCAAAAAAGCAGAGATAATTGACATAATAGCCAAACATCTGGAATTAGTGGAAGAAGATGACGATGATGATACAGAGGAAGGGCAATACGAGGAACAAGAAAAGGAATATGAGAGACAAGAGGGTAGTAGGTCCAAGAGTAATGCAGTGGAATTGGCTAGGATTTAGTTAGAAATGAAAAAAACGGAGCTTCAACAGGAAAAAGAATTAAGAAAACTTGAATTGGAAAAAGATTGTGAAGCAGACTGGCAGGAGTGTGAAGCAGCCGGGGAGGAGTGTGAAGCAGACGGGGAGCAGTGTGAAGCAGACGGGGAGGAGTGTGAAGCAGACCGGGAGGCGTGTGAAGCAGACCGGGAGCAGTGTGAAGCAGACCGGGAGCAGTGTGAAGCAGACCCGGGAGGAGTGTGAAGCAGACCGGGAGCAGTGTGAAGCAGATTGGGAGCAGTGTGAAGCAGACAGGGAGCAGTGTGAAGCAGACCGGGAGCAGTGTGAAGCAGACCGGGAGCAGTGTGAAGCAGACCCGGGAGGAGTGTGAAGCAGACCCGGGAGGAGTGTGAAGCAAACCCAGGATCACTAAAGTGGGAGAGAAAAAAAGAAATCAAACCATGACTACACAAGAAGGCTGATTGGCTGGTTGAGTATCTGTTTCCCTTTTCCCAAAGTTAGGAAGTTAGTTGAAGGAGCTGGGAAATTAAAACTTTAAATTTTTTTTTGATAGTATGAGTTAGCTTCCCTATATTTAAGTGACGACAACAAAATGGAAGTGAATCTCCTCTTTTATTTTTAAGCAGTGAGACTTATTTGTAGTAGTAAGGTTTATTAGTAGTAGTGAAATTTATTATCTAATGGATATAGGAATGGCAGGGCTGCTCCAACCTCTAGAGTGCACATCCTGTGCTATGTGGGAATGCCAGGACACTTCCCGTGTCCTGAATAACCATATGTGCAGAAAATGTCGTCAGTTGCAGCAGCTTGAGCTCTGGGATTTGGAGCTCGACCAGTGTCATTGTGGTGTATCCGTGAGGTTGAGAGTTTCGTGGATAGCACATTTATAGATGTAGTCACCCCGCAGCTTAAGTGTATGCAGGGATTGAGGGAATGGGTGGCCACCAGACAGTCAAGAAGAAACAGGCAGATAATGCAGGAGATCCCTGAGTGCATCTCACTCTCCAACCAGTATTCAGTTCTGAATACCTGTGAAAGTGATGGCTCATCTGGGGAGTAAAGCTAGAGCCAAGTCCACCATTGGCCTAGCTGCACGGAGGTTGGGCGGGGGGGG
Organism: Heterodontus francisci; assembly: GCF_036365525.1. Classification (NCBI taxonomy): domain Eukaryota; kingdom Metazoa; phylum Chordata; class Chondrichthyes; order Heterodontiformes; family Heterodontidae; genus Heterodontus; species Heterodontus francisci. The sequence continues at coordinate 216,062,435 of NC_090371.1, read as the reverse complement.
GGTGGGGGGGAGCAGGGGCAAAGAAGACTGGAAAAGCAATTGTGATAGGAGATTCAATAATTAGGGGAATAGACAGGCATTTCTGTGGCCGCAGATGTGAATCCAGGATGGTGTATTACCTCCCTGGTGCCAGGGCCAAGGATGCACCCTGAGGCAGGAGGGTCAACAGGCAGCAGTTGTGGTCCACATTGGTACTAACGACATAGGCAGAAAGAGCGATGTGGTCCTGCAGTCAGAATTTAGGGAACTAGGTAGGAAATTAGCAAGCAGGACCTCAAAAGTAGTAACCTCCAGATTATTCCCAGTGCCACGCGAAAGTGAGTATATAAATAGAAGGATAGTGCAGATGAATGCATGGCTGGAAAGATGGTACAGGAGGGAGGGTTTTAGATTCCTGGGACAGTAGGTCTGGCTCTGGGGCAGATGGGACCTTTATAGGCCGGATGGGTTGCACCTAAACAGAGCTGGGGCCGATGTCCTGGCAGGTCAATTTGCTCGTGCTTTTGGGGAGGGTTTAAACTAACCTGGCAGAGGTGGGGGAGCCAGGAGGTAGTATCAGAGAGGAATACCAGGGTGCACAGAATATTGGCAGAGACAGATATCCCTAGAGTAGAAAATAGTAAGTTATTAGGTGGGTTCAGAGTAAGGGAGAAAGTAATAAAGACTAAATTAGGTTTACTGGGCATGTATGTGAATACACGGTGTGATAAATAAGGTTGGTGAGCTGCAAACACAGATTGCCATGTGGAAATATGATGTTGTAGATATAATGGAGACCTAGCTCAAAGAAGGGCAGGACTGGATATTAAATATTCCTAGATACATGGTGTTCAGGAAGGATAGGAAAAGAAAAAAAGAGGGAGGGATCATAGTATTGATTAAGGAGAACATTGCAGTGCTGGAGAGGGAGGACGTCCCAGAGGAGTTAAGGACACAATCTATTTGGCCAGAGCTAAGGAACAAAAAAGATGCAATTGCATTGCTTGGTGTAATCGATAGGCCAACAACTAGTGGGAAAGATGTAGAGAAACAAATTTGCAAGGAAATTACAGGGAGATGCAAGAATTACAGAGTAGTTATAATGGGGGACTTTAATTATCCAAATATAGACTGGAATAGTAGTAGTGTAAAGGGCAGAGAGGGGAAAGAAAAGCAATGGCCACATGAGGAAAATCTTTTTCACGCCGCGAGTGGTTAGGATCTGGAATGCACTGCCTGAGAGTGTGGTGGAGGCAGGTTCAATCAAGGCATTCAAGAGGGAATTGGATTATTATTTGAAAAGGAAGAATGTGCAGGGCTACCGGAGAAGGCAGGGAAGTGGCTCTCCTTCAGAGTGCCAGCACAGACATGATGGGCTGAATGGCTTCCTTCTGTGCTATAACCATTCTATGATTCCTCCACAAGTTCACTATTATGAGGACACAGGCCTTGCCACCAGGCATGCGGAGGCCAGCTCGGGAGGAAGAGGAGACGGCGGGGAGGGGACATTGAGGACCCCTTCGCTTTGGATGGGCTGCCGTGAGTGACTACTGAGATTCTTGTTCCCTTCGGACATCTCCCATCACCATCATTGCACTACAATTCCCTGAATTTCAATCCATCTGCTACATCTCATCAAAGCATCCTGTTGGCCAAAATTCTTGTAACAAAAGCCACCAATAAAAGACATTTCCATAACAACTTTATCCAAAAACATCGAATAATACATACAATACTCAATTATTCACCCTTGTGCTTTCACTTAGTGCCTATCTTGCAGGTGCCTTTGCCTGGACTAGTGTTCCGATGCAGTGCTATCCCAGTGGATGCGGCATGGCTGATGGAAGGCTGCTGATTTTCACTGGCGGAGACTGCAGATGGCCTTGCAGGACAACCTTGAGAAGTTCTGGGCCTTGAGAGCTCGGCTTTGGACTACACCATTTCAGATTTGGTAGCACCTGTCTTGGCTGGCTCACTGAGAAGCAACAGCAAGGGAACTGACAGAGTGGCAGGGATGGGAGCACGAATGCTGTCACCATGCGAGAGACAGCAGGTTCGTGCTGCACAGTGCCACTGCCACTCCTCTGGGACTGTGCTTTAGCAATCCTAGTAATCTGGTGGAGGGCAGATTACTGTACTTCTGTAGGTATCTGCATGCTCCTTTGAAGACTGAGGTTTGCAGCCATGATGGCAGCAGTTTGAGCCTGCATGGCAGTAAGCATGGATCTCATGTAGCTTTCACAACAGTCAAACATTGGGTGGCTTCTGCCTGGGCTGCAGTGGAAACTGCGACATTGGCCATTAGAAGTTGCATCATGGCTGGGTCGCAAGTGCTGTCATGGAGTTGGCCACCACTTGCACGCTGGAAAGAATGGGCTCCAAGCTCTGCGCAAAGCCCTGTGCCATGCTGGAGCCCAACACTTCCATGCTCCTTGACAGTGACAAGAGGCTGTCTTGTCTGGCATGCCTGTGTGTTATATTGTTATATTATCCAAAATGACTTAGGAACTACATTGTTCAAGCCTATGTATATTTTGCCACAATGTCACACCACTCACTGCTGCACTACAACCTGTGTAGCAAACACAAATTGTATCATTCTGGTCACACATGGGGAGATGTGAGAAAATATCCTCAATGCAAGCTACAGTATCACTTAAGAAGCTTTGGGAACCACAAGACATGACAGTGTCAATGCCCCAAGCATCTCAGTGTGCATGCTCATCGGCGTTCTCCTGTACACCACACCATCGAAGTCCTTATCTGAGTCCTTTGCAGAAGAACTATGGTACAATCTTATCCTCCAGGGAACAGGCAAACATACTGTCCTTTCTCCCAGCCTGGCTGCAGCCCACTTGTGGCCGGTGACTCACCACGTGCATATCTCAACTCTATATTAGCCTCTAACATACATGCTGTGCCAGGATCTGAGCTAGTGGTTGCAACTGTCAGATCAGGTAATGATGCTTCTTCATCAGAGGTCTAGCACAGCCTTCAGCCTTCCTCCTGAGGCTGCAGTGGCTATTCAGATGGCAGTTCTTGGGTATTTGAAAGCAGGAAATCAGAAAGGGAGTATTGGGGTGTAAGAGGGGAAGGTAGAAAGCAGTAGGTCCATAGTCACACCACCTGCAGCTTGCATTTCATGCCAGATAGCAGGATAAGGGTGAGATGGGATTCAAGAGGGACAGAAGGTAGAAACATATCGTTATCCTGAATGGTCATAGTTAGCCCCATATTGCGCAGCACAGTCTCCTCCAGCGTGATGCAGGCATGCCTGCCTCCGTCCACTTCCCTGAGGCTATGGGCCACCTTGTCCTGCAAGAGGGAGGGAAGAGTGTCACTGAGTGTGCTCCAATATGTTTCAGTGATGTGCCTGCCATGGCTAAACAGTTGGAGATTATTGGAGACAGTGAGACGTGGGCATGTGACTGGCATCATTGGTGGGTCTGTGAGGTTAAGCTGGAGCATCTGAGTCTTAAGCCTGAGTCCTGAATGTTAAGGAGTGCTGATGGCTGAGTCATGGGGCTGTGGTGCATTGAGCAATGTGTTTTTGCGGTGGATTGGAGACGTAATTTGAAAATGCATTCTCTGACCTTCACCACTTGTGTGAGGTCATTGAACTTCTTCCAGCACTGCTGCCAGGTTATCAGGGACAAACTCCAGAATCTGACCTCCCTGGCCACCTGACCCCTATTCCCTTCTAAGGGTATTCCTTGAGGGCCACTAATCACCCCATGGAAACATCTTTCCTCCTGTCGACCTCCTGGACTAAGGCCTACAGTGTTGCATCTCAGAACTTGAGAGCCCTCTCTCTTGGTTGTTGCTCCATTTGGTGTCCTTCTCCTTACAGCCACTTTCACCACAGGCAGTCATCAGCAGCTTCCTTATAATGAGTGCAGCTCTCATTTAAGAGGTGCAGGCTAGCTGCAACGTGTACCAGCCTCACACACTGTTGGGTCCCCTGTTGGGTGTTCAGCCAGCAGCATGGGTTGCGCTCGGCTGAATACTATAAGTATTCAAATGAGGAGGCAGCATGAAGTTTGCACGCTGCATGCCTCAACGGGACAAAGCGTAGACTAATTGCAAATCACGACACTCATAGAGTCCTAGAGTCATAGAGTTATACAGCACAGAAACAGGCCCTTCAGCCCATCGTGCCTGTGCCAGCCATACAGCACCCAACGATTCTGGTCCCATATTCCTGCACTTGGCCTGTAGCCATGCTATGGCATTTCAAGTGCTCAGCTAAATATTTCTTAAATGTTGTGAGGGTTCCTGCCTCCACCACCTCTTCAGGCAGTGCGTTCCAGATTCCAACCACCCTCTGGGTGATAAAATGCTTCCTCAAATCCCCCCTAAACCTCCTGCCCCAGACCTTAAATCTATGCCCCCTGGTTCTTGACCCCTCCGCTAAAGGAAAAAGTCTCTTCCTATCTAACCTATGCCCCTCATAATCTTGTAAACCTCAATCATGTCCCCCCTCAGCCTTCTCTGCTCTAAGGAAAACAACCCTAGCCTTTTCAGTCTCTCTTCATAGCTGAAATGCTCCAGCCCAGGCAACATCCTGGTGAATCTCCTCTGCACCCTCCCCAGTCCAATCACATCCTTCCTATAGTGTGGTGCCCAGAACTGTACACAGTACTCCAGCTGTGGCCTAACTAGCATTTTATATAGCTCCATCATAACCTCCCTGCTCTTATATTCTATGCCTCGGCTAATAAAGGTAAGTATCCCATATGCCTTCCTAACCACCTTATCTACCTGTGCTGCTGCCTTCAGTGATCTATGGACAAGTACACCAAGGTCCCCTGACTTTCTGTACTTCCTAGGGTCCTACCATCCATTGTATATTCCCTTGCCTTGTTAGTCCTCCCAAAATGCATTACCTCACACTTTTCAGGATTAAATTCCATTTTCCACTGCTCCGCCCATCTCACCAGCCCATTTATATCTCCCTATAATCTAAAGATTTCCTCCTCACTATTTACAACACCACCAATTTTCGTGTCATCTGCGAACTTACTGATCATACCTCCTATATTCATGTCTAAATCATTAATGTACACTACAAACAGCAAGGGTCCCAGCACCAATCCCTGTGGTACACAACTGGTCACAGGCTTCCAATAGCAAAAACAGCCATCGACCATTACCCTTTGTCTCCTGCCACTAAGCTAATTTTGGATCCAATTTGCCAAATTGCCCTGGATCCCATGGGCGACCAATCTCCCATGCGGGGCCTTATCAAAATCCTTACTGAAATCCATGTATATTACATCTACTTTACATCTAGTTGCCTCCTCAAAAAATTCAATCAAGCTAGTTAGACACAATCGCCCTGTCCCTCAGAATTTTTTCCAATATTTCCCCAACCACTGATGTTAGACTCACTGGCCTGTAATTACCTGGTTTATCCCTGCTACCCTTCTTGAATAATGGTACCACATTTGCTGTCTTCCAGTCCTCTGGTACCTCTTCTGTGGCCAGAGAGGATTTGAAAATTTGTGTCAAAGCCCCTGCAATCTCCTCCCTTGCCTCACATAACAGCCTGGGATACATCTCATCTGGGCCTGAGGATTTATCCACTTTTAAGCCCACTAAAACAGCTAATATTTCCTCCCTTTCAATGTTAATATGTTCAAGTATATCACAATCCCCCTCCCTGATCTCTACACCTACATCGTCCTTCTCCATAGTGAACACAGATGAAAAGTAATCATTTAAAACCTCACCTATGTCCTCCAGCTCCACACACAGATTGCCACTTTGGTCCTGAATGGGCCCTACTCTTTCCCTGGTTATCCTCTTGCCCTTAATATACTGATAAAACGCCTTGGGATTTTCCTTTATCTTGCCCGCCATTGTTTTTTCATATCCCCTCTTTGCTCTCCTAATTACTTTTTTAAGTGCCACCCTACACTTTCTATACTCCTCTAATGCCTCCGCTGTTTTCAGCGCTTGGGATCTGCCATAAGTCTCCTTTTTTCCTGATCCAATCCTCTATATCCCTTGACATCCAGGGTTCCCTGGACTTGTTGGTCCTACCCTTCACCTTAACGGGTACATGTTGGCTCTGAACTCTCACAATTTCCTCTTTGAATGACTCCCACTGATGTGCTGTAGACTTTCCTACAAGTAGCTGCTTCCAGTCCACTTTGGCCAGATTCTGTTTTATCATATTGAAATTGGCCTTCCCCCAATTCAGTACCTTTATTTCTGGTCCATCTTTGTCCTTTTCCATAACTATCTTAAATCTTACAGAGTTATGGTCACTATCCCCGAAATGCTCCCCCACTGACACTTCTACCACTTGACCGGCTTCATTCCCTAGGATTAGGTCCAGTATTGCCCCTTCTCTTGTAGGACTTTCTACATACTGGTTCAAAAAGCTCTCCTGTATGCATTTTAAGAATTCCGCCCCCTTTAAGCCTTTTGCACTAAGACTATCCCAGTTAATATTGGGGAAGTTGAAATCCCCTACTATTATTACCCTAATATTTTTATACCTCTCAGAGATTTGCTTACATATCTGTTCTTCTATCTCTCCCTGACTGTTTAGAGGCCTGTAGTACATGCCAGCCAAGTGATTGCCCCCTTTTTGTTTTTAAGTTCTACCCAAATGGCCTCATTTGAGGAACCTTCTAAGATATCATCCCTCCTTACTGCAGTAATTGACTCCTTGATCAACAGTGCAATGCGACCTCCTCTTTTATCCCCTCCCCTGTCACGCCTGAAGATTCTATACCCTGGAATATTGAGCTGCCAGTCCTGACCCTCCCTCAACCATGTCTCTGTGATAGCGATATCATAATCCCATGTGCTAATCAACGCCCTCAATTCATCTGCCTTACTAGTAAGACTCCTTGCATTGAAATAGATGCAATCCAACCTTGCATTTTTCCCTTGTGCCTTACCAGGTCTATATTTGCTCTTCCAGGCAGACTCACCTTCTGTTCTATATTACCCCCTACTGTACCTCCACTCTGTATCCCATCCCCCTGCCAAATTAGTTTAACCCCCCCAGCCCCCACCAAGAGAACGAGCAAATCTCCCAGCAAGGATGCTTGTCCCATTCCAGTTCAGGTGCAACCGGCCAACTTGTACAGGTCCCACCTTTGCCAGACCCAGTGATCCCGGAAACTAAAGCCCTCCCTCCTGCACCATCTCCTCAGCCACACATTCAATTGCTCTATCCTCCTATTTCTAAACTCACTAGCACGTGGCACCAGGAGTAATCCAGAGATTACAACCTTAGAGGTCCTGCTTTTTAATCTGCTACCTAGCTCCCTAAATTCTTGTTGCATGACCTCATCCCTTTTTCTACCTATGTTGTTGGTACCGATGTGTACCAAGACCTCTGGCTGCTCACCCTCCCCCTTCAAATGTCCTGCAGCCAATCCGTGACATCCTTGACCCTAGCACCAGGGAGGCAACATACCATCCTGGAGTCATGTTTGTGGCCACAGAAATGCCAATCTGTACCCCTTACGATAGAATCCCCTATCACTATAGCTCTTCCACGCCTTTTCTCCCATGCTGTGCAGCAGAGCCATTCTTGGTGCCACGGACCTGGCTGTTGCTGCTTTCCCCTGGGATATCATCCCCCCCAACAATATCCAAAGTATCTGTTTGAGAGGGGGATGGCCACAGGGGTCTCCTGTACTACCTGCCTGCGCCTATTACTCCGCCTGGTGGTCATCCATCCCTATTCTGTCTGTGCTGCCATTACCTGCGGTGCGACCACCTCACTGAACGTGCTATCCACGACGTCCTCAGCATCACGGATGCACCCACAGCTCTAGCTCCGTAATGCAGGTAGTCAGTAGCTGCAGATAGATACACTTCCTGCACACACGGTTGTCAGGGACACTGGAAGCGTCCCTGATTTCCCACATAGCGCAGGAAGAGCATATCACGGGTGCGAGCTCTCCTGCCATGAAGTTACCTTTAAATTAATTTAGTTACTCCCTTTAAAAAATACTAGTTACACTGGGGGTCTTGTTCTACTTCAAACACTACCCAGTACAATCTAAAGTCCTTAAAAAATTATACTAATTTAAGTAGTATGAATCACCTTATCACTTGAGATTTTTAAAAAAAACATTCCCCTTTTTTAAGCAATTGAAATGCACTAACAGCTGTTACTTACCCAACCAATCACCGTGCAGAATTCCCGTGATGTCAATGTAAGTTTTTTTTCCTGTTTTCGAGTCTCAGCGCGCGCTGAGAGACACAGGGAGTCTGTCGCTGCTCCGGATCAGCTTCCCCGCAGGTCCGTCAGCCACCGCTCTGCTCTGCTCCCAGGTAAGTGAAAGAGGGCCTCGAGCCCTGCTCTTTATTTCCAACCGCCTCCGGATCAGCTTCCACGCAGGTCCACCAGCCGCCGCTCCACTCTGCTCCCGTGCCCAAAAAAGGGAACAACCCAACTTTTAGTCCACTGGTTCTTCAGGAACTACCTCCATTTTAAAAGACCCTTCGCTAAACTACTACAGTGATCCATCAATCAAGTTCCCAAGAGCACGAAAAGTAATTGTAGCAGAATGATCTCTTGGAGATAAATGCTGCAAAATGCGGATGTGTAGCATCATTTTTTGGACGATACAGGTGGGCTTAGAGGTCCTAAATGGCATCTGTGGAGTGCACGCACACTACTGGAATCAGTTGCACCAGACGCCATATTTGGGAGATTGTTAGCACAGACGAAGTCAGCATCTGGCGGAAGTATGCAGAGTAGTCAGATCATGATGTCAATCAGCGAGTAGTGCTGATTTGGCACCAGCATTGCCATATGTGAGTTCAATGCTCCAGTTAACATCTGCACTCTCTTAATCGTTGTTACAACCAGGTGAGGAAGGGGTCTCAGGCTCCCCTCTCACCCCTTCTCTGGTTTGGCTGTAACAGGGTTTATTTTTTTAACATGGTGATTTAGCTTAGCACCTCAGTGAGCCCTTGCTCACAACTCCTTGAACATAATTACAAATAAACCAATCAGACATGTTTCCTTGAGTTTAAACAAGTAAGATGTAAGTTTATTAACCTTATCACTCTAACCCGGTCAAAATTATTAAAATATGCAACGCATGCATGCTCACATGCATATGAGGGGCACACAAACACACAAAGTGATGCAGAAGGGAAGAAAGAATTGGGAGTTTGAAGTAAAGATGGTAATAAATGGAATGCAAATTCTGGGTTGTAATGTCCTTAATTGAAATTAAAGTCTTGGTGTCCTCGCTGGGGGCCACATGCACAATTTCAGGTTTACTTCTATGGTTCCAGAAGGCCGAAGGGAGCTTTCAGTTGTCTTCTTGGTGATCGCCTGTAAAGTTCTGTAGTCTTGAGCCTTAAAAGTTGCCATCATTGTTTCCTGGGACTTTACTGGTGAGAGAGACAGAGATGGAGAGAGAGAGACTTTTCTCTTCTAGTCCAGTGGCAGTCTGTTTACTTTCTCTGAGGCACAATTCAAAAACCTCAGTGTTACCAGCAAGTATGTCATGTGACCATCTCTTTGTTTGAAACAGCAAGGGGTCTTTGAACTTTAGAATCCATCAGACATACTCGGTAGGGCGAGGCTTTGGCTCTTTCAAAGTCAAAGGGTGTTGATCACCACTATTACCAAGACCAATTCGCTAATTGAATCAGGGAGCACCCCCACTGTTCCCGCTAGACTGGGTAATTTCCTTCTGTCTCTCAGCTAGCCCTTGTCTTCTCAGAATGCAAATGTGCAACCATTTTTTTCAGCTGTTCAGTTTTGCTTTTTAAAAAAGTTATTTGTAGTGTCCAGTAAAAGGGTTCTCACGTATTATTTCATATGATGAAATTAATATGTTTCTATTTGGCAGGTGCGATTTCTGTCACACCTCCGCACCATACCGAATGAAATGCAATAATGGGGAACATTTCATTATAAGTTAGAAAGAAAAGAAAATACAGGAAAGCACACATGCATTTCTCTCATTCATTCTCATCCACTCAGAAATCTTAAAATTGTTTCAGCCTGTCTTTTCTTTGTAGCAGTGCTGTTTTAAACTGCCCATTTTCCCTTGAGTTGGGTCTGAGATAGTTAGGTGTTGCCCAATGGGTTTGAAGTTTCTTTAGTATCAGCCTGTAATAAGTTAGGAATGGGCATCCCAATAAACATGTGATTTTTGGGGAGGTTTGATGTTTGCACATTTCCGTAATTGTCTAGGGTGCCTTTGTTCCTGTTGGGGTCTGCAGGGGGATGGTTAGATTTAATTAGCTCTGGGTTGGAGCTCTGATCATGGGAGCCTGCAGTGGGTGGATCCACTCTGATCTCACTTTCAGTGCTCTGGTGAGTCATCCAAGTGCTGCTCACTTTAGAGTATTGTTGGTTCCCTTTTCTCCTGACTGAGGGGGGTGGATTCTTTGCTAATCTCCCCGATGTCCTCTGGGATATTCCTGCTTACAGGTATTTGTCCAGATTCTACTGCACTCCCCTGCGGCACTTTAAATAGGTGAGGCATCACCCTCATGGTTTCTCTGCCATCTTGAGGATTTTCTTTGTCCCTGCAGGTTTCTTCAAATGCTGTTAGCAGCCTTGGTAGGGTGCTTCAGTTGTCTGCATTTACAGAGGAGGATGTGGTGTCTAGCATTTCTAACATTTCAGGGTGGGTTGACTGAACAGTGTGGGTTTTCATTTGGGAATCCTCCCGGTCCTCCTTTAACCTTTCCTCTTTGTCCCCTTCCTCTCTAACTCTCTTCCAGACCTGTGCCTGTCTGTCCCCTTTTGTTCTCGGCAGGGGTCCTTCACAGGTCACCAGCCCTCTACTGGAGGGTCCTCCCCAAACGCCATTACTCCAAACTGGAATTCAGGGTGCAGATTTCACTGCAGGTTGGGGCCTGCCCTCAACCTGGCACAAGTGACAACTCCTACAGTACTCCACCACATCTTTGTGGAGTTTTGGCCTGTCAAACTGCAGCAGCAGGAAGGAATCCCCATCAGTGCTATTTCAAGGAATCATCAATAATTTTCATGTCAGATGCTGCTTGATTTCTACTGGCTATTGCTACGATCGCACAAGCATTTGGTGCTTTCTAGAGTCCTTTAAAGTTGTTAAAATCTACTCAGAGTAGTGTTGCATGTGCTGAAGGACTTGTTCCTGACTTCAAGGCTTCTGCACAAACAAGTAGCAACCAGACATGCATGCAATCGTAGGCATTCCCCTTAGAATACAGCATGACTGGGAAAATGAGCAGAGGTGACACAGAGCAGGACAAGCTAGAAGAGGGAGGAAAAGGAGGGGAGAAGGGCTCTCAGCAGGAGGTTATATCCACCCAGGGTGTTCAGGCAGTAGTTCCCCTATCTGAACCTTTATTTTAATTCATTCATGAGATGTGGGCATCACTATCAAGGGCATCATTTGCTGTCCATCCCTATTTGCTCTTGATAAGGTGGTAGTGAGCCACCTTCTTGAACGACAGCAGTCCGTGTGATGTCGGTACACCCACAGTCAACAGCATTACTATCACTGAATTCCCCACTATCAACATCCTGGGGTTCACCATGGACCAGAAACTTAAATGGAACAGTTACATAAATACTGTGGCTACAAGAGCAGGTCGGAGGCTAGGAATTCTGCAGCAAGTAAGTCACCTCCTGACACCCTAAACTCTACATAACATCTACAAGACACAAGTCCGTTTGCTTGGATGAGTGGAGCTCGAATAATAGTCGAGAAGTTCGACACCGTCCAAGAAAAAGCAGCCCATTTGATCAGCAGCCCAACCACAACATCAAAAATTCACTTCTTCCACCACCGGCACTTACTAACAGCAGCGCGCACCATCTACAAGATGCACTGCGGCACCTCGCCAAGGTTCCTTTGACATAACCTTAAAAATCACAACCTCTGCCAACTGGAAGAACGAGGGCAGTAGGCACATGAAAACACCACCACCTGCAAGTTCTCCTCCAGTGGAAATGTATCACTGGGTCAAAATCCTGGAACTCCCTCCCTAGCAGCACTTTGGGTGTACCTACACCACATGGACTGCAGTGGTTCAAGAAGCATCTCACCATCACCTTCTCAAGGGCAACTAGGGATAGGTAATAAATGCTGGCCTTGCCAGTGATGTCAACATCCCATGAGCAAATTTTTAAAAAGCCTGAACTTCCACTGCAGCATCCAGACATTATTTGACTTCTGCTTGTGCTGCTGTAGAAG